>NC_058405.1:3413891-3642696 GCF_002201575.2 Neomonachus schauinslandi
CCCCACCCCTCCCCACCCGATCCCTCCTCACCCCCACCCCCGCTCCACCCCAATCATTATCTCCAGCTCTGGTGTGTTGCCTGTCAAGTTGCTCTGTTCTTCATTGTGGCTTTTTTTGCCATGTGCTTTCCTTGTAGCCTTACTCGATTCTTACACAGGAACAGGCTTTCATAAATAAGAGGAAAAGCTTTACTCAGAAACTGGCGAAGCTTATTGGGTGCCCGGGTTCCATCAGACAGGGACCGTCAGAAAGGATGTTCAGACAAAGGATGGGGGAGCCGCCAGCCCTGGGGGTTCTGAAGGTCTGCCCTGCCGGGCGCTGGGCGCTGGGAACATCTCAGAAGCACTCTGGAACAGCTGGGAGAGGAGATGGCCCATTGGACTGGGGCACTAGTCACGCGTGTGCACGTGGTCTTTCCCTGCACCACTTTGCTCTATCACTGAGATTGGAACACAGTGTGTCAGAGAAAAATCCCTTTTCTCTGGCATCTCTCTAACATTCCTCACGACCCCTCCTCTGAAAGGACAGTGTCCTGCTTCTCCTCATCCCCTGACCCTGTCACTGCTCTGGTGGGCGGTGGGATGGCCCTGAGGGAGGGCAACCCGCCATAGTCGCTCTCCTGGCCCCAAACACCCCCAAACACCCCCACAGACACCCCAAAATCACGCTTGGCCAAATGTCTGGGCACTCTGCGACCCAGGCAAGTTGGCACATAAAATTAACCACCACAACTCAACCCCAATTCCTAGCTCTTATGAAGATATTTTAATAGTTGAAAAAGAGGGCTACCCCCCCAAGGTTACCCCCTTAGGTGTGTGAGGGAATGGGCGACAGCCACCAACAGTCTAGGAGTGTGAGCTGTGGGCAGTAGTGTGTGAGATTAATGAAATATGTAATATCAACAAACAAGGTGACAACAGGCTTTTACAGTGTTTTCCACGCTAACTAACTGCAAGCACATCAAATAAAATTTGCCTTTCCAAATAAGCTGACCCACAGGTCTCCATGCCACCTGAATGCACAGATTTCTCTCCAAAACAGCCTTAGGCGCATTCTAAAGTCTTAGTGAGCCAAGTAGTGTTGAAATTATTCTTCAGACCAGTTTTCCTTTCTGGGAGTGAGTATCAGAGGGAAAGACAGTTTACATGCCGCTTAAATGTCTGCCCAGCTTCCCAAGATAAACCCTAGATGTTCCAAAAGAAGGACGGGTCTAGTACTGGAAGTGTGCATACTTCAACTCTGCCACTGATGAAGGTCAAAGCTTGCATTTAAGGAAGTTTTCATGGACACCCACACCCACACCCACGCACACACATACACAGCACACACACGCACACGTGTGCGCACACATGCGTGCACACAGAGCAACTAAGCGACGAGAAGCAAAGAGAAAGGTATGAGTTGAAGAGCAGGGTACCCCCGGGACTTCTACTTTTCTTAGGCAATTTTCATGTCAATGGGAAAATAGAAAATGTGAATAAGAGCTTGTTTTTCAAACCTGAGGGAAGATTCTATCTTTACCCCCAAATTCCAGTGTATCTGTGGGACCTGTCAATTTAGGTAGGCTTTTTAAGCGAGACTCCTAGCTCACCTTTCCTTTGGGTGGCGGCTGGCTTGCTGTCACAAAGAGAGAATGGACTCTCCCCCGACACCCCCTGTATCTTGAATGTTATAGAAATCTATAGCTTTACTATGTTAAAGTTAGAACTGCTACCAAAAGCTCAAACTTTTTCTTTAGATAAAATAAGTCCCCAGTCCCATTTTGACAATTTCTTTTCTTGTCACCATAGCTGATTGGAAGTATCCCCCGGGACTGTACTAATTTAAATTAATTCTTTTGTGCAGAGATGATGTTGGCTAGGTTCTTCCTTCCCACCATTTCAATGGTTTCTAAATTTTTACTTCTCCCCCAGCCTCTGTTGGCCACCAGCCAGGTTGGAGGCAGTGACCCCTCACCCGTTCCCGTGCTGCGCGAATGGCCACCTCCAGCCCTCGCTCACCTGTGGCTCTCAGCCCCCGTCAGACTGTTCTCATGCAATGGAAGTTTGCTTCTTGTTTTATGCCCTGGGATTATCTCCGCACCCTTGCAGGGCTCTGTTTCCACGTGTACCTTTGTTACTTATTTCTGAGGGGTCCGTCTCAGATGGGAGGCTCCAGGGGTCGATCTTGATTATTCCTTTTGAACAATGGCTCTCAGGGTGCCCTCTGATATTTTGAATAAATGCTGCCGATGATTAATAAAATGAAATTCTGAAAGAAAGCTCAGTTTTACAGACATCAGCCAGGGTCACAAACAAATATTTTAGTATCATATTCAACCATGAAATCATTCATTACTTGAATTAATTGTTATGATGTATTGGTATGATTCTCCTTAACATCAGCATGAGAGTTCTCCATGGGGCACTATCCCACTGGGAGTCCAAAGGTGTAGAACCTGGGGTATTCTTCAGAAAGAGGAGGGCTACTCTGGGCCCCATTTCTTCTTCTTCTTCTTCTTCATTCTTAGCACCCTTGGGATTTCTCCACTGGGTTGGTGTAAGCATTTGCTCTGCTTGGTTATGAATGGGTTCCCTTCATTCCTCAGCAACCCCGTACAGATTCTCTGTGTATTGTGAACTTGGTGGTGGGGAAACGGAGGGAGATGCTATTTCATTGCAACTGTTCTAAGAAGGATCGCCATTGTCATTAAATAAAATACATGGTGGCCGCGGAGTAATGAGAGCTACCTTGTTGACCTGTCAGGAGAGTTACTCTGGGACGCTACCTGATCCTCCCGGCGAATACTGCTATCATGAAGGCATGTCTCTCTTCAGAGACATCCTCCAGTCATTTTCAAAGGAAACCCTTTCAAGCATAATTCTACTTCCTTTAATATTATAAGCAGTATTATCTAGCTTCAGAACTGGTGACATTTACTGAAGAGGCATCAAAATATTTATTGTTTCCCCAAATCAAGCCTCCCTCAGAGTTTGGTGATTTCCCTCACTCAGGCTAATCAGGAGTGTTGCACCCTCTAAAGAGAAATTTTAAAAGAGGAGGGCCTAGAATGTTTTGAACAAAAGAAGGACTAAAATGAATTATAAACATGGTCTCCCAGGTCATCATAGGGCCATTGACCAACGAGGTTGAAAGTGTCCGAGCTCCTATGTTTGTATTTTACAAAACGATATTCTACTACGTACAGCTGGGTCTGAGGTATGTGAGGAGAAGCACGTTAGTAACCAGCACCTAGACGTGAGCCATGCATATGTCCCCTGCTCTCTTTTGGAGCTCGAAGAACTCAGTTGGGACTGGACCCACGTGACTTTCTCCAACCTTCCCTGTCACGAGCTGCTACAGAAAGATTCAGAATCTGAGTCTGAGTGCCTGGATCCTTCCCAGTGTCCACAAACGAAAGAACACATAGATCAGTAGCTTCTGGCGTGGCCTGCTTGTCGCTGTTACTGTAAGAACTAGCACATGCTTTCGTAAGGGGATGAATGAAGTCTGTCTGGCTTAAGTAGGAACAAACGCAGTGAACCTTGAGAAATGCTATATCCTCTTTCTCTTTTGTTTTTCCTTTTGGCAGGTTTTCGTGGGAATCTGTGTTTATTTGTTGAGGGCCGATCTTTGTGTTCGTAGTTGAACTGAAAAGGATAAGAAGGAGGAAGAGGTAGGTAAATGCAGCAGCAAAGCTTTCATTGACAAATGAGGGCGCGTCTCAAGCAGAGTTTGATTTTCTTTTTTTAAGTGTGGACTTGAAGACCTTTCAAAAACAGTTCTTAATCTCACGAGGCTTCAAAGAATCTGATAATAGAAATACGGTGAGACTGATGCTAGTAATCACGGCCCTTGGTGTCAGGGTGATCACTTTTAAAGAGGGTAGGCTGCTAATCCACACCTTTGTATGGCTTCCCTTGGATTTTCAGACTTCCGTGCAGTCAGGGGACAGTATTGCATTTCAAACCCAGAATAGTTCCAAGGAGAAGGTGGGAGACCTAATCACAAGTCCTTGACTGAAGAATGCAACCGAGACTCAAAATGTCAAGGGCTTGCCCAAGCTCTCGGGGCCGAGGGGTGGGGCTGCAGGAGGCCCGGGGCCATCTCACCCCGAAGCCACGTGGCCCCGTTCTCCTGGGACAGAGGTTGTCCGGCAGGCTGTGTCAAGTGGAATTTTCTAAGTGACTCTGGTCCGCACACAGATGTACTATGTCAAGTCAATGACGTGTCTCTCTTTTAAAACAAAACAATGTCCCTCACAGTTGTCCCCTTGTGCGTAGATGGTGGCAAATTATTGTTTGCCAAGCCTTCTATCTCCTCCCTTTCTGTGTTCCATTGAGATCATGGAAATGCAAAGTAAATAGCCATGGAGTAAAATGCCTCGGAGAGTATTTATTTAAGAGTATTGTTCCAGGATGTGCACAAAGATAAAGACTTTGTGTAATGAATGAGTGACTCCAGAGGCCAAATACCAAGAAGTTATATTCTGTACCCGGTGTGTCCTGGCCAGGGCGGGGTCACTACGAGCTGCCTCAGGACATGCCCTTAACAAGGGTCACCTTGCCCAGCAAAAACCAGTCCTCCACATCCATGGGGACAGGTGGAAGCTCAGTAAAAAGAGCATAGGGAAAATTCCGGGCTGTTGTCAGTGTGTCAAAATGTCAAGGTGGGAAGAGGCACTCAGAAATCGGTTCAAGACGGAGGAAGAGGCAGCGGCAGCAAGATGCGCGGAGCGTGCGGCGTCCCGGAGGCCGTCCTGCACCCACAGGCTGGGGCAGCCCGGGAAGAGGTCTGCAGCTGGGGAGCTTGCTCTTCATCAGTTCCTCCAGGGCCCAAAAGAGAAATAGCAGTGTTTGCTTTGGGGTCACGTCACCTCTGCGGGGAAGGCGGGGAAACCATCGGTGTTCGGGAATCCAGTGTAATCGGTTTCAACGTCACCCTATTCTCTACAGACGCAGCAAACAAACAGACAGACAGACAAAACACGGATAGCCTAATTTGGAATAAAATACAAAGCAGGGAACATGCAAATGTCTCTGCATATTTAATGATTATTGACTTTTTAAGTTGGTTTTAAAATGAAAGCTTTCTAGATGAAATACAGATTTGGAAGGATTACTAGAAAGTGTGGCCTGAGCACCCACCACCTTTATATTAATTTCTTGCCTTTATGCATTAAGCTCTACCATTTTCCTAATTTCCTATAAACACCTATTGGCCGTGTGAATTGTTTTATCATCGAAAATGCCGTCGAGGAAACCTAGTGGTGTGATGAACAGACTTTTCATACAGACCTGTTAATTCACCGATTGCATTTGAAGTCAGCTTTAAGGTGCTCCTGAAAAAAAGAAAAAAACAAAAAACCAGCATTGGACAAGCACTGTCTTCTTCAGGGAACAGGGCGTATTGCCTACATAATCTGAACATACAGAAGTGAGTTTTATTGATATGGGAACACATTTTATTGCTTTCTCTGATGTAGTGGGTTGGATTCCCCATTTCATTAAAGCAAGATTACTGGCCCTGTTTCATTATCACTGTTCTGATTCTCGGAGAAAATAATCTTCCACATCGTTTTTTGTTACTTAATTATAATAGTGGGTAAGGATCATAAAATTTACATGGAACTGTCTTTGTAGAAATACACAGAAAGCACGGTCGTTACGTGAGGGGTGTGGAGAAAGCACACCTTTTGTCTTTTTCTTTTCTTTTTAAATTAGATAGCAGGAGTGGGAGAAATCCTTAGGAGCTCCCACACCCTTTTAGAGATTTTTCACTCAGCATACATGACGTGATTGCTCATATTCCCACGGACTCTTGGGTTGGATGGATATCAAAGAAATTCCCATTCCATAGATGGATAGACTAAGAGCATCAGGGCCACTAACTACTCCCCCGACCCCAGTCCCCGGGGAAAGAACAGGTGAGAGTTCAAAGACCAAGAGGAGAATCTGAGATGCCCCAGCACCAGCTCCTCAATCCAAGATACAAAACGTGGCCACAGGTTGCAACCAAAGTTTTTGCTAATTGATGTCAAATACAATCTTTTCAGTTTCTCCTGTCTTGTCAGAGACCCAAGAAAACCCTTTGTCTGTCTCTCTCCTGAAAATTCTGTTCCACTTGGACGCTTGCCTGCTTCCAGTGGATGATCCCTTACTTGCAGGCACCCATCCTGCCCCTGGCAGTGAATGGCAGCCGGCCCGGGCTGCCCGCAAATCCCCGGGCACTGCCACCAGGGAACCAGAGGTCATGCCTTCCTTGGACACACTTTGCCCCCTTTTCTGTCTACACTGGGAAAGGGGACACTTACCCAGCAGCCAGCGACTGTGGGAGATGCCTACAAAAGCACAGAATCTACCTCATGGGGGTGCCGAGGATGGGAAAAGGCATCCCGTGCCACAGACTAGCATGTTCCTTCGCACCCAGAGAGGACCCAGTGTAGGCCGGCTATGAGTTCCTTTATGAGGAGTAGAGCATCCATATCAACACCAGTATCTCATTTAATTTCCAGTCCATGGGTTCTCAAGCATGAGTTCCAATCCTGAGTTTGCTGCCCCACATTCTGGTTCAGTTGGGGTGGGGGGGGCTTGACCTGGTTAAAACCTCCCAGGTAGCTGTGATATGCAGCCGAGGTTAAGAATCACTACTCCAATGGGTGAGTCTGGTGATGGGTATTAAAGAGGGCATATACTGAATGGAGCACTGGGTGTTACACGCAAACAATGAATCATGGAACACTACATCTAAAACTAATGATGTAACGTATGGTGATTAACATAACATAATAATAATAAAAAAAGAACCACTGATCCAATCCCTGCAGTGGAAATGAGTGTCCCCTAATTTCCAGAGGTGAATACAGAGGCCCAGAGGGGTTTAGTCATGGGTTCAAAGTCACACAGCTGGGTGTGGGAGCTATGGCTATTAACCTAGGTTTTCTGAGCCCAACGTTCGTTAATACCCTTTGGGCAATCGCTCCGGACATTAGCTGAGTCTGGGGATCATCGAGGAAGATTTTACAAGGACTGATGCTTGGACCCCATCCAACAACCAGCATCCTTATTTTCTAAGCCCCCTGAAGGAATCTAACATGAGTCATAGATCTGGGGACAACTTCACTAACCTGAAAATGCAACACCTGTAGACAAATTCCCGGGGTGCACTTGAGCAGGTGTTGGATCCAGGACACCAGCCCCAGCCCCCCCGATCAGAATACATGGGGTGGGGGCCGAGGACGTGGATTTAAAATTGTCAGAAACCTTTCCTGGCAATGTTTTTTACAAACGGAATTTTGGGAACTACCTACATTATGCACCAAGTGTTTACATTTAAGTAGAGTTCCCTGTTTCTCTCCCTTCTCCTTCCCACTTCCTTCTCTCCCTGTCTGTCACGTTTCTCTTCCCCATCACTTTCTCTTTCAGTTCTTACTGTAATAATATAAAAAATAATTTCTACATTATGTTTTATTCTACCCTTGCGGCCTGCAAGTATTTTCTTAGTCAATAGTAGTATATGGAAAACGACTTTCACACACACACACATCTTCCGTAGTTGGTCTGTGTATTAACAAAAAATGAATCTACCTTCTTAGGACAAACCTATTTTAGACTGAAAACTTTTAGCAGAAAATCGTACATGATTCTCTCATCTATTAGCAAAGTTATTGAAGAAGTACAGTCTTGTCCTTCATTCTCCAGCAAGCAGAATTATGCATAGGTTGGAACCATTTCTAATTTCAATTCATGTGGTCCTAGCCCTCCTTCTCTTGCCAGCGAGGGTAAAATGGTATGGGAGGCTTCTGTTGACATTTTCTGAATTCACTGGTACAGAAAACAGAGAAAGAGAAAACGAAATAGGGACAGAGGAAGGAAAGCCGGTAAATGGAGAAACTGAAGTCAGCAAAGGAATTACTGGTGAGGATAGAGCAGAGGAGAGTCGGGGAAAAGGAGCTGGGAGAGGACAGGGGCTCGGAGAAAGATCTAGAAGAAACGGAACTGCAAACAGTGGAAGAGCCACGTGCAATCCTTGCGGAGTTTCACCAAGTGTTTTTTATCTGCCCCTCAAACAATCCTGTGATTGTCCTGCCCGAAGAGGACTCTGAGGTTCAAAGTGGTCAGGGCCTTGCCTGCGGTTCTGTCTCAGGAGGTGGTGGCGGGAAGCCAGATGGGGTCTTCTGGACGCCCCATCCCCCTGCAGCCGAGTCCCAAAGGCCACGCAGGAGGGTGTGCGCGCAGAGCAGACCAGGCCCTCCCTCGGCTGCACGGGCAGCTCACAGCCCCTGGTCTGCACCCGCACTGTCCTGGGAGGGACCCCCGACTCGAAGCACAAGTCAGACACACTTGCGGGTTTTTTGTTTCCCTTCTCTTGCTGTAATCCCACATTAGTGGGTGGTCACTAGGATCTCCCTTCTCTTGCCTAACTAGGGCCAAAGCTGCCGCTCCAGTCGGATGTTGGGCCTAGTGTTTCCTTCCTGGGGAGCTGGCTGATCCCAGGGGACCAGAGCCTGTGGGTGCTGCGCCCGCATCAGGACAGCCGCTAGACCCGCACAGCGGCGGGGTGACGGCCGCGGCTCGCCGAGACCTCAGCGCACCGGGGGCCCAATGACGCAGTAGGACGTTGGTGCGCCGTACTTATCACTCGTGGGCAATACCTGCCTTTTCTTTTTCAGGCTTGAAGGGAGAGGTGTTTAAACTTCACTGGCTCTTATCTCTCTGCTCTACTGCTTAGAAATGCAAGACGGCGCCTTCTACCTCCGGCTGATTTGCATGGCACACCCTCCATGGTGGTGGTTTTCCTCCAAGTACGAATGTAGGAAGCAGTTTTTGTGATTGAACTTGAAGACGTAACCACCTGCCTTTAGGCCTCAGAGTAGGTGGATGGGCTGGGAGACCCGGGGACAGCAATTTTAACCGAATGCAACAGAGGGTGAAGACTCCAAGCAGGGAGCCGGCAAGGAGCAGGGGATGGACTTGAGGCAGAGTGGGGAGCAGCCTGGAAGAAAAGAGAAAAAGGATACAAACAGCTTGGATAAATGTATCAAAATGTAACGAATGCTCTGGCAGGTCCAGGCATGCCAGATACACAGGGAAGAAACGCATTCTCAGCAGCCCGCAGGCTGGGGGATTTTAAGTGTTTCGGTTCCATGTCGCTGGGTCATTTTACAAGCCTGCCCTTTTCCTCGGCTAGGGATGGTGCATCACTGGGGAAAAAAAAACCTCACAACATTATCGTGTTTTTCTCCACTTATCTCTCGTGCTTGTTTTATGAGCCAAAAGTCGTGTCATCCGAGCAACAGAGGAGTAAAAACAGGGGCACAAAGATCCTGCTGTGTGTGCAAGTCTTGGAAATCTGTTTTCCTGGACAAACAAGTTAGTTGAAAGAACAAAGTCTGAAAGTGAATCATAAACTCTTGTTTTGTTAGAGCAGAAACTGTTTTTGAAAACATCTATGTTGGATTTGGGGGCCCAGACCGGCAATGGGGGGCCAGAAATAAACTGGAATCGTCTGAGAGGGAGTAGACAGACTGAAGAGTGTGTTCTTTTTTCCCCTTTAATAATTGAAAGGCAAAGATAACACACATTTTTCAGCACACTGAAAACATTATAGCCTGTTTAAGTCTTCAAGTAAACAGCTTTTGTTAACTCTCACATAAGTGAATTTAATAAATGAAAAAAACCATCCTTAATATAAAAGCTTTGTCAGAGGCCCAAAATGAATTTCGAATGTGGCTTTACAGGAATTAATGTAAGCAATCTGGTGATGACTTGCCTCTTTTAAAATAAATCCTAAGGCATTATGAATTATTGAAAATTATGTAGTTGAAAGAAATCCTCTGAATTGTATTACTTTCTTTACTGGAAAATGGTAATGCTCTTTTGAATGGGAAAGCAAACTATATTAAATTTAAAAATCCAAATACTTTACTTTGAGGCAATATAGTCAAATACTTTCTTTCTTTTCAGGACATTAACATATGTATTGGGAAAGCTTGGGGCATCTGCATAAAATGTATATGACTACTTAGAATGTAGACATACTTGTTTAGACTTCTTAAAAACAGCTTAAAATATGGGGCACCTGGGTGGCTCAGTTGGTTAAGCGACTGCCTTCAGCTCAGGTCATGATCCTGGAGTCCCGGGATCGAGTCCCGCATCGGGCTCCCTGCTCAGCGGGGAGCCTGCTTTGCCCTCTGACCCTCCCCCCTCTCATGCTCTCTCTCTATCTCATTCTCTCTCTCAAATAAATAAATAAAATCTTAAAAAAAAAAACGACTTAAAATTTATCTTTAACTTTATGATCTGGGGAGTAAGCCTAGAGAGTGCAGTTTCTGTTTATACACACCACAGTGCTTGGGAGATACTTGCCCATTTGTAAAAGCTGGCTGACTTTGAAAATGTCCAAGAGGACCTGTCCAAGCAAAAATAAAATATCAGCTTAAGCATTTGGCAAATTATTCCACAAGCAAAACCGAGAAGATTTTCCTGAGTTTTAAAATGAGCAGATTAATAAAAGTTTCCCACTTTTGGATAACACATTAAAAACCATAGCACTTCCATTGTTTTGGAAATCCGTGAATCAAGCTCTCCGTTCCTTTCCTCTGGCAGAGGAACTGACCAGTATTTGACTACGACTGAATGAATAGAGGTATATAAAAGAAGGAATTCTCCACTTTGACTATCTGTAGTTTTCTTTCTTTCTTTTTTTTCCCCTACTGATTTAAAAAAGAGTCGATCAATGTTGCTTCCCATTCTTATGCATGGCTGTAATTCAAGGTCAAGGTCCTGAAAATGCCATCTGAGTTCTGTACATGCTGAGTTTTCCAAGTTACTTTTACTAGTTTCTCATTTTGTCTTGATCTACCAGTGTAGGCACAGGGAAATTATTACTTTTCCTTCATACCCTTGAGAGCCTAGAATGTTCTAGAGAGCTGGGGCCAAGGGTCCTAGCAAACAGTTGTGGAATGCTTATGCCCTGCCTGGCCGGGGCTGGCTCGCAGGCGCATAGTCCTTTTGAACATACCGTTTAGGTGCGGCACGGATGCGATTTTGTTTACAGGGCAATGGTCCTCCTGGTTACACTCTGCCAGGAATCCAGGCTTATTTCCCAGAAATAATGCTCTTCCAAAGGGTAGATAAATATCCCCTCCCATTATATGGAGAGTTAATAAGATAACCCGGGAACTCCAGGCACACACCCAAGGGCAGCGTTGAGGGTGCAGAGCTGAGGCACGAACCTGTCACGAGGAAGACGGAGGGCACGCAGGGCACCAGACAGGTGAGCGGACAGAGCCGTGCGCAGACCTCGGCGCCAGCCACGAGCAGGCTGTGGCCGGGCTCAGAAGCACACAGAGCAAGGAAGCACCTGTGAGTTTCACCTGGCAGAGTGTTAGGAGGAAAGCCGAGACTGAGGACAGGGTCTGTAAGGAGGGGCAGGTAGGTCAGGAAACCCTCACACCTACATGTGTCAGTTGACACATTGAGGTGCGTGACCGAGAGCGGAGAACTAGTCGTTCATAGAACAGGTTCTGTTTCCTTAGGACGTAGCCCAGAGAGGGAGCCAGCCGTGCAGTCGGCACCTCAGACCCGCAGGGACGGATGGAGAGCGGAGGCAGCTCGAAGGGAATGGTTAAGTCTGCCCTGGGACTGCAGGAAATCTCTGCTGAGGGAAACAATTTGAGTTCTGCCGTAGTGGATGAGAAATAATTTTCTAGATGTAAATTTAAAAGTTAAGTGTGTTCTTGGCACAAATTAATGAAAGGAAAATGCACGCCTGAGGCATAATGAGAATTTCAGGGGGGCTGGAGCAAAGGTGTTATATGGGAAAGGAGAGGGGGAGGGAGTGGAAAACATGAGAGATGACACTCACGGGGGAGCTTGGGGAAGACCAGCGAGGCCAGAATGAATGGGGAGCATGATGTGTGTGTGTGTGTGTGTCCGCGTGCACACACGTGCATGTATGTGGTCATATCCACGCTCATTTGATTACCTGAGAATGAGCGTAGGCACAGGGGAGCAGACTCTGGGGGAAAGATGGCAATTTCAATTTGGGGCGTCTTCCGTGCGCAGAGGTGTGGGACCTCCATGCAGAGATGGCTGGAATGCAGGCAGAATTACAAGTGGGATGACATCTTTAACGAAGAAACACAGAGCCCTCCAGGTTGGCACAGGCAGGATGGCATCCATGCGGGGAGGGCAGCAGGAGCCCAGGACTTACTCACCACCCCTTCAGGGAGAAGCACAAACAGCCCTCCCCATCCCTGACACAGTGAGCCCACATCGACATTTCCCATTTCCCATGTCACTCTACAGCACAGCTAAAATGAGTTTGCACTGTTTCAACAGTGCCAGAGAATGTTCCTGGAAGATTTCCATTAAAAGTAATCAGTTTCACAAACCTGGTATAATGTCCATATACCATCAGGTCTAAGCACACACTGATCACACTGGTGTTCTACATTATAGCATCTCTGAGGTTCCCACGCACCTGCCAGGCACTGACAGCCAGGCTACCCTTGCCTGAATCACATGTGACTTAGCTGTTATTCCTGGGGCATGAAGAGGCGGTGAAAACCCTCGATAGTTCAGCTGACCAAACACTTAAAGGCTAAGAAAACTCATTTGATGATGATAAAGGAATCAATTCACCAAGAGAATACAACAATCCTAAAGGTTTATGCACCTAAGAGAACTTATAAATACATGAAACAAGAACTGATAGACATGCATGAAGAAGCGGAAAAATCCATAGCCCTAGATTTCAATACCTATCTCTCAACAATTGATACAAAAAAATGGAAAATTGGCAAGAACATAGAAGATTTGAACAACACTGCCAGCCAACTTGACCTAACTGGCAATTATGGACCAAACAGAATACACAGCCCTTTCAAATGCATGCAGAATATTTACCAAGATATGTTTGGTCATAAAACAAAAGAAACGAAAGCATATTTTCACATAAGAATGTGCCAGACTATTTTATAGAGGGTGACTTTGTAATATCCAAAAAGTGGAAACAGCCCAAAACCCCATCAAAGGTGAATGGATAAACAAACCGGTCTATTCACACAATGGACCACCACTCAGCAGTAAATAAAATGAACAGGTGATGCATACTACAAATGGATGAATCTTAACATAACTAAGCTACGAAGAAGAAGTCAGACAGAAAGAGGAACTTGTACAATTCCACTTAAATAAAGTTCTAGCAAACTGATCTGTAGAGACAGGAAACCAGATCAGCATTTCCCTGGGGAGAAGGATGCCAGGGCGGAATCACGAAGGGACTCGAGGAGGCATTTGGACATGTGGATGCGTTCATTTTCTTGACAGAGGCAATGGCTTCCCAGATACACATATGGGACAGGCGAAGCTGTGTACTTTTAAGATAGGCAGTTTATTGCACGTCAATTATGCCTTAATAAGGTACTGAAAACCTCATAAGGAGAAATCAGAAATTTGAAATGAAGGTAGCCTTGTCTCATTTTTAATGAGCACTGTTTTTCTTCCCATCCTAGTGGTACATGAAACACTGGTGCATCCCACAGGAACATACGAGACTCAGTATGTTACAGGTACACCCTCCCCTCCTAGATCCTCCGTATCCGGTGCCTGAGAAGACAAGGGGCTTTGCAATCTATTTGCCCATGGAACGGTGTTTTCGAGTAACAGGTAGAAACTGAGGGTTAGAGCGATAACCAAGGATCTACAAAGAAAAGAGAGTCTAGACAACCCGGATTACAGAATAGAGCTTTCTAGTCAAGGTACACAGGTATTATCCCAACTTCTGCTTACTCATCTTCCTTGAGAACAACTAACTCTTCAGATGCAATCTTATGCTCTCGACTTGTCTAATATTTACCCAAGACTTTCGCTACAGCAGCAGAGCGTTATTTGGTTCCAATATGTTCTGGAACTTGAAGAGATTCTGCAGCTGGACGTTTGGGTTGGGAGCCACGAGCTCAGAGGCAGGTGAAACCTAAGGAGGAATGAGGTGGGAAGAGGTTGGAAGAGGGCAGCTCAGACCTCCACGGAGGATAAACATGAGATTCCTACAGAAGGAGCCTTCCAGGTCCCTTCTGACAAGCGAGAGGGGAGGGAAGATGGGTAGAAACAGCACAAGCCAGGCAGTGGAGGTCTCACCTTGCCAGGCCACCCCTGCCTGCTGTGGGGTCCATGCCCGAGGCTTGTTCCTGGTTACCAGGGAGGACAATTTCCCTGTCTGGTGTGCCATATTAATAATTGATAGTAAGATAACATGGCATAATTTTGCCCTTTATCATCATAACACTTTGACTTTTCAGGAATGTATATCTTTCCTCTCTCCAAAAAGGAGTGAAGGCATCTTGCAAACAAGATGGAAGAAAACAAGCAAACAAACATCATATGAAAGATTCAGTGCATGGGAAGCAAAGCAGGTGAAGCAGTGGATCTGGTGCCTAAATTAAACCCAAATTTTGAGCTTTGTGGCAGCCTTGGGGGGATCAGGAAGCATACACTGCAGGGCCTGTCGCTGGAGAGGTGGGAGCACCCTGCCACTCTGAGGGGAGGACCGCTCTCCTCATGCCCTGTTCCTGGCCAGCCAGACTCAGACACCTCATTGGACAGCCTTATCACCACCATTTCACGACAAAGCGCATCAATAGCTTTCATTTACATACAGCTTGAGGCAACTTTTAATAAAAATCAGATGTGAAACTGAGGTATGATTTCACTAAAATGTTTATTGTATCTAGTCCTTCATTGGGTCCGGGGATGGAACTTGGAATATCTGTGTCAGAGCATCCCTTCGATTATCCCCCTCGGTATTATTTCGCGGAGAGCCGGCTTTGGCAGGCAGCTGGGCTGCAGGAGATAACGATGACAATCGTTAGCATGGAAGCAGATGGCCTTAATTGCTGATTGGAGACAGACACATAAACCTTGGTGGGCAGATAAGCAGGGGTAGAGTTAATTCTTCCCTTAAAATATCAGAGAACCCGATGGGAAGGCTACCCCACTAGGCACAGAGGTGGGCTGTGGGGGTAACTGGATGCAAAGCCACACAGTCTTTCTCACAAAGCAGGCTGGGGTCTGTCCCAGAGTGTGAGGCTCTGTGCCGTTGGGAGCTCAGAGTGTCCCGTCACAGAGTGACAATTCCGTCGTGTCCGTCCCCGGGCCACCCCCACCATTGGCACCTGCATCCTGTGAGGAGTGCAGACTCCTGGACCCCACTCCAGACCTGTGGAATAGGAGTATTAACAGCGGGTGACTGGCAGGCTCAGGGGTGTGTGGCTTGCGCGCTCCCCGCTATACACAGATGCTCTGAAATTGGGTAACTATGCCCACAGAAGTCAGAGCTTGAAAGCAGTCTCCGAGCGGCTGCTGCTGATTCCGTGGGGCAGGGAGCAGCCCCTCTCCGGTCATCCCTGATTCCCATCCCTCTGCTTTCCTCCTTTGTTTCATCGCTTTCTTCCCCGTGCATTTATTGAGCAACTACTGTATGTGAGCCCTGCATAAAGCGCTGTGTTAGAGAACCAGTGTCTTGGGAGAGGTGAACTTCACTAAATGAGTCTTCCCGAAATTCTGCCTGTTTGGTATAAAAAGAGGGGCGGGGTACAAAACCGAAGCCCCGGGACATGGTGTGTTGTGAGAGCTAAATGTGGAATTCGTAGCAGGTGCGATTCACGGACTGCAGAGATTCTGTGAACAGCAGAACCGGCACACCCACCGTGTTCCAGACCCGGGACAAACTTCCGAGAATTCAAAGATGAACAGCCTTGAGTTTCTTTCCTTAGGGGGCTGAGGACCTAGCAGTGGGGGCAGGTAAGCTCATGCCAAACAGGTATACACATGGCTCCTCTCAAATCCCTGCTGGTTGAGACCCAAGATTCATATTTGGTTTCCAGTTACAGGTCGATGCCGATTTCTCGGACTTATTTTGCCTTCCCTTCTCTGGCCCCACCTGTCACCCCTCCAGAGTCAGAGTGTTGCGCGGAGGCCCTAGCTGCTTTTGGAGCCCAGGACAGCTCCCAGTGGGAGGCAGTTGGTGCGTGCAGGGCAGACATGACTCCTGGACTGGCTTCCTGTTTTCAGCCGGGTGTGGAAATGCCAAAAGGACAGCTTCACTTTCTGGCTGGATCCTGGCATTTCTCTTTGAATTTGCAGAGGAAGCATCGGGATTTCAGAAGCAAAGCCTCAAGCTGGTCAACCGGATATTTAAAAAGTTGGCCATCGTTGTAACGATGTTCTCATGTTCTCATGATGCAACAGGGGGCCAGGTGGAGCCCCGGCCTGCTTAAGATACCACTGCTTCCTATGGAGAAAAGTCTGGTGGCCAGGTCCAGAGAGGGAAGCCCACCTTCTCTGGAAGGTGTGATGCCCCTTTCCCCCTAGTTCTACCCACTTCCAGTACACTTCCCCAGACTGTCACTAAATGGTTGGTACACCTGTCTGCCTCGATGGCAAATATGGCTTTCTCTTCATTTATTCTGCCTTCATCATTCTTTCATCCACCCATTTGATAAATACCCGGAGGGCCTTCTAGGGGCCAGGCAAACGTGGTAATCAGCGGACACATAATGGTATGGCCGGCCGGTCAGTCCAAGAGCCCCTACCGGAGTTTGCGGGGTGCCCAGCTCCTGTTCAGCTACAGGGGCTGTCAGTGTGGTCTCAGTGCAACCCAGAACCCCCATAGCTCATCACGTGGCACGGAGCAGTCCCCAGGAACTCCTCCCCAACATCCACCACTACGTCCTTGACACAGAAGGCAGCTAAATGCACGAAGGTTAGTGTTGAGCCGCCAGCGTGGAAGGTAGAGGCTGCTTCTCAAGCGCTGAGGGGATTTGAGGCAGAAAGACTGAGGTAAAAGAAAAGACAAATTAATTAGCTTGTCAAATCCTTCTCAGAGAGCACAAATGCAACAGACTCTTGCATAATGAAATATCATTCCCCAGGAATGGGGAGCTTCCATACCTTGCTTCTCTTCATGTACCGATTTTTGTTTCAAAGGTACTTGTGAATTAGTGCAGATGTGGCAATGGTTGGATAAGATGTAAGAAGAACATTCTGCAACATTAAATAAGTCAAGTTACTCTTAAGTTTGTGTATGTGTAGGCCTACATGTTACAAGATTGGGACAGGATGCTCATTTTTTTACACGGGAACTCAATGGATGTTGAACACAAAGTAGCAAATTATTTTAATAAAAGGAGTTAATAAGAGTTTTATGATATTTCCAAAAGCACTTCTCAACTTGCTTGAATATTCAGATGCATTCTCTTGCCACTCATTAATTTATGGTTTGTATTTTGCATGACTATCGTGAGGAAAATTCCTGGGTACATAACCCTGAAGTGAATTTCTAAGGAGACTGCTCTGACCATTAACAACATTTTTCTATTTTTGGTTTTATTAAAAATTTCCCCGCAGTGAAAAATTTGGAAGAACTAAAGAAATACTTTGGTAGATCCAGCTACAAGTGAAAATTTGTTATAAATAACAGTCATTTATATGATAAAATATTTTTATATTTTCTGCAGTAATAATGATTCCCCTATAACCACATTATATTGTTCAAATGTGATTTGCAGAACTCATGGTTTATTTTCAAATCTATGCATTGCCTTAAGAATTTTATTTATAATTTCAGTTTCTGTTGCTTCAGCCGTGTAGTATCTTTCCAAATTAAAATAACAAAAACTGCTTACAGAAATCTTAAAACTATGATGACCCAGGAAAGATTGCTTAACAACCCGTTATCAATAGAACACAAACAATGTGGAAAAACATCTTCATGATAGCACCCAAATTAGTGATTCAAATAAAGACAAGGAAAATTGTATGAAATAAATATATAATAATTTATTAATTTTGTATGTGACTATTTTATTACCAGCCCAAACATGTCTACCCCATCATCAGAACAGCTAGACCTATGCATGCTTAATTTATTTTGTAATTATAAAGACTATTCATCAAGGTAGAAGATAGATTGCCTTTGATTTAGCAGTTTGTTAGTGTCTGAATCTGTTTGGGCTTCTGTAAGTAAATGCCACAGGCAAGGTGGCTTACAAACAGCAGATATTTATTGCTTGCAGTTCCAGGGGCTGGAAATCTGAGATTGGGGCGACAGGTGAGGGGTCTCTTCTAGCCGCAGACTTCTCACTATGGCCTCACACGGTGGAGGGGTGAGGGAGCTCTGTGGGGTCTCTTTTATAAGGCTACTAATCCCGAATAGGAGGGCTCTGCCCTGATGACCCGATGACCTCCCAAAGGCCTCACCTCCTAATCCTGTCGTCTTGGGGGTTAGGTTTCCAACATGTGAATTTGGGGGGACACACGCATTCAGGGCTGCCTCCAATGTCAGGGGTGAGCTTGGATGAATGCACAGCCTTCCACCAGGACTGATGCTGGTGTCAGTCTTTGGCCTGTTTTGGAGGAATTATCAGGGAGGGTGTTTGAAGAACCCATAAGTCTGTTAAAATTTCCAGTGGAGGATTTCGTTCCATTGCCGAAAGAACTGCTAGGTGTCCCACAGTCTTCACTGTAGCTTCTTGGTTCCATGGCCAGCTGCTCTCTTGGTAAGTTTACAGGTGTTTCAGTACGCAGGTAAACCCGGCCAACATTCATCTAGATGATTAGTACCCGCAGAAACGGTGCCAAAATCCTGAGCATCCCATTTCTCGTCCCCATTTTCATAGAAAGAAATCAGGTTGTCGAAGGCAAGGCCCACTTAGCAATTCAGCCTCAGAAACCTGACCCTGAGAAATAGAGTAGGGAGAAATACATTTCCCCAACCTTCCAAGAGGAGCCCTCTCAAACACCAGTCCTAGCACAGAGCAGAGTCTGTGCCCATACGAGCTGTCCAGTGAACCAAGAAAGGAATGGTGAAATTTACTCATATGTGTGTATAACCTCATTCAATGACTAGAATAACTAAATCCTGAAAAGAGCTTGAAATTCACTTGATGTTAGGGTGAAGCAGGAAGCTATGTACTTGGGGCAATTCGGCATCTCTCAAAGTGACTATATGACAAATGTTTCATTCAGACCAGCCTTGAGGTATCCAACCTTTTCCTCCCAACATTTATTGCTCCTGGATGAGCACCACACTCCTGAAATACAGGAGCAAAGCACCAAAAAATTCTTTCTTCTTTTTTCCTGTACCTTCTTGGAGTCTTTGGGTGTCACACATACGTATGTGGCCACATTTAAATACTGCCTTGATTCTGTAAGTAGCATCTTCCAGAATTCAAAGGCAAAAAGAGAGGGATCTCCAGTGTTCTGTTTGATCCTCATCAGTTTACAGTAGTGGATGTAGAGGAAAATTTGCCCAGATTTTCCAGTGACGAAGCGTTTCTGGGTCTGAGGAAGGTGCTTTAGAAGGCCTCCTCTCCAGGTTTCCAGTCACGAGGATTCTACCTAGCACGCTGGCTTGCAAGTTCATGGTCATCTACAAATGCACTTTGATAACTTACAAATCTTCAGTGGACTGGGAACAAGGAGAATTCAAATTTTATTTTTTAAAAAAACCTCGAAATGGGCATACTTCTGTGCCCAGCACTCATTAGTGTTAATAAAGGCTAACTTGTTAAACTTTAAAAAGGCGAAGCTCGATTGTGCACAGGGGCCTGCCAGCAGAGTCGGAACCCAGCATCTGTAAAATAAAAGCCTCACTGGTATTGCTCCAGCTCCTGCATCAGCATCTCTTCGGCTTTCTCACGTGCACGAGGGCACTTTGCTGCCCCGAAGTCGTTTTCCTTAAACTAGTTCCGTTGCCCGGCATTTTCATTGCCTCCTTAGATAGTTCTAGAACAATTCTGACAAATCCCTCTCCTTAAGAAAGGAGTCATCATATGGCATTTCCAGGTTATACGAAAAGAAATGCCAGAGGAGGGAATTGACGAATAAGATGAGTGGAACTCTGGGAAGCCTCCTGTCAGTACCAGGACCAGATTCCCGGTGCCTTTGTGAGCTCCAAGCACTCTTGCATCTCATTTCCCGTGCGGCTCAGTTACTGCTGAATCTTTCCTACGTCTTTAAAACAAAACTATTATACAGGGTCTGAAGCCATGATGAACATTTACTAATGAGTCTATAGCCCCAAAAGTAGATTTAAAATTTTAATCTTGACTGACTTTTAAATGTAACCTAAGCCCAATAAGGATCTCTGTTTAAAAAAAAAGAACACAATCTGAAGCATTGTGAAGCTCTGGCATGGTGGGGGAAAGTGCTGATTTCCTATGCTATTATGAGCTCCCATTCCCCCCTCTCTTGGAGAATTAACATATTATGCAAATTATTTTACAAATATGGTGCAGATGTCATTAATAAAACATGAAAGTGGGATCTGAGTCCCCTATTAGCATTTTCATTGTGTTTCCAGTCCAGTCTGCGCCTACAGCTTTCTCCACCTCGTGAAAAGCTCTGTTGCCACCATCGGAAGCCTCTATTTGATAGAGCATCGAAAGTCTGTGTGCCAGGAGCTGGTGGAGTTCTGAGGATGAGGAGGGGGAGAAAGGGCGGGAAACCCTGGTAGAGTCAGCGTGCCCCTGCTCTCCCAGTACCTATACTCGTCACAGAGCCGTGCTCCCCTCCACCTGTTTCCCCGGGGATGATATTACGGGCTTGTTGATGGATGCTCACGAATCAGAAGGTCGAATTTAGGTATGGCCAAGTTTACTCTCTTCCAGTAGGTGGGAAATCATCTGGGGCTGGATTTAGAACTGCCAGCACGGCTTGGTTTGCCCTCCAGGGGTTTGTTCTCCGGTGTTTATTTTGAACGGGAGATGTGAGTCTTGCGAGTCTTCTGCGTTGGGGCTGAGGTTTCCGGTTGGCCTTTAGAATAGGCAGTTTTTGTGCTATTCTGGGCACTTAAAACCAAACGCACTTACTTCCAAGCACCCCCCACCTCTCAGTCAATCTGCGTGTCCTATTTGCAAAAGGCAAAGGCTGCTTTGAAACATCAAGAGTGTGGTAACTGTCATCCGTCCTAAGGCATCACAGGGATGCGGCTATGCCGATGGCCTGCGTGGAAATCACCTGAGGAAGAGTATACTCTGGAAGTTATGTCCCAAGCACGCATTCTAAGATGAATTTCTCAGCCCACTAGAAGCTAGTACTGCTAATAATGAAAAGGTGTGTGTTAGGGCGCCTGGGTGGCTCAGCTGGTTAAGCAACTGCCTTCAGCTCAGGTCATGATCCTGGAGTCCCGGAATCGAGTCCCGCATCGGGCTCCCTGCTCGGTGAGGAGCCTGCTTCTCCCTCTGACCCTCCCCCCTCTCATGTACTCTCTCTCATTCTCGCTCTCTCAAATAAATAAATAAATCTTTAAAAAAAAAAAAAAAAGGTGTGTGTTATCAGGGGCCAGATAGGAAAGGAATTTACACCTCTTAGCTCAGATCAACTCAGGTGAAGTTGTGTAGACTATTCAGCAGGAAAGGGACCCTGCCGTTGCCCTGGCGAACCAGACTGGGGCGGGAACGTGGTGACCACCAAGTGGTAAGGGTGAGTGAACAAGAGCTGGGGGACTGCTAATGCGGCCAGGCTGCGGAGCCGACCACGGCCCCTGGTCAGGGCATCTGGGCTCGCCCCCCCTCTCGGGAGCTGGCTGGGCCCAGCTGCTGATACGTGAGCGTGTCCGCTCGTGGTTTGGAATCCCCGTTTCCGCTGTCAGTCACAGGTCATCCCTGGGGACGTTGGTAGCAGCTCAGAGGTGAGGGTGCATGCGTGGGTATCTCTCCTTCCCAGCAGGTAAGAGCCAAGCAAGGAAAACACCTGGCCCCCAGGTGCCAGCAGCGCCCGTCACTGCGCCTTAGGGCGGCAGTGACACTCGGGCGCCCGCCACGTGCCTTCTCCGAGGCTCCCGAGCTGCACCGGACCTTCAACTGTCTAACTTTAACCTGTTTAATATTTAGTAAGGCTAAAGAAATAAAAGATGAATTATTGAAGAGGTGAATGTTTTTAAAACCAAAAAAAAAAAAAAGTCACAGCTATGCCGCTTTGTATCAAAAATTCATTTCATGGGCATTAATTTGTTAATAAAATGCTGATTGTGCGATGAAGTGGTGTTTCTAAGCAGCCCGGGACTAACCGGGAAGGGCGTCCTTATGTTCCTGGGTGACATGCACTCTGAGTCCAATTCTTTCTTATGTGGGTTCTAGAAACTGTTGGGGAAAAAAAAAAATTGGCAAGGACAGACCCTGAATTTTTCTCTGGGTTTGTAACCTGAGGGAACATCTGAAACCCCGTGACACTGGAAACCCAGCCCAGGAAGGGGTGGACATGGCTTTTCAGAACATAACTCCGCAGACAAAGGGATCACCATTAGGAATTGCGTTTTCTGGGGGC
The DNA here is from genome assembly GCF_002201575.2 of Neomonachus schauinslandi. Taxonomy (NCBI): domain Eukaryota; kingdom Metazoa; phylum Chordata; class Mammalia; order Carnivora; family Phocidae; genus Neomonachus; species Neomonachus schauinslandi. Next base: position 3,436,203 of record NC_058405.1, read on the forward strand.
ACAGGGAGAGGGACGGGAGCCAGGGTAGTGAATTCAGGCAGAATCAATAGGTGGGGCTCTGTTAATAGAGAAATCTAGTGTAAGAGCACAGATGGTGGCGTGGGGGAGGGGTGGGCGTCCGGGAGGGGACGGAGGGGACCAAGGAAGGACGGTGGCTAATCTCTCCCCTCTTTTTGTTGTTGTCATTGTTGGTCATTGACGTAATTTGCACTATCATCTTGCATGTCTCTTTCGTATCTGTAGTTGAGAAAAGACATGATCCTTACATGGATTATTACAACTCACAGAAACTCCTTAGTAATGCTTTGCAGGGAGCAGATATTCCAGCGGTCTCTGGCAGTAATAATGCAGAGAACCCTGCACGGCACATGGTTTTAAAATGAGTATTGTACATAGAGGCATTAACGCGATGCAGGCGAACAGACTGTGATTTGGGGAACGCTGACAGGATGTAGGCTACAAAAAGCATTGTCACTGGGATAAATTTTCTAGGTCATAAAGTCAAATTGAAAAGAGGGAGAGGGAATCTTGGACTCAGAGAGAAGGTTAAATTGTTTTAACTGGAAAAGAAGAAAAGAGTCGGTGTTCGTGGCAAGCACTGTAAAATTTACTTTCTGCCTCGTGATCGTTTATAGGGATTTATGCCTGCCCCACTGTGGGGATGCATTTGTAAATGCATATTTATAAGTCCTCCTGAAGCTCAGGAGCAAAGCAGTGTGCCGGAGAGGCTTCATTCAGGAGCAGACTGATTCCTGCCTCCATGGGCTGAGGGAGGCTCCAGTGATCAGAGACGAGGACCCCTCTGTTCTCCTGGGGGAGGCCAAGCCTGCACTGCTCTCAAGGATCTTTCAGAAGCCCTAAGAGCCACGTGCTTTATTCCAAAGGCAGCCTGGGAATGGGCGTTGATCGCCACCTCGGTGGGGGAGAAAGAAAAGAAGTCGGGGTGGCTCTAAACTAGACGGGAAGCCACCTTCAAGAGATTCTGTTTCAACAAGCCCGATGCATTCCTTTTGTGTCTGGATCTTTTGAAGGAATGGATTCGCTTCTGAGGGGAAGGGCTGTTGTAGCTGTAGATAGAAACACACACTCCCATACTTCCCTTTTCGCTGGAGAAAATGCAAGACAGAGAACACTCCGTTTTTAAAAATATCAATATCTTCTATTTATAGAGCTTGTAAAAATGGTTTGAAGTCAAAAGCAAGGATAGCCAAAGGTTTCAAATTCTATACGTGCAAAATAAACTTACGAAGAGGTCCAGAAATGTACATCTGAGTCTACCATCTTGATTTCGTTTTGAACACAGGGAGGTAGGTATTTAAAATAATTCCAGAAAGCGGTTTTCATGGCAACCCTTACAATCCGATCTGACCTAAACTGCCTGTTGGCTTGAGATAGATTTTTAGAGGTTTGTCTGATGATTCAAAAATGGTAGGTTGTATGTTTTATTTTCCCTGAGGTACAACTCGTGTATTTCAGAGAAAGAAAACGTCCCAAGATAGGGATTACAGTTATGAGAAATCATTCGTTGCAAGTGTTTGTGACTGACTAGACTTAGATTTGCATAAAGGTCTCTAAGCAGCGCCGCTGTACTTGGAGATTCTCAACTTTATTTCAATCAAATAAAAACTTTTCCCATTTTGGGAGGGGGGAGGAATGGGGAAAAGATTGGGGAGATTATTCAATACAAAGCCCTTGTTACACACACACACACACACACACACACACACACACACACACACTTCCTTGTTTTTATAAAACAGTTTACTTTTAAAACATCTCTGGGAAGCCTTCAGGTGTCCTCCCTGGATGTGGCCATGGGGATGTGCGAAATCGGGAACAGAGGCCTGAGCGGCTTGCTGAAGACACGGAGACCACAGCAAATGCTCCCCGCCCTCAGGCTTTCCACCTGAATCCTGAGAACTCTCAACAGGTGGCCCGCCCTCGGAATTTCAGAGATGAACCTACCAGTTACTCGCTATTCACGCTTCTCCCCCATTGGTTTTCGTCTTCCTTGCTCGGGCCCTTTCCCCGGTGCCTTCCTGTGCCGCTGGGAGCACGCCTCCGGTGGCATCTCTGTCCCACTGTCCGTGTGTCCCTGCCCTTCCCCTGCAGGCCTGTGTGCCTCAGTTTTACCGCCAGCTCTTGTCCTCAGCTGCGGGCAAGGCGACCGCCAGCCCCGCCCGTGATCCCCGATGTGCGTGAAATCCTCCAGTGCGGTTTCCCTCTGTCCTTCCTCTGCCCTGGCTTCCCTTGCTGTCCCCACAGCTGCAGCGGCCACCCCCGCGCAGACAGGCACCCCAGCCCGGGAGCCGGGGGGGAGGGGGACACACTGAGGCACGGGGCGGACCCCCTCGCCTGCCCACAGCTGTCCCCCGTCATGCGCATCCACCCGGCTTGTTCAGCCTGCTGGTCCTCCCTGGACCATCACCGTGAGTGCTCCCGGGCCTTCCAGCCTCCGTCCTCAGGCGGCAGGCTCTCGGCCAGCCGTCGGTGGGGAGCCACTGACCGCAGGGCACCTGCCCTTGGCCTGACGCTGGCCCAGCGTGAGGGGAGCAAACTGTGCAGTCAATGTGGTCACTGCATGCAGAGAGATAGCAGGGCTGCAGCGAGGGGGACAGGGCATCCGCGAACGCAAAGCAGGTGCGGCAGAGGAAGACGGGGCCAGGAGACAGAGGGAGCATGTCCTCGGGTCTGCAGGGAGCTCCGCGAGGCTGGAGCAAGGGCACGGGGTGGCTCGTGCAAGGCGGGAGCAGGTGCCCACCGACTTACAAACCTCCCTGAGCTGGCACGTTAGCCTGGGTCCCTGGAAGGGTCTTAAGCAAAAGAGTAAAATAATCGTGTTACATTTTAGAAGCTGACTCGCACAGCTGTGTAGGAAGAGCCTGGAGGGGTCCAACGAGAAAAGAGAGCAGGCCGACCCGTTAAGAGGAGATCTGAAAACGTGCGGTGAAGTCGCGGGAGATTAGGGATGTCCGAAGAGCATCTCGGCAGTGGGGTGGGCAAAGGGAGAGGTTCCCCGCAGACAAGAGGCCCCCTAATAATTTTCAACTCACCACCAGCTTGCTAATGCTCACAGAATTGGATAGTCTTTCCTTGAAAGCCTTGGTGGAAAAGTGTTTGCCCGCACTGGTTTGCCCCCCTACGTGGTCCGCGGTGGGAGTGCCGGCTGCTTTGGCGGGACAGCCTGCCGTGTGCCTCCCACCCTGGGGAGCGGCCTCGGCGGTGTCTCTAGCACACGAAAAGCCCCCACAAGACGAGGTCTTCCATTAGCTAAAGAACGGGGAAAATCGAGGAAACCTAAAGCACAGTTCAGCTGCCACATGCTCTTTTCCGATGAAGAGCACCACTCCCAGGGTTCTGGGGGGCTGCGTGAGGCGGTCAATGTAAATACAGAAATCTGTCGAAAAAAGAAATCGCGATCTGCTCGGTGAGAACCTGAAAGCAGAGCTTTCCCAACAAAATTCTTGATGCAGATATAAATAATTGAGTGTATCTACATCACACAGTTCAGTTCAGTGACTGTGTGCACAGCTGTGTCTTTGAATTGGAAACGTCAGATGCTTTCCATGTTCAGAGCAGAACTTCTCTACCTTCTGAGATCCTTCTAGAAACAAAGGCCCCTTTCTCCGCCATCTCTTCCACCTCTGGAAGAAAGTGTTACCATCTTCAGCCCTTAGCCATCCGTTGACGTTTGGTGATTTGCTCTGTCAGTTCCCAAACCTGCACGCAGGGTAGCATTAGAAAGGGCAGGTGGGACGAGGGGAGGAAATCTTCACGAACAACAGTGTCGGCAGGTGTGAGCTCACACAGTCGGTGGCTTACCTTCACTCCCCGGACCATGTGAGCCCTGGTCTGTCCCCGTGACACCGAGGCTGCAGGTACAGAGACCCCTCCGAGCTCATCTGCCCTTGTGAACCTCACATCAGGGAGACAAATCTCTACATTCTTTTATTTATTTATCTATCTGAGAGGGAGCGTGCGCGTGTGAGAGGGAGTGGGGGGGGGCAGAGGGAGAATCTCACGCAGACTCTGCTGAGCTTGGAGCCCAACACAGGGCTCAGTCCCACGAAGCTGAGATCATGACCTGAGCCGACATCAGGACTTAGATGCTTAACCGACTGAGCCACCCTGGAGCCCCAAATCTATACATTCTTGATGACAGTGCCTTATATCAAGTGCTTTGACAGAGGGCCAAGAGGAAGAGAAGCCTATGAAAAATGTTTCTAAGTCCCAATCCAGAAATCTGTTTATTATACACATCATTTGTGATGTGGGGGGGGGGGAAAAAAAAGAATCGAAGGCACTTAAAAAAAAACTATAACAATATGTTATATGATGAACAGATTATTTTAAATTGAACTATTTCATTTGGTTGGTACATGTGTGAGGAAGGATGGCTTTGGTGGCCGTCAGTGGTTCATTCATTCACTTAACCCATTACTGCCCCTGGGACAGCTGTCGGGCTTTATGGGAAGGCTCAGGCATGGTTCCTACTATCTGAGAGCTCACAGCTAAGAGAGGCAGAGAGACCCACCAGCTACAACCCAGCGTGACATATGTTACAGAAGGTCGTAAGACAAGGTGACATGTGTAGTAGCGGACAAATGCAGAAACATCCTGGTCCCCGAAGGGGAGAGCACCTGCCTTTGCTGACACCCACGGAGAAGATCCATTTAGTGACGTTTGACCCAGGAGAATGGGTTCGTGTCTATCGAAACTGCCGCCCCTCCTTGAGCAGGGGGAACACAGGCCCGACACCAGAAAACACCAGAACCCACCTTTTCAGGGAGATGCGACAGTTGGCAAATCTTCACATACAGGCGCCTCTGAATATATCAGCTGAGAATGTGCTATTTTCCGATCTTTGTGATTTTATTTTTTTATTTTTATTTTTATTATTTTTTTAATTTTTTATTTATTTGAGAGAGAGAGAATGAGAGAGAGAGAGAGAGCATGAGCGGGGGAGGGTCAGAGGGAGAAGCAGACTCCCTGCAGAGCAGGGAGCCCGATGCGGGACTCGATCCAGGGACTCCAGGATCATGACCTGAGCCGAAAGCAGTCGCTTAACCAACTGAGCCACCCAGATGCCCAGATCTTTGTGATTTTAAAACGGATCTTCATTTCAACCATACTTATTAAGCGGAAGATTCCAGCAATTTTGGATGGGCCTCGGAGGCAGGTTTCTTTCTTGTCCTCTTCCCTGGGAGGGTCCCTGCCGGGGTTGCCATACTCACAAACGTCTACACCCGAAAGCGAAACAAACACTACTTTAGCAGCAGCAGGCACGCCCGTGATTCTCCCCGGTACCTGGTGCCTGCGAAGTTCGACAGTTTGGGTTAATGATTAAGTGAAGTTACGGGACCTAAGCAAGGCTCTTGCTCCCTACTCCATCCTCCATGCAGGCAGGCTCGGCCCAACCACTACCACCTCGGGCATCACCGCGAGCTGGTGTGGAGAGGTCAGGCTCGTCTGCTTAGCGCGCGTGTTCCCATCCGTAAGTGCCAAGCCGTCAGACCGCCTGCTGACGTGACCTCACAGAAGAGAGAGAGCGGAGATGTGGCCGACAGTTGGCTGGGTGCTGCTAATTAGGTGCTGCAAGCCCACCCCTCGCAGACCCAGGCCGCCGGGCTCTAACCCATGTGACAGTTTCCTGCGATGGTGGCATGTGGTAGGGTGGCTCGGAGGGTGCATGTGCGTGCGCATGCGTGTGTGTGTGCGTGTGTGCATGTATGTGTGTGTGCGTGTGTGCATGTGCATGCATATGCGTGCATGTGCGTGTGTGCGTGCGTGCGTGTCCATGCGTGTGTGTGCGTGTGCATGCGCATGCATGGGTGCCATAGGGAGAGACGGTTTTGAGCCAACGTTCCAGCCTCCTCTGGGCAGACCCAGAGCAAGAGCCCTCGCCTCAGATCACACAGTGCCCGAGGATGAACCTCATGAAGATAAACATGAGAACCAGATTTCTCTAAACACGTTATCTTGCTGTCGGGAAGCTTATAACCTCGACAGGAGCAGTATTCCTCAAACAAAACTGATGGCAAGAATACACATGAGCCTTCTAGACGAGGTGGAGAGGACGAGAACACTGAGCTGGTGTCTCCGGGGAAGGTCTGGTTCTGGAGGCCAGATTTTAACTAAAATTTGAACGATGGATTCTGTTTCAACAAACAAAGGGAGAGTGGCATTTCAGATGCGTGAGCCAAAAGCAATACTTTTTTTTTTTAAAGATTTTATTTATTTATTTGAGAGAGAGAATGAGAGAGAGAGCACATGAGAGGGCGGAGGGTCAGAGGGAGAAGCAGACTCCCTGCCGAGCAGGGAGCCCGATGCGGGACTCGATCCCAGGACTCCAAGATCATGACCTGAGCCGAAAGCAGTCGCTTAACCAACTGAGCCACCCAGGCGCCCAAGCCAAAAGCAATATTAAATGTTCAATTTCTGAACTAGTTATTAAAAAAATCCTTTGATTTAGGCATTCCAAAGTTGTGACACTGACCAGGTAGCCTGAACCCAGTCCTGTCCTACAACAGTGCAGAGCCATCCTGCAACCATGATTCTCGTCCATTGCCAAGACCCCAGCACGGCTCTGGGACTGTCCTAGCCTCGCGGCAACGTGCGTGGCGTGAAGGGGAACGGGCCCTCCTCGCTGCCTGTCAGCATTCCACGCCCGCCGTGACTTGTGTGCATTTTCATCTCACAGACGAGCAGAAGCCCGGGCTTCCTGGAAGTTACCAAGCTAGCAGCCGCCGTGCTTGCTAAGCTTCCGTCTTGCCACCTCCAAGTCTGGCTCCAGGGACGAAGGACAGAGATGTGGCGCCTGGAAGCAGCGTCCGTCCCGTGTGGTCTTGCCCCTCCAGCCTCCCAGGCTTCCTCTCCTCCCTGACTCAGGCTCCGGATAAGTCAGGCGCAGATAGTTTCATCTCTATGAAGCTATGGAAAAAGCTCTGTCCCAGACTGCAGTTCCTTCATCTTCCAGAAATCACAGACCTCTCTCAGCCCCGGTCTCCACCCGGACACCCTGGGGATGATCACATGTATCCCGCGTAGACAGCATTTTGAGGATGTGCAGGTGGATTGTGTAAACACACATTTTAAAGTGCATTTGTTTATGGATCAAACCTACTTAGACAGTACCCGGTGGGGGCCGGGAATAATGTTAGCCAAGGGGTGAGAGTGAACATAACACATTTTCTCTCTCTCTCACGGAGCACAGTTAGGCAGAGGAGGGCAGACCGGACATTTACCCGGATGCAGAGACGAGCATGCTGTGAATGGGGGTGTGTGAAGGGAGAGGAGCACGAGCGTCTCATTTGATGGTCATCATCGGGATCCTTGTTTCTGAGAGCGTTACAGTTAAGCTAAGATCCAAAGGGTGGTTTGGATGAGTCCAAGCAGAGGGAGGGAGGCAGCCTTCCAGAGAGCCGGGAACTGCATGGGGAAGCAGAGGAGAGCAGCTGAGGGTGCAGCACGGATCCTCCAGAACCACGAGGGGAACCTGGGTTTTATTTTAAAAGCAAAGGGAAGCCACGGAATGATCCTGTGATGGCATAACTCATCTCTCCTACGAGACTGTCAACTCCGCAAGGCTGGAAACCCACAGGGACGTGTTGCGGTCTCTCCCACAGCGGCAGATACTGTGATTTGCTAACTAAATATTTGCTAATTGGAATGTCCTAAGTTACAGAGATAGCGAGGGTACTTTATGAGCTAGTTCCCTCAAGCTCTGCTGCAACTTGAAAGGTCCTTGAGCTGCACAAAGAATAGAATGTTAACTTTGTTCCATAGAGCGAGGTACGTTTGAAAATTAGAGGCAAACACCTCACCCAGTACAGTCCATGTGTATATTGGAGGAATGATGAACAACAATGTTACATTTCCTTCCTTTTGAAGTGCTTCAGATTTGGTTTTTCTTGTTCCCTTCGGAGTTTTCAGGATATTACAGTGGAGCTGGTGAATGTTTTGTGTCGCCCTTGGCTGTCACTTCACAGAAGGAGACACATAGAAAGTCCCCAGGGCATGGGTCCTGATGCCTGGACTGGGACCAGCAGCCTCGTCGAGCAGGTGGGCACGGAGGGGAGTCCCCCAAAATGGTCCCTGTGTCCTCGCTTACCCCACCTTCATTTTGGTGCCTCCCACCCGAGGAGGATCCCGTGGTATCTCTTTTCACAGAAGGTTCTGTAAAAAGGAAAAGCTCAAATTCTCATCATGTTTTAATACTTCCTTTTGTAAATTCATTTTTTTTTTTTTTTTAGAGAGAGAGATGGGGGAAGGGGCAGAGAGAGAGCGAGAGAATCCCAAGGAGACTGCACGCTCTGCACAGAGCCTGACGCGGGGCTCAATCTCACGACCCTGAGATCACGACATGAGCCAGAATCAAGAGTCGGAGGCTTAACCCACTGAGCCACCCAGGTGGCTAAATTCACTGTTGTAACAATGAGACATAAAAATGGGTTTGATACAAAATTCTCTCCCAGCAGTCTCTCTGAGTCTGTTCTTCTCCATCCTGAGTAAAAAATGCTGAGGGGTTTGTTTTGCTTTTACCCTCGTGTGAGAAATGCCTTGTTGTGAGAATATTTTTAGTGTTGTCATTTGGGGATGGGGAGTTTTTTGGGGTCAGGGAAGAGTAGGGTGCTATCAAAGAAAACTGAACTTTTTACGGTACTAGGAACTCCGTTGACGGAAAGCACGGTGTCAGGTATGGTTCGTCCCGTGAGGATGGACAGGGCGGCGAGGGGCCCGCAGCAGGGAGCCCATCCTGACGAAGGGTCTGCCTCTGCATGTGGACGCGGGGACCCACATGAACTATTTTAAGCCACTGTGGCTGTTCACGCTTGTCCGGTTCCTGCCGTGACCAGACCTGGGAGGGACCAGACCGGGGTTTCTTCCCCAGCGATGTTACCACCAGGGATACGGCGGCCAGAAAGCAACTCACAGGCTTCCTGGCGACGTTTATTATTAAGTGGGCACGGAAGGCAGTGATTTGGCCTTTTTGGTGCATTTGGGGACAAGGGCCCCTCTGGTTTTCTGGAGGCAGTCCAACGTGTGTTCTGTGCTGAACGAATACTGGGACAGCATCTGAGGACAAGGCCGGCTGGGCTGGGGTCTTCAGCCATTTCTGCTCCCGTGGCCTGGAGGAATTCCGGACAGAACGTGCTTCCTCACACATTTACGTTGAAAATGAGCATTTTATCACATCTCACAGCTGCATGGATGAGCTTTCCATTATAACGTGTATTGTGGTATATTTGTTCTAAACATAGGTTTGTTAAAACGGGCGTTGAAGGTGTTTTCTGTCCCATTCGTGGAAAGTGAGCATCACATACTCTAACAGGATGAGCCGGTCTCCAAGGTCAAACCCGGTGGCTACCCTGGGCTCGTTTTCGGCAGGAGATGTCTGGCTTGGTTTTGTACTTCAATGAAACATGCTGCTGGGACAGCCGTGTTCTTCTGGGTCCGTCCTAAGGTGGGTTGGCAAGTGCAGGTCAGCGCGAGAGCCGCCGTGTCTGTCGCCTGCATGACATCGGGGGGCTGCCCCTCAGCGCCTCCTGCCGTGGCTTCCTTGGCGTGTCGTCAAAGGGCTCCGGCTGCCATGGGCCCAGAAGGGTTTCCCTCCAAGCCTGGCTCCAGTCCAGTCAAGGGGTGTGCATGTGACCCTCTGGTACAGTGGGAGACGAGGTGGGCAAACGTGAGGGGGATTATGGGAAGGGGGCCCGGGGGTGCCATTTCAAACCAAAGGAAAGAGACTCCATGCAACATGAGGATTTGAAAACAGCTCCATTATGGGCTCTCCTCCCCACAGACTACTGGACAGTCTCCTACACCCGGGGCGCACGCGCTCCTGGCTGAGACCGCCTGCCGGCCGCAGCACCCCTGAAGACAGGGACAAGGCATCTTCATGAATGACAAGATACAGCAAATGCACTGGAAAGGGGTGGAGCCCAGAACAATTGTAGACGATGCATTTGATTTTTGCTCTTATTTTGATATGTGACTTGTGACATCGGAGTGCAGATGCTCTTCCGCCCCTGGATGCTGGGGTCGGCCTCCGGCCCCACCTGACCCTCCTTCTTGCCTGCCTCCCTGACTCTGATCTTCTTCCTCCCTTGTGCATTCGCTCCCATTCTCCCTTTTTTCCCAGGGGCGTCTCTCTGGCAGCTTCCCACTGTCTCCATCATCGACTTCCTCCTCTCCTCGGCACGGATCCCATCACCATGGAAACGGGCCATCATCTCTCCCTTCCCAGACCCACCTTCCCCTGACTCCATCTCCCCTCCAGCTTCCCTCTGCAGAAGAGTTGCCTCCGTTCTCTGTCTAAATTCTCTCCCCCATTCTCTCCCCAACGCACCCAGATCATACTTTCATGCCCTTCTGCACAGAGCTGCTCTCATCAAGGCCCCCTGCGACTGCCCATTCTCAGCCCGCAGCTCAGCTGACCCCTCGACGCTGTTCCGTCTGCCTCGCTGATCCCAGGACACCACACCTTCTCGTCTCTCTTCCTGTGACACTGCTGTCTCTGTCCCCTCTCCTTTGCTGGCCGTTTCTCTTCTCCTTGACTTCCTCGTGTTTGAGTGTCCAAGGACGGAGGTCTCGACTTTCTCTTCTCCCAGGCCACCATACATCCTCCTGCTGGTTCCCCTCCAGTCTCGAGGCTTTATTTATTTATTTATTATATTTATTTATTTAATTATTTAAATTCAATTAATCAGCATAGAGTATATTACTAGTTTCAGAGGTAGAGGTCAGTGATTCATCAGTCTTATGGAACACCCAGTGCTCATTCCATCACGTGCCCTCCTGAATGCCCATCCCCCAGCTACCCTATCCCCCCCACCCCCTCCCCCGTCTCCAGGCTTTAAATCCCAACCGTCAGTGTGCACGAGGCTCGCACGTGTGTAACTCTGGCTCAGACCTGGTTCCCGGGCCCCATCCTTGCTCAACCGCCTGACTTCCCAGTATCTCCAGCTGCCTCTGTGGTAGCACCTCAGACTCAAACACATCCAACACAGCCTCTGATCTGTCCCCCGTAAGCTGCCCCACAGCCTTCCCCACCTTCAACTGGTGGCCGCAACATTTTTCCTATGGTTCAGGCCACAAAACCATCTGTCAGAAAATGCTTTGGGTTCTGACCTCAGAGTACTTTATGTCTGATATCCAGCCACTTCTCTCCCTGTCCACTGCTGTCTTCTGCTCTGAGTCCTCACACACTCTTGCCTGGATTTCTGTGATGGCCTCCTGACTGCTCTGCCTTCATTTGCTCTTGTTCTCCTTATTCTCAACCCAATATCTAGAACGACCTTTTGAAAACTTAAGGCACGTTAAGCCCTTCAATTGCTCACAACCTGCAGAGGTTTGCCATTTTAATCGGAACAAAACCCGGAGTTCTTATAATGCCCATAAGACCCTAAATCTGACCTCATTTTCAGTGATACTCTCCCTCCTGCTCATGCTGTTCCATCTGCACTGGCTTCCTCCCTATTCTTGAAACATACCAGAACTACCTGCCTCAGGGCCTTTGCACTGCCTGGCTCTTCTGCCCAAACACTCTCCCCCCGGATTTCCTTCAAGTCTTCGCCCAAATTTCACCTTCTCCTGGTAAGGTTCAGAGAAGTTATGTAAAATTATGACTTGCTGTTACTTCTGGTCCCTTTGATCCTGTGCTATGTTTTTTTTCTACTGTATTTCTTAGCACTTTATAACATGCTCTATCATTTAATTATCCATTATGTTTGGTATTTATTGTATGCCTCTGGACACAAGGTCAGCTCTGTGAGGCACGGAGTTCAGTAGTATTTATCCCAAGAACCTAGGACAGTGCCTAGTGCACAGCAGATCAAATCGAGCACTCATCAGCACTAGAATGAGCACTAAGGTGGGGAACACAAGAGAAGACGGTGAACTTAGCTGTCAAAACAGGACTTGTGCATGCACCAGCGTTAGGCGGAGAAAGGAATACAGTGATAAACAGTTGAACAAAGCTCTTCTCTGCTGGAGGAGGGTAAGGAAGGCCTCGGAAGGAGTTTCTGGGGCTCCGCAATATCAGTGAAGTCAAGGATTGACCGAGGAGTTAGGGACTGAGCCGCGTCGCGTAGCCTGGGACAGGGCAAAAACCCCGTCACTCTCAGATTCAAGAGAGGAGCCCAAGAGAGAGTTCCAGACCAGAGCACATTCTGGAAACCAAGTGTTGGAAATAAACACAGCTTGGTTGTCAGTTTCCAGAAGGAGTGACTCTGTCCTTCTCTACCCATTTTCCCGATTTGTGAAGTGGGAAGGCTCTCGTTTGTTTACTGCTTCCAGACGACAGTGAGTCAGAAAGAGAGTGACCGTGAGTGGCCTGGTGCCTGTCTCCGGGTGAGGAGTCCTACAAACGAAACACATTCCGATGTTCGGCGGGTCTGTGGATGGTCTGACCGTCAGCAAAACCTTCTCTACTCCCCTGCACCTGCTGATTTGCATCTTATAAAATGCACTGTCCCTCTTGCAGCATACTGCCCAGTGATTAGAAAGGTTAATATGGAAAAACCCCGATGTGGTCAAGGCCTGGCTTTCGTTCAGAAAGTTCTTGAGGATTTTATATTCCAGAAGAATCTTGAGGGTGAGACTGAAGAACGTATTTTTCTTCCTACAAGGAAAAAGAGGGCAGAACTTTTCCCAGCTTCTTAGTATTGATGCCTCATGAATTATTTAAGTTATGTAAAACGCTACCCTATTAAGATTTGCATATTTGCAAATATTTAAATACCATTCCTTTTCAATTTTTGAACAACTTTTGTTACCATCCGATTGTCAATAGACGTCTGCTGAATTTCTACTCTTTGCCCTCCAGTTGCAGATGAAAATGCCAGTAGAAAGTTCCTTTCTGCACCAGGGTTTACGTATTACTAGAGAGACATGGAATTTTCCCTTAGTATTTGCTTCTTGCATTAATTCATCAATTTGCTGTTGTGGAAAACCTGGGTACAGATGTTTTCTCATTGCCCTGGGCACATTGTGTCTGCCTCGGGGGATTGTAAAGAAATTGCCTGAACAACACTGAGGAGAAATTGGACGACAGAACATAGGCTACTGGACAAATCAAAGAAGGCTTCCTGGAGGAAGGGAGACCGTCACTGAATCACTCATCTGAAGGGCAAATAGGAAGACACAGAAACAGAAAGAAGCTGAAGGATTTACCTAAAATGAAATAAATAGAGTCAGGATAGACCTGTGGAGCATTTTTCAGTGCACTTTTATTTTTTTAATGATACTGGAAACTCTAGGTAGAGAAGAATGCTAAAAACAAAGAAGAGTAGCTAGGGTCATGTCCACAAATACCCCGAACGAGGGAGCGGAAGGCCAGTGGGCACCGTTTCCCTCATGGGTCAGAAGAGATTGTGGTTTTTTTGGTATTTTTTTCTCCAAACATTTGCCTGCCTAGATTACTTTTTCTCTTCTCATCCATTTTTGTCAAAATTCTGCCAGCCTTCCAACCACGCCACGGGTGCCTGCCTCCTCCACCTGCCTCTCCGAATCCCCTCCTCCTGCTGACCATGAGGGATGATCCCGGTACCCAGACTGCTTTCAGTCACTCAAGGCGGTCCTCCTGAGTTGGAACGATTCCTGGGCTTCTCCAGGTGAGCTCCCCCAGAGGCATCAGGCCAAAGCGTGCAGCAGAAGGCTGGCCAAAAGTGGAGACGTTTTGGAAAGACTGATGACACGAACAAGAAAGGCAGCCCTCCCGTGCCCCTGCTCGCAGGGTGTAGGAGACTCCTGTGGGAAGGGTCACCTGAGGGGAATTCAGGTCCTTCTGTGTTGTATTGTTGTGCATTTGGGGGGGGGGTGTGTGCTGAGGAGTAGGTTTCCATAATATTGCAATGGGTCAGAAGTTTTTTTCTGGATACTGATTTACAAAATGGAAGATTTTATTGTTTTAAAATGCATTTAAAAATAGGAAAAAACACTTTTTAACCGATTTTTTTTAAAAACTTCCTTTTTTAGGGGTGCCTCAGTGGCCCAGTCGGTTGAGCGTCCCACTCTTGATTTCAGCTCAGGTCTTGATCTTGGGGTCTTGAGTTCGCCCCTCACTGGGTCCCATGCAGAGCATGGAGGCTACTCACAAAACAAATAACAACAATGAAAAACCCTTTCTTTTTAAAACCTGAATCAAGAGTTTAAATTACAGGCTGGAGAAAAGGCATGAAAGGAGCTCACGATAACCCAAGTTAACACCTCCTAGTTTCTCGGCTACTCCTTGAAAGCAGATTTCAGTAACTGGTCTTCCTTTTCCCACTCAGTAGCAAATAACATTCATTCAAAACATACTAAAAAGAAACCAAATGTTCAATCACTGGAAATCACCTTTTCCATGAAAAAATAAAATAAAAGCTTAAGGGTAAATTTATTCCTCATCTCGAGAACTAGAAATCCAGCTTCAAATATACACAGTAGTTTCAAGCTCTACCGAGCCAGAGTTATCCCATTAATTATGGATGACATTATGTTTTAAACAAATACAAACTGTTTTGCTCTCACCTTTAGAACCTCCTAAAGCAGATGTTTTATTCCCAGTGAGAATCATTCTGCGCAGCTCAGGTCCTTGGATTTCTGGGAGAGCTGCGGTAGTATTATGCCGTCCGAAAACCTAATGTAGTCTTATTGATACCTGACTTCCATTGTACCGTGTTATTTAGTGTGAGGGAGCAGGGCCAGGAAGACGTGGTTCTCTCTCCATTACCGGCGATGACTCACTCACTCAATAGGCAGGATGATGGGGGAAACTTCATCCCCAGGCCTTCTGGGGCTTTGTCCCCTCTCCCAGGCAGACATCACAGATGGGTGGAGGTTTTCCACTTGGCCCACATGCAATGTGAGGATTTGTTCGGGCGCTGGATTCCAGTTAGCCGTTGATGGAAGAGGCCAAACTGGTCCCTCTGTTACAGCTTCACAAAGTAAGTCTTTCTTTTGGGTCACTGTGGACCTCAAGGGCTTGGTCAGGTCTATTCTACTCTATTCTATCCTCCCATGAAGGCTTAGAGCAGTGTTTTGAAACCTTTTCTAGACCTGCCTTGCTGGGCTGGTGTGTGGTATGCAGATGGCAAGACTCTGAGGGTCACCACCCAGTGTTCTTCTCTACGAGCTAGCTGCCCAGTTTGGGTCTGAAATACCAACCTTTGGGTGTTAGACCCCAGGAAGGAAGGTACTTTCTCTGTGGGTATGTGTTATTCTTAGCCAGTTATTCACATGAGTCTCTGGATCAGAGGCTCCGTCTGTGGATGCAGAATGGGGTCATTTACCCATTGCCTACGTGAGGTCAGCTGACTTGCTTCTGGTTTCACGCCTCGTCACTCACCTTTGGGTCTTTTCCACTCGGTTCGCAAAACTCTCTCGACCATCTCTAGACTGAGAATGTGCTTTCATGGAAAGGGATACTGGGTCTGGAAGCAGAAGCCCCAGATTCAAATTCAGTGTTTTATTTATCTTTTAAACAAACACCCACCGAGAGCTTACTTTGTTTTAGGCACTGAACTCCAGCCGTCCGCTTTGATAAACTCACTTGACTTCATAGCACGTGTATTGCAGAGTCGCTCATTATCTGTCTTTACTGCTACAGAGAGGGGGAGGATGGGGAAGAGAGGCAGATTCGAACTCCACTCTCGCCAGCCCTGGGGATGATGCTCTCAAACCCACTGCGCTCTTGGACAAATAAAGGACCTTAGGTTTTCCCGCCTGAGTGTTACCTTTCTCACGTGAAAAAGTTAGCATGAAAACAGCAACTATGTGGCTTCACTGTGTTTGCCAAGGTGGTATGAAAGCCATAATGGCCTACACGAAGGGCAGGTGCAATCGTTATAAAGGAGGAAGGAGAACGCAGTTTGCAAGTGGAGATTGGTGAGAAATAATGAAGCAGAGACTTCACGGTGCCTGTCCTGAGAGCGTCCCTACTTCTGACGTGGAAGTGGCAGCAAGAGCCCACACTTCCTCTGCATCCCTGGGCCTTGTGCACACGCGGCTGCCTGGCCCAGCCGCAGTGATAGGAGCTTAGCTCCGAAATACTTAACATTGATATTAGAACAGAGAAATCTGTGTCACATACAGATGACCACATAAACCAGAAAGAAAGAAAGAAAGAAAGAAGGGAAGGAAGAGAGAAAGTCTTTAGTTCCACTGAGTAACAGATTACAGTCATGATGGTAATAGATGGTGTGAATATGAAGACTTTAAGGAAAAGTTCGATCAGTTCCTTATGGATTATGCTGATGAGGAAGGCAGGTAGAGTGAGAATCTAGGCATCAAAAGATCATCTATTTTAAAAATTTTTATTTATTTATTTTGAAGACTTTATTTATTTATTTGAGAGAGAGTGCAAGACAGAGCATGAGTATGTCAGAGGAGGAGGGAGAAACCCACTCCTGCTGAGCATGGAGCCCAATGTGGGGTTTGATCCCAGGACCCTGAGCTGAAGGCAGACACTTAACCAACCGAGCCACCCAGGTGCCCCCAGCTATTTTTTTAAGGGTGCAGAAAAATACTTATAACACGAAATGGGTAAAACCAATGCTTATGGTGATCAGGACAAAGGGAAGAAACTAAACAAGGGCAGACGAGCACGCAGAAACGCACACATTATGGCGACATCGGGGGAGGAAGCCGCACATTGTGCTCTGAGCTGCCAAGCAGCCAAATCAAAGATGCATGAATGATTCACAGTGTAATGAGATGAAACACACAACAACTAAACATCCAGGCGGGTGGAACACATCTTCTTCTGCAATTTATATACCAGTGGGATGTTTCCTATGGGTCCTCAACAATGGTATGTGTATAATTATGGAAATTTACACATTCAATAGCTCAAGTTTGGGGAAGGTGGTTCTTAAACTCCATCAGTGCAGTTCCGTTAAGAAATCAAAGCAACGTGGTCCAGGTCCAGAGCCCTCCAGAGGTGCCTGGATCCAAGTGGACAGTGAAAGCTGTGGATTCCCCAGCATACCAGGGAAGTGAGTCAAGGGGTCATTCCCTGTTCCTCTTTTCCTGGTGGATGAGAAGTTGGGAGCAGAGGTTGAACTGCCAAACGTGGAGCCAGAGCACACAGGGCATGGAGTCTCTGACTAGCTCGGAGCTGGACCCACAGCTACAGAAATGATCTACCCTTGCAGTCGTGTCTCTCCGCGGAGTCGGATTCCACAGGGGCCACTCAGAGATGGGCATGGAGACTGACCATGGGCTGATTTTAGGCACAAAATGAGGGCAGGCTAAACAAAGATGAAGCTCCTACAACAGAAAGACTAGCACTCCTTTCTACGGTCTTCCATGATCTGCTGGCTAGTTGGGTGTCGCAGCTAATTAACTCTTCATTCAGCTCTTCCACAACAATGTACCGAATCTACTTTGTCCTGGGGACCATGCTGAGTGCTTATGAAATCATCCCTAACTTCGTGGAGCTTATTGGGTCACAAAGAAACTCGACACGGTGTGTAATCCTACCAGGTCGGGAAGTATAGGATGCAGGGAGCAGAGGGCTAGGGAAGATCTCCCAGGGCAAAACCACTGAAGGTGAGCCTCAAAGATGAGTGTGAGCTCCAGCGAAGGCAGTGATGTTAGACGAGGGAGGGGAAGGTGCCAGGAGGCAGGAGGGAGCGCACTGACTTCGTGCAGGGAACAGAATTGTACTTGGGGGAAGAGGCGGGGCGGGAGGGGGTGGTGGGATTCAGGAATGGAGAAGAAGATGAAGAAGGGATACAGAAAACAAGATAATCGATATGGCAGTGCTATTCCGTTTACAGAAGTTAACAGGAGTGGTTTAAAATACCTTATTAAAAAATAAACTATTTCAGATTTTACATAGAAAACTCCAACCATATGTCACGAAGTCTAAGAAAACCACATACCTGGGAAAACAGGCAGAGGAAGGCAGGCGGGAGGAAGGGAGGAGAAGGAAAGGGATGGCGTAAATGGTATTCAGCCAGGGTAGAATTCAAGGTGCACGCGAGAAAGAAAGCAGATTTGAAAAATGGGACTAGAACAGGGAGATAAAACGTCATAGACCTTCCGAATGTCAGAAACACTAGCTCATTGCCCCCGATGACTGTGACCCTAGTGCACAGTTCACAGTAATCAGCCCCAGCGCTGTTCAGACATCAAACGCGGTGCTTCAGGCTTTGGTTGTGTTGTTGGTGTGACTGCCCCTGATTGCGGCCATCCAGCTCGGGAGACCTCTGTGCAGTGTCCACCCGTATTCACAGGGAGGATCGCCTAAGGCCAGGACCAGTGAAGATGTTTTTATTAAAAAATATAATGGAATCAAAAGTCTTCATTACGCTTATCAAGCCACAGGACTTAGAAATGTTCTGGAGGGGAGCCGGGGTGGCTCATTCAGTTGAATGTCCAACCCTTGATTTCGGCTCAAGTCATGATCTCAGGGTCATGGGATCGAGCCCTATGTTGGGCTCTGTGCTCAGCTCAGAGTCTGCTTGAGATTCTCCTCCTCTCCCTTTGCCTCTTTCTTCCATGTGCTGTCTCTCTAAATTAATTAATTAATTAATTGGTTAATTAATTTAAAAAGGAAATGTTCTGGAGACTCCAGCGGGGAGCAGTGCTGGTTGTTTTGGGAGGTGATATACCCTTTTGTACGGGGTCTTTTGGGGACACCTTGGTCACCGTGGATGTATCCCAGTGTGGCTATGTGGGGATCACATGGGCACAGGGAGAGAGTTTCTATCAAGAAGACGGAGGGTGAAGCAAGTTGAGATGATTCACACTGGGAGAACAGAGGCGACACCAGTGAGGGGGAGTGTGATGGTGACTCAGTCGTAAAAGGTGACAAAGTGGGCCCAGTGTGGGTGGGATCGGTTTGTGACCCACACTCCAGCTCATGGTGTTCCAGCCGGGCACACTCACACTCACAGCTCCAAAGGGTGCAGAGCTCAGGGTGGTCAGGCACTGTGTGGGTTTTCCCTGCAGGAAGAGGTGTCCTGAGGGACAGAGGGTGACTAAGCAGGCCAGACAGTTCAGTGAAGGTAGATGAACACCACTGTCCAGGGCCAGGCGCCTGGAGAGCAACATGGTGGCAGGCAGAACAGTGGCCAAGACACGTGGCAGCAGGGCCGCGGGGTCGGCTTTCCCATCCGTAGGTGCGGTGGAGGGATGATCTGGCTCCAGGCTCCTGCTGTCCCGAAGTCAGAGGGGCAGAGCAGGAACCCGCTCTCGTCTTGGCAGGTGACGTGGGGCATTCTGCCGATTCTAACCATGTAAGGACTTCTGGCCTGGAGATCAGAGGAGGACAATGCCCGATGGGAGTGCATTTACACAGGGCTGGGGACCGAGACAGACAAGGGTCCCCTAGCTCTGCCCAGAGACGTGGGTCAGGACTCCCCACCCAGGGAGGTGGCTCCAAAGGGATCCAGAAAGCTGTCTCTTTTTATGCCCTGATGCAAAGCTCTCCATGGCTTCCCAATGACCCTAAAATTAACGAGGTGAACAAGAAGGTTTCACAGAATCAATTCGAGGACCAGCGTGATGAATGGAGGCGACCCTGGGTCTCTGCACTCTGCCAAGCGTCTAGGTGGCTTAGAAGCAGAGCCAGGCCTGGAGACCACGGTTGACCCTCTTGTCTTTCCCAATCCCTCTGTCATCTTAGCCCCTCCTCTGGCTTGCAGTCTTGGTCACTGACATTTGATGGTCCTTCTCGCCTCTGGGACTTGGCAAACTCTATTCCCTCCCACTGGGATGATCTCAGCATCTCCTGTACTCCCAGTTGTTGTGAACCGTATTCACCTTTTAAGACAACTCAACTGTCTACGCCCTGGGAGGCCTTCCTTGACCTGTCTCCCCTGGATTGAGTGCTAACAAGCTAACATGCCCTCCGTCTGTTGTTACAACCTAGTTATACACAAACATGTGCGGTTACATATTTGTCTTTCTGGCTGGGCTGGAGTCACCGTGAGGCAGGTACTGATTTTACTCCCAGCTGAACTCCCCATATCTAGCCTAGGGCGGTATATACTAGGCATACAAGTACATGTTAAATATATTTATAAATGTGATGCAAACATCACTGCGTTTTGAGGACTTCCTAGCTTCCTATTATGGGTTGAATGATGTTCCCCAGAAAGACATGTTGAAATTCTAACCCCCAGTACCTATGGATGTGACCTGATTTGATGTAGGGTTGTTGCAGATATAATTGAGTGAAGAGGAAATCGTTCGGGGGCCCTGATCCAATATGACCAATGTCAGTAAAGGAGGAGGAAGCTCCACGTGAAGATGGACTGACGGGGAGAAGATCACGGGGAGACAGAGGCAGAGGATGGAGGGTTGCAGCTATAATCCGGGGAATGGTGAGGATGGGAGCCCCCACCACCAGCCTGGGGAGGCAAGGAAGGATTCTACCCGGGGGCTCAGAGAGAGTGTGCCCTGCTGACATGTAACTAGGGACTTCTGACATGTAACTGACATGTAACTAGGGACTTCTGACATGTAACTGACATGTAACTAGGGACTTCTGCCCCCACGACTGTGAGAGGTGAGATTTCTGTTGTTTGCGTCCACTGAGTTTGTGGTGGTTTGTTACGGCAGCCCCAGGGAACTGGTATACCTCCCAGCGTGTGCAAGGAGAGCCCTCTGACCTGGAGTCTGAGGAAAGTTATCTCCCAACCAAACAAAATCATTTGAACCACAAATGCAAAAGTGACACTAATTTTCTCATAATGTTTGAAAATGCTTACAGAGACGGAATCTGTAAAGCATACCAAGACGTCAGGAGTGCAAATATTTCAATTCCTCCAAAGTGTTTCTGTTGGTGAGGATAGAAAGACATTATTACAACTTTGGATTTTCTAGAAAGTTTCCACTTCTAAATGCCATCCACTTTTTTCCCGTCGAACAAAGAAAGAGGACATTTACGTGTTAATGTATGTTCTGAAATTGGTCACTTATTAACAAGATTGCCCTTGGAAAAGGGATTTAACACGGCTGTGCTCCCATCTTATCTCATGTAAGCGGAAATAATCCAGCCTATTTATAGTTTATTAGCATCCTCTGAGATAATATAGGAACAATTCTTGGAAGAGTGTCCAACATATATTAAATACACTCTTATTTTATCATTAATTATATTGCTAAGTGCTTTACTCCAGAATATAGTTTGAAATTCCTCTTTTCCCCTCCTGTTTTGTGTTTTAATGTCCTCATCCTATAACCGGGTTCTCTCACGAGAATCTCTGCTGGAGTCCCGAAGTGACCGTTTACTCATGTTATGTGGTGGTGTCCCTTTTGTACTCTGTTTAATCAGTAACTTCCAGGGGCCATATGCTTCCCCTGAAGAAAGGCAATTTATTTATTTAAAGATTTTATTTATTTATTTGAGAGAGAGAGAGAGAGAGAAGAGCGCATGAACAGAGGGGAGGGGCAGAAGGAGAAGCAGACTCCTTGCTGAGCCTGGAGCCCATCGTGGGGCTCGATCCCAGGACCCTGAGATCATGACCTGAGCCGAAGGCAGATGCTTCACCAACGGAGCCCCCAGGTTTCCCGAAGAAAGGAAACTTATATAAATATATAAAACGTGTAACTAGAAAAAATTTGTCCTGGTTCTTTCCAGACCAGGAGGGAGAACAGTAAGGAGGATCCAGTGGTGCCGGTGGGACAGGGTGCCTGAGATTCTATGACAAGAACTGGAGCTCAGAGGACCCTGCTCCCGTACACCCCACCATGTAGGGTCTGGAGAGCAGCACAGAGTGGCTGGTCCTCTGGGGTCCATCTGGAAACAGCCTTTGAAGACCACGCCTTCCCTGGGCCCTGCAAGCACATCCATCTGGCACTTCGGCCGCAGTGCTCAGGGAATCTAGCAGCCACGCCCCTCGCCCTGACCCCTGTGCTCTCCCAGACACATGGGCCTCTGGGGCCTGGTTTCCCACACGTTGAGTGCGGGCTGAAACACAACAGAAGAGGGAAAAGCCAGGCAGTTTTGAGCTGGACTGGGGCGTAAAGCACTTGGCAATATAAAGCACTGATTTTTTTCGGTTCCTTCTCGAGTATAATAACCCCCTGAATATTCATATGTAACCTTTTCTAGCGCTGTGTTCGGTGCTTATTCATGCACTGGGAGTGGGTGCCCGTGACTCATGGTGCCTGTTCCGGGCTATCGATGTGCCTCTCCGAGCCCCCACCCCACGCTTATCTTGCCATCAATTCTCCACGGAAGGCTTTGTTTGTTGGTGTTGATGCTGTCGTTGCTATGTCATTTCTCTAGGACTTTGAAAAGACACGCATCCCCCCCATCCCCGCACCCCCACCCTCGGACCGGCTCATCGGAACCTTCTGTGCCTTCCTCCACCTTGCTTGTCAGACTTCGCTAACCTCGTCTCCAGGGAGAAGCAGGTGGACCCGTTGTCTCTGGACTCGCTTGTGGTGGACAGAACGATGCCCTCTCTCCACCCCAGAAAATCCATGTCCCAACCCCCAGAATCTGTGCATGGGTGACCTGACATGGCAAAGGAACATTCCTGCATCTTCAGGTGGGGAGATGACTTTGGATTATCTGAATGGGCCCGTTACAATCACAGGGATCCTTAGGGCAAAAGAGGGAGGCGGGGGTCCAATGTGGAAAACCCTCCACTAGCCGCTGCTGGCTTTCAAGGAGGAGGAGGGGCCGTGAGCCAGGGAACACGGCAGCCTCTAGAAGCTGGGGGAGACAAGGGAAGGGATTCTCCCTGGAGCCTCCAGAAGGAACCAGCCCTGCCCCGGCTCGACTGTAGCCTAGTGAGATCCGTTTGGGACTTGTGACCTCTGCAAGCGTAATCTGGTGAACTGTTGTTGTTTTCTAAGCTTCAGAGTTTGTGGCAGCTTGCCGCAGCTGCAACAGGTCATGAACATCACTTCACCATCTTGAAAGGCTGCATTTTTAGTGGGCTCTTCCTTACGGCTTGCGAAGTGGACAGCCGGTGTGGGGATACAGTTTATTGTGCAAAGTGGGACACTCTCTCGGGAGTGAAAGAAAGTGGCATTAATAATTATAGGGAAACAGCAGGCATGGCTGAGAATATGCAGCTTCAACTGTGATGTGCCACTGAGCTCTGAGTCCGCGAGACACACATTCCCGACTCTGTCACGCACTCTGGCTCTGCTTTGCCGGTTTGGTTCTCGGTTGTGCCACGCTGTGAGCTGGAGGAAGCAACATGCCGAGAAGCAGCCAATGTGGGTAGGTGGACTCTCCTTCCTGCAAAGCCATCTCTCTACACAAGGACTAGGGATGCTTCTGCTTCTAAGACCAGACTTCATCTTCCCCTCCTGTCTTCTCCTCACCCTGGTCCCCTTTCTGAGACCTTTCTGCAAATGCTCAAGGAGATGACATATACCTCGGGGCAGAGGTACACCGAGGCTTTGGGGAAGGATTAAGGGGAAGACGTTTCCCACAGTTCCAGATCTGCACTATTTCACCCCTCATCACCTCCCGTCCCATGAATCTAGAATTCCACATTCTCTCGTTCCTCTTTTTATTCGGATCAATAATTTAAACAGGAAAATAAAGTATCAATAGATGTGTTAGAAGGAAAGAAGGATAATTAACTAGAGACACTGTCTGGGCCATAGCAGAAAAGTAAGAGAGTTGATGGAAATGGGAACTCAACAGGGGTGAGAAATCCCAGGTGATTCAGAAGCTGATTGTGTGCCCACTGAGCATGTGTTCACAGAAGAAAATATCAAGGCGTCTGACCACTGGCACCCAGTGGGAGAAAGAACAGAGACTGAATAACTTTTTTTCAGGGAGAGTAGAATTAATGGATGATACAGAGGTTAATTTAAAATAATAATTGCAAGGATGTAGAGAAAGGGGAATGAACCCTCGTGGACTGTTGGTGGGAATGCAAGCTGGCGCAGTCACCCTGGGAACCAGTATGGAGGGTCCTCAAAAAGTTAAAAATAGAACTACCCTACGATCCAGCAATTGCACTACTGGGTATTTATCCAAAGAATACAAGAACACTAATTCAGGGACACCTGGGTGGCTCAGTCGGTTAAGCATCTGCCTTCAGCTCAGGTCATGATCTCAGGGTCTTGGGATGGAGCCCCACGTGGGGCTCTCTGCTCATTAGGAAGTCTGCTTCTCCCTCTCACTCTGCCCCACCCCACCACTCGTGCTTTTCCTCTCTCTCTCTCAAATAAATAAATAAAATCTTTCAAAAAACCCCACTAATTCGAAGGGATACATTCATTCCTATATTCATTGCAACATTATTTACAATAGCCAAATTATGGAAGCAGCCCAAGTGTCCATTGAATGGATAAAGAAGAGGTGGTGTATATATATATAACAGAATATTACTTATCCATAAAAAGAGTGAAATCTTGCCATTTGCAATGACATAGATGGAGCTAGATTATATTATGCTAAGTAAAATAAGACAGAGAAAGACAAATGCCATACGATTTCACTCCTATGTGGAATTTAAGAAACAAAACAAAGAAGCAAAGAGATAAAAAAAAGAAAGAGACAAACCAAGAAACAAACTCTTAACTACAGAGAACACACTGACGGTCACCAGAGGGGAAGGCGGGAGGGGGATGGGTTGAATAGGGGATGGGGATGAAGGCGTGCACCTGTCGTGATGAGCACCAGGTGATGTATGGAAGTGTCGAATCACTATATTGTACACCTAAAACTAATATAACACTGTATGTTAGCTGTACTGGAATTTAAATGACAACTTAAAATAACAACTGCTCACTTTTATTGAGCAGTTAATGTATGTCAAGAACTATTCTAAGCAGCTCTCCTACTTTATCTCATTCACTCTTTCCAGTAGCTCCATGATTCAGTGCATATCTCCATTTTAAAGCAAAGAGCAGAGCAGTTTAGCATCTTGCTAAAAATCACATAGCACAGGAGGTAGAGCTCAATTCTGAGAAGTCCGGGTCCAGAGCCCATCAAGTAATACAGGGATAAGGGAACATACTGGAAGTCCGAGGTAGGAACAAACCATCACCATGTAAAGCAAATGGAAATATTTTGTATGGAAAATAAAATAATTAAAATATTGAAGTTAAGAGAAATGGAGGAAAGGAGCTGATATAGCAAGACCCCTCATGTAGATGAATAAGTAGGAAAAAAATAGTAAACGGAGAAGATGAAATACATTACTAGACAATGAGGGAAACCTCCCAGTATTAAAGAAAGACCTAAGACTCAAGTGGAAAGGATGCATAGGGCACCAAGCAGGGTAGATGAGAGAAAACCCACACCTGCATATGTTAGAAGGGATTGAAGGACATGAAGAACAGAGAACATTGCCAGAGAGAATAAGCACATCACCCACAGAGGAGTGAATCAGGCTGGTATGAGACTAGCCCAGCAAACGGAACACGGGAAGACAGCAGAGTCCGATTTCCAGGTGTCCTAGCTTGGGCGGGGGGCTCGGGGTCAGTCTAGATCCATATAAATACACTTAACGTGAGCCTGAAATAAATGTAGTCTCTGGCATAAAAGGCCACACAAATGTTTGGCACACAAATTCCTCTTTGAAAACATATGTGGGGGCTATGAACTTCTAAGGAGAGAAGGAAACTCAGGACCACACTATGAGCAGCAAGGGTAAGTAAATAAATTAGTACATTCTATCGTTTTCTCAGGAAGCTATGACCAAAACCAAAACGACATCAGGAACAACAACAGGCAGGAGAAGCCCGTGTATAGAAGTCTAAACCCCAGCTCTGGGTGACAGCAGCATGCTTCGGGATGCTGTTGGAGGCCCAGACAGGTGGAGGAACAGCTAAGGGATTGTTGGAGAAAGGACCATGCTCAGCAGGTAAAGATCTTGTTCCAGGAAGAGGTGTAGAAACTGATTTACTGAAGAAATTAGTAAGACAAGCAAAATTATAGATCTTAATCAAATAAGGAGAAATATAAAAAGTTTAAAGGTAGACTAAAGTCTGTTCCAAGCCATCAGAGAAAACCTACCAAGTTAGAAATAACAAGGAGAAAAAAGAAATAAAAATGAAATTTAGCAAAGAAAACAAAATAGAAGGTATCAGTAATGTCTGTAAGGGTAAATAAATTAAGCTTGCCAAATGACAGGCCTTCTCAGATTTGCTGGGTGAAGAAAAAGCAAACAAATGAATGGATCCAGGAATTAGCTGTTATGAAAGGACACTGAAAACAAATATATACCACATTTTTGAAAATAAAGGAATAAAAGAAAGATAAGCTATCAAACAGAAACCAAGAGGAAACTTAAGATAGTGATTTTGTCAGTAGGCAAAACAGAATTTAAGGCAAACTAGTTATAAAGGACCCAAAGGGGACACTTGATTTGACAAAGTAGGTAACAGCGACATTGGACACACACAGGGCCGAGGAGACAGAACACACACTTTGGAGGGCACGGGGGTGGGGGGTGGGGGAGCATCGTGGGGACCCACCCTGACTTCTGCTATGAATACAACCTCAGTGCATTCTGAACCACCTCGGGACCATGAGTCCATGACTCATTAAAATTGTAACCCAACAAAAAAAGAAGAGTTTTAAAATTCCATATATGAAGAAATAAACAAAAATATATTACATAAGCCTTGTGTTAAAACAAATATGGAATGAATCTGGGAAATGCTTTCAAGTGAGTAACAGTGAGAGCACAGCATGTCAGGTTTTGTGGGAAACTGCTAATGTGCTCGAGGAAGTTTATAACTGTGATCACATTTATTAGACAAAAAAAGACAAAAAAAAAAAAAAACCAAGAGAGATCAGCATGCAAATCAAAAAGCTAGAAAAAAATAAAAGCAAGCACAAAGAAATAGGAAGAGCATAAAAATGTGCAAAATCAATAAAACTCAGAAACAGTCGATAACATGAATAGGAACAAAATTTGTTCCTCTGAAATGGTAGTTTAAAAATTTAAACTCTGGCGAAAGAAAATTTGAAAAAATAATATTGAAAGGAAAAGGAGAAATAATAGCAGATATAATTGATGTAAAAAGAAAAAGAATAAAACTAGTTGAAAGGGTAAATTTCTGGAAAAAAATCGTAAAATGTCAAAATGGTCAGAAGTAATAGAAAAATTGAGTAGATGGATAACCACTGAAGAAATTAAAATGATAATCAAAGCCTTCCCCGGGCAAAAAAATAATTATTTGAATAAATTGAGTTTCATTCAAGTCTCAAGAACAGCTCTTGTCCTCCCAAGAAGACCCCCAATGTTCAGAAGTTCAGGAGATCTGAGAGCAAGGGCACCCACCCACCAGACCCGCCGCTCATCTCGTCCTCCTCTTGCCATAGACTTTGACCTTGAGGGTCAAAGTTTTGTCATTGCCAACATATCCCATTCCAACTTCATCTCAAGTCTGTGTCTGCTACACTCTGACCACCACCTCCCCTCTTTCCAGATCCCTCCCCCTGGTCCACGGAGACCCCCTGTTTCCTCATTATCCTGTGCAAGTTCCATGGCCGAACATAACCACCATGCCCTTGAGTACATTTCAGCCCCTCATCCCTTTCTTGCTTCATGATACTCGTCAAAATCACAGATGAACTAAAACTTTCTACCTAATCCTTGCTCACTTCATTCAGCCTAAATTTTGGTGGCGAAAAGCCAACCGTCATTCCAGTCTCATGTTAAAGACCATGGCCCTCAAGGGGTCCCTTGGCACTTCTGGCATTTATACTCTGTTTCCATGGTTCATGTGCTTGTTCACTCACCTCAATGATTGCTTTTCATTTTGCCCTCGCTCCTGAAAGCCAACAGGTGTCCCCTTCTCACTCTCAGCCTTGAAGTGATTAAGCGAGTATGTTCACATACTTTCACTAATTGCTTCTATCCATGTGCGAACATCTGTATGAAATACTCTGCCTTCTTACCTGTTACCAGAGGTGACCCCTTCACGCCCCCACCTAAGGCCACCCTCCCCACATGTGCACTCGATCTCCCAGATACCGTCCCAGACATTCCTCCTCCTTCCCATGCCCCTGAGCTTTCCCTTCCCTGGACTGGTTCCAACACCACATCAATGTTATAAGTTTCCCTACTTAAAAAATAACATACAAAACACTGGGCTCTCTCTATCCCCACAAACATAGCTTTAAAAGTAAAACTCCTTGAAAACATAGTCTAAATTCACTCCCATTTTCATTTGAACCCAATCCTACAATCTAGATGCTTGGCGCCCCTTACTACTCCCCTCCCCCAGTCACTGATGGCCTCCTTGCAATTCCGGTCATCAGCTGTCTTCATTCTCTTACTTGGCCTTCCAAATGTATTCAGCAAAGCACATTCCTCCACCCTCCTTGACATACGTTCTTCTTTTGTTTTCCAGGGTAGCATACTCCATTGGCTCTCCTTCTATCTCACACCCCAAATTGGTTCCACCAGAAAATCTTTTGAGGCTCTCAAAATATATCCATAATTTTGTTTCTTACAATTTCACTGCTAGTGCTTGGTCCAAACCTGATCCCTCTTCCTTCAACTAGTTACAGAATATCAAGTGGGCACCCTGATTCCTTATAGGGAGAAGAATTAGCTTCGTTCATCCTGGAGAACTTCTGTGGCATTCATTAGAGGCAAGCATGCCTGAATCATGATCGGAGAAGCTTATGCAGGTCCATACGGAGATGTGTGCAGCGATGTTTATGGGAGGAGGGTTTGGAAGAAACATGGGTGCCCATCACTAGGTGAACAGTTAAGTATGATGAACACATATGGTAGCATTTAATGCCACAGTGTGAAGCAAAATTTAGCAACAATTGAGATTGTAAAAACAGCATTGGGTGGAAAAGCAAAACAGGATCTGTACCCCAAAATTATTTGTATGGTTTAAGATCACATTTATATCGTACGTCTTTCAAGGATACATTTGTATTCAAGGACATTTAATAAACACATTGGAGTTAGTGCCTGAGTAAGGAAATGATTGTGTCTGTGTGAACAATGAAATAAAAGGAAGTGGAGGGTCCTTGGATAGAGCAGTAATTACAGAGTGCTGTCACTCACCGGAATCTCTTCCCTGGTGGAAGACAGAGGAAATTAGGAAAAAAGTTTTCTCAATTAGCTTAGCCCAGTCTCTGCTTTAAACACACAGGTGCCATGATATCTAGTCCTAACTGGGCTTCAGACATTCTGTAGAAACTAGAAACTTAAGGGAATCCAACTGTCAAAACCCCTCTTTGACAGAAGAGCAGATTTTCTAACATGTCCTCATCCTGAATAAGTTACAAAAAAATACCTGTTGCTCACCGAACACGTGCACTCACATGCACTCACACACATGCACGCACACACACGCATGCACGCACACACACCCCAGAACACTTTAAGGGCTAGAAAAAAAAAACTGAATAAAACGAGGCCAGAGCTGGGTGAAGGTAAGCACAGAAGTCAATGTGACAAGGTCTGGGGACAAACGCTAGTAGTGGTACCCTAGTTCTGGGGATTAATGGGGTCACTTAGCAGGAAGAGACTGGGCTTTGAGCATGCTTGCAAAGTGGCCTATTGAATCAAGCCGCTACACAGAGCTAGGGAAGCTGAGGGAACTACAGCTTCAGAGAAATGGTGGATGAGAAAAATCTGATTGCCTGCCTGCAAGGAAACCCGAAAGAACATCTCTAACTCTGTTCTTTTCCAAAAGGAAACAGCATCCCCTGAGAACACGGGGTCACAAGCTTGGTCTCTTGCGGATCTGGAGTTTAACGAACACAGCCCTCTACTCAGGGAACCTCCAGGCTAAGGCATCACATGAACCTTCTCCAGGCAGGCGACATCCAATATATTTTAGGGCAAATCCCCTCTGGAGCAAATAACCCTCAATCTTGTTCCCTAGGGATTTCTATACATTACATTTGGCCAAGTCTTAGCTCACAATAAAAAAGAAATTACTGCACCGTAAGGAAACAAGTCTCCACAAAGCCACAAGTCACTTATTGCCATTCTCAAAGACTTCACATAGTTCAAGAATCAGATTTGAAATGTAAAATGACCAAAAATATAGAATACGAGGGAGAGAATAAAGAAAAGCTGATAACTGAGAATTTTTCAGAACTGATTAAAATTAATGAAATCAGAAGAAGGTAGAATGATATCCTCAAAGGAATGAGAAAAACAAATGTCAGTCTAGATTCCTATACACAACAGAATTATCTCTCAAGATCAAGAGTGAAATAAGGAGATTTTTTTTGGAAAACAAAAATGGAAAGAATTTACAGCCCCAGATCTTTCCTGAAGGAGTCTTGGCAGGAACAGCTTTAGAGAGAATCAAAAACACCCCAAAAATAGTGTGCTGAGCAAGTGGTCTGGGAGCAGGTGAGAAAGTTTAGCCAATATTGGCTTACAGGACGATAGCTGAAATGTCTAATTTACAGGGATAAAATTAATACTGAGATCATATGGCCAACAACAGCAGGTGAGCCTCGTTGGGGGGTGATAGCAGAGATCCCCAGGTCTCTGTCTTGTTCAGGAGAAGAGGAGGTATACTTTTTTAAAAAAAGATTTTCTTTCTTTATTTGACAGAGAGAGAGAGAGCACAAACGGGGTGAGGGGCAGAGAGAGAAGCAGGCTCCCGTCTGAGCAGGGAGCCTGATGCAGGGCTTGATCTCAGGACACTGGGATCATGACCTGAGCCAAAGGCAGACACTTAACTGACTAAGCCACCCAGGGGCCCCTAGAGTAGATATACTGAATTAACATTAGGCTTGCTATTTTCAATGGAAATATGTAAAATATATAGAAATAATATGTATATATATAAAATAAATATTTTGTCATATATATGAAATAAGAGAAAGGAGAAGAATAAACAAAGTGATACAGAAAACAAAAGACCAAATAGAAAACATACAGTGCAGTGGTGGAAATAAATCCAAGTATATTAGTAATCCCAAGGAATACATTTGGGAAGTAAAAGATAGAAATTTCCAGATGGGACTTTAAAAATCAAATTATATGCCCTTTGCAAGAGATAAGCCTAAAGCACAAGACATTGAAATTGCTCAGGTAATTAACCGAAAACCATGTGCCAGGCAAATAACTACCAAAAGAAATCTGACAGAGTCATATTAATGTCAAAAAAAAGGCTAAAAGGCAAAAACCATTATTACAGATGAAGAGGGTCATTATATCTTAATTTAAGTTTAAATTGCCCAGGAGGGTATACAATTTGAAATATTTATGGATGTAATAAAAGAGCTGCAAATATAAAAACAAACAACTGACAAAGTTCCGTGGAGATGTGAGCAACATCGTTGGCTGACTGGGATGCACCCTCGGAACTCGGTAGCGATTGCCAGGTCAGGCGGAAAACGTGTAGCTCAGACAGGGAGATCGCAACGACACAATTAACATGCTGGATGTAAGGGCCATATAATGAAAACGCTGCTCAACAATTTGAAGATACCATTATTTTCGTTACGACCAGGAACATTACATGAATCTCGTGCACAATCTCCGGTCATCAGCTGTCTTCATTCTCTTACTTGGCCTTCCAAATGTATTCAGCAAAGCACATTCCTCCACCCTCCTTGACATATGTTCTTCTTTTGTTTTCCAGGGTGGCATACTCCACTGGCTCTCCTTCTTTCTCACACCCCAAATTGGTTCCACAAGGTAAGTCTAAGTGAAATTCAGAGTCAAAATAAAGCAAGCCACGTTCTCGGATTACAGTGCAACCAGATTGTAAATCAAAAAGAGGAAGGGAACTTGAAGAAATGGAATGTATTGAGAGACTTTTAAAACTTGTAATTTATAGGTCAAACATCAATTAAAGAGAAGCCAAAATGCAAATGGAAAGAGTGCAAGTGAGCGCTGATGGAAATAGCATGAATCTGCGCACCTGGGGCAGGTGGGGCAGCTCAAGACGGGTTCTCAGGGAAGCTTAGGGCATTATATTAGGAGAGAAAATTAATGAAATATCAATAAGCTAGGCTTTCCATTTAAGAATTTAGGGAAAGCGAAACAACAGAAGCCTAAAAGGTAGAAGGAAAGACGAGATAAAGGTAAGAAAAAAGAAATGGCATAGTCAGGGTCAACAAGGTCAAAAATGGGTTCTCAGAAACAATGGCAAATAAACCTCCCAGAAGACGGATCAAGACCAAAGAGGGGCAGGTGGGGGAAGGCACAAATAGTCAACAGTAGGGCTACAGAGAGGAGCATAAGAAGAGATTTAAAACTTTTTTTTAAAATTATAAAAATCTAAACAAAATGGACAAATTCCTAGAAATATACTAAAATTGGCATTTGAAAAATCCAAGATTATCTCTATTCGAATTAGAAGGCTTAAACAATCTCATAAGCAACAGACAAATTGAATAAGTATTTAAAAATCTTTCCTCAAAGAAAACAACAACCTCATGCAATTTTATAGGTAAATTCTCCGAGATTTTCAAACATTTACAAACTCTTCCTGAAAATTAAAAAAAAAAAAAAAGGCAGGAGAAATTTCCTCCACTCATTCTTGATATCAAGATGAAACAAACAAAAAAATGAAAAAAATAAAACTTAGGGATAAATCCCTTTCAGGAACAGAGGTGACGTTCTGGACATGACGGGGCAGTGATGACAATGATGGTGGACCAGTCCCCACTCTCCTCCTCGTTGTGGGCAGTCTGCTTCACACCTGTGCGCCCAGGCTTCCCCATCACCTTTCTCCTCATTTTTCACGGTGAGGGTAGGAGATCCTGGCAGATGTGGGGCATCCCTGTGAGCGACCCTGGGGAGCTTGAAGAAGGAAGACAGGCAGGGCCAGATCCTGTGGATAATGAGGATTTAGTCCATGCTGTGGGCTTCTGCCTTTGTCTGCTTTCCTCCGAAGCTTCGCTGAGAACCAGCTGAAGGAGGGTTGGTTTGCCTTGATCCTAAAGAGGAGCAAAACAGCCCTGGTCCTTGTCCTCGTGGAGCTTCTAGTCTTGAACTCAGGACTTCAATCTCTCCAAGGGAAGGAGGACACAACCAAGTTAGTCTTTTTCTAAAGGCGTTTCTGACAAGGAGCAGGGAGAAGTAATTAAGAGACCATTGCATCAATCCAGATGAGAGGTAGCTGCAGGCTGGACCAGGTGGGTGGAGTGGAGATGGGCAGGGCAAGGAGGGGGGGCGCTGAGATTTGCAAGGTAACCACTGAGCTTGATGGGTAGGTGTGGGAAGTAAGGAAAATAGGCATCGGGGATGGGCAGATGGAAGG
Organism: Neomonachus schauinslandi; assembly: GCF_002201575.2. Taxonomy (NCBI): domain Eukaryota; kingdom Metazoa; phylum Chordata; class Mammalia; order Carnivora; family Phocidae; genus Neomonachus; species Neomonachus schauinslandi. Next base: position 3,469,326 of record NC_058405.1, read on the forward strand.
TGGAGGGGCCATTCACCAGTACGAAACAGCAGAGAAGGACCAAGTAGGGGGGAGGTGTAGAGAAGGTAAGACTTTGTTCGGTCTGATGTGCTTTTGAGGCAGCCACGTGGGGACTTCGAGTGGGAAACCCAGATGTGAGCTCTGGGTAGAGATTGGAAGTTACAAGGCATCTGTGTGCAGATGGGATTTTGGACCCCATGGGCTGTTGATGACAAGCACTGAGAGACTATAGAGAGCAGAGCACAGAGTTCAGGATCAAGGAACTCTCACGCTTGGGATTTAGGCCAAAGACGAAGAAGGAGCCCCAGAGAAATAGAAGGAAAGGCGGGAAGACTCAGCATCATGGAGAACACAGAGAAGCATGCTCCAGGAAGGAAGTGGGGTTAAAGGCCGCTCTTGGATAGTAACTAAAGAGCTGAAGGATTTAGGCCGGATCAGGCCTACGCATGCCGTGGACATTGGCGGGGCTGTTCTCACCCAGTTCAAGTGGTGCAGGTAAAGGTGGGTCATGCGAAATTGGAGGAGCCTGCTCTCAATCCAGCCGTTCTCATTCCAAATTGGTGCTTTCGATGCCCTAATGCCTTTGCCTACTCCCTGTGCCATTCATTTCCCACATAGCTCTTTTGGTAGCCAGGTGAGAAGAGAATTGAACATCAAAGAGAAAATATATGACCAGCATATGATCAGAGTGACACCATGCTACGGAGAAGCGCTAACGTGCCAGGAAGCATGCTGGGCTCTTTTGCACCTTGGTTTTACAGCAAAAAAGCATGACACCATCACTACACTACTTGCCACCGATTATCAGGATTGGGTTCTAAGTCACAGAACTCGTGTCCTGCACCACAATTGCTGTGGCTTTGGTGTAGACTCCTACTCCTTATACCGTGGTTTCCTTGTCTGCACTCTCTTTATGCCCTAGGAGCTTAAGCTCACGCTGCTGCATGACGTGGAACCATTGTCCAGTGGCATCAGAATTAGCAGGGATTCATTAAAATGCAGTTCTTATCCCCACAAATCCTGACGTACTGCTTTTTGGGGAACTCTGAACCATCTCTCCAGGCTGTGCTGATGTAGTGGGCCCAGGGGTCGCACTTAGAGAGAGCCCGCCCTATATGGTATACCACCATATGTGAGGTTCAGAATAACTGTGCTTATTGTACGATTGATTATTCATCATCAAACAGAGGCTAAAGGACACCATGAGTCCTTTAGGGTACCCTACTAAGGTAAGGTATTCTCAGCAAGAATTGAAGGCAGAAGCGAGATCTCACTCAGTTTGAATGGACCAGCAAACACGCTGGTCTGCTCTGCCCGGGAGAGCTCCTTATCCCACCGGTGGTAGTCACATGGGGACCGGTGGCAACCCTTGGGAAGCAGGGTGGCCCTGCTCCTTCCTTCTGCAGAGGGCCGGCAAAGGCTGCCCTTTGCCATGGGCAGTACCGCTGGGCCACGGTGGGCCAGAACCGAGTCCATACCCTACAGGGACAAAGAAGAGATAAAAATCTAAGATACAAACTGTTTTGTAATTTAGATTTTTTTTCCCTTTCCTCAAATCTTTGAGGCTTCAGGCCAAATGATAGCTGAGAAAAATGAAAAGGAAAAAGATGGGCATGTATGTTCAAAATCCTATTTTTAAATTGTTCATAATTTGATTATTTTTGCTGGTTCTATTAATCTTCAGAAGAGTAGCTAAATGCAAATGTAAGCATTTTAAGGCATTAAAAATTATGCAGAAAAATCTGAGTAAAATTCCAAGAATATGTATGTATATGCAACATATAAATTATAATTTAAGGGCCTTTCCAAGAACATTTGCTTAATAAATAGGAACGAGAATAGGAATTTTTGCAATGCTAATTATTATACCACTTTCTCTTTCCAGATCTCACAAGATGCTAGGACATATGCTACAGGTATTCATTTGGATGAAAAGTAATCTTTAATGTCTATTTCATGAGAAGAATGGAATGTCCAAGAAAGTCAAAGCGTGTGGTTCAGAAAGGGTGTTCCAGATATTGTAAATATTAAATGGTGATTGTGTAGTAACGGAAAGAAGTCATATTTACTCAAAGGTAACAAAGATCGTCAGAGCCCCAACCCAGGAAACAGGTGGAGTAAGTCCATGTATCGTTTCAAAAATAGAATATGGAGAGGCCTGGTTTTGACCAAGATTGCTTAAACTGCTCTCTCATTAGAGAAGAGGGTATTATAATGGGAGTACAAGCTTACTGGGTTACCTCTAAAGTACTTGCACTAACAGACCAATAAAGTTCTCAGGTGATCTTCTGGCAGGAAGCGGCCCCAGGTCGGGTTTGTGGAATGTGGAGGTCACGCGGGAATCCGGGGCCGCGAGTGAGCTCACATTTTCCCCACCTCTGGCGCTCGGTACCTCCTGCAGCTCTCCTCCAGTTACCATCTGGAACCCTCTCCCTTCTCCAGAGAGAGGGGCAGATTTCAGCCAGTTCCACAGAAATCCGTTCAGAAACTTAGAGGACAATCACCGATGGTTCCGGAGCAAGGCTGGGCCTTGCTCCTTGCTCAAAACGCTTATCCCCGATCTGTGCCTGTCTGTTGTTGTAATTCTTTGGTGCCGGACTTACATTTTCACAACACTGAACACAGGGATGTGCCCAGTAAGTTCCGACTCTTTGGAATAGGAGCTGTGAAAAACTCAGATCACGGACATAATGTTGCCGTTCAGCAGCCATGCTGTCTGCCCCTAAAATCCCGTGAAGGTAGATGGCAGAAATCACCAGCTTCTCCGCTCAGATTATTGGGAAATGATGTGCCTGGTAACCGCCTGACTTAGGTGAGTCCACAGACAGCATCAGTCACCCCCGAGAAGGTGGTCCTGGGGTTCTGGAAGCCGCGGCATCCAGCTTGTACGAAGTTCAACCCTGGGGTGCAAAGGTGCTGTAAACACAAACTGATCGTTGCTCCAATCTTAGAAGTCTCATTTTCCCTTTCAAGGCAGGAGACCACGTCAAGCTTTGTTAAAAATGGGAACTGAAATCACAAGAGCTTATTTAGGCACATGACCTGAGAGCTGAAGAGCCAGCACGGAAGGTATAGCTGGAAGCGTCCCCAACCTCTGCGTCAGGTTCTCGGACACCCTTAGAGCCTCCCAGGTGTGTTATCAATGAGCAAGTGTCGGCTGAGCCGTAGCCGGATCTCTGGGATGAGGATAAAAATGGCTCAAGCTCTCCCGAAGGTGTCTGAAGCTCTGAGATGGGGACAGAACTGTCCATCGTGCGGTGGTGCGCATCCCTTGGTGTGATTAATTGGCTTAGGTTGATGCTGAAAGTAGCCAATTTCTATATGATGTTGTTTCTTTTTCTTTCTTACATATTATTTTTCCTCCCCTCCCTCCACCTTGCTCTCCCTTTCCCGGAGCTCCTCATGCCCCCAGCCCCGCCGCACACACACTCCCATTCATTCCCGCTGCCGTCCCTCGGGAATACTGAAGTAGGAAGACAGAACCCTTGTCACTCCAGCGGGCTCCAGAGCGAGGGTGTGAGTGCATTCCGGCTTCCCCACTCCTCCGCGTCTCATTTTTGCAGTGCGATGGGAAAACTGACGTCACCACCAGAATGGCAGCCCAGGAGACAGGATTGGTGAATTTTACCCGGAAGGTGAGTTTCTAGGATTCCAGGCAACAAAACAGACGTCTTGGATTTCTATATTTGTTTTTCTCTTATGGTATGTCATCAATTTTGATTTCTCGAGAAAATAACAGAATTACTTATTTGCTTTACTGTACATTGTATCGTAATTCCTGTCAGCAAAATAATAGCAGTATTATTATTAATAAGGTGATTTTGAAAAGAGCTTCATGTTTTCATGTTTAGTTTTTAGTTGTTGGTTCTTTTTGTCCTTACGTTTCTGACACTGAGAAGGCACAGTGGAATTACTGCTTTAAAAGTCCTTGAAATAACTCTTCTCTTTGTGATTATGAATGCCACCGCCTCGCCTCAATACACAGGCTCATCTACCCTGCTGTGTTTTAGTGCTCAGGTACTGCTTTGTAAAATTATGTATAATTATGTATAACATTTACATAGTTCCAAATTAAATCTACAAAATACCGTATAGACAGAGACGTTCGGCTCCAGTCCTCTTGACCTTACTCTATTTTCTCTCTCTATACACACACATAGGTGTCTCAGACACACATGTCTATTTTATACGTTCCCTTCGGTTATTTATTGGTTAAATTTGGTTTGGTTAATCATATTTATTTGGCTCATAGTATTTATTTGGTTAATAATCCAGAATTATTGGTTATCCCTGTCAGAAGACTGAATGAGTTGAGAATAACGACAATCGTGTGAGTACCTCAGTTTCTGTGGTTCAGAAATTCTGTGGACCAGCCTGAGGGCGCAGCGGGACATCCGGGCTGAGAGCCTCTGAGGGTTACGGTCAGGTGCCATGTGGCGCCGCAGCGGGGAGGGGGCCACGGGGGCAGCGAGACAGCTATCAAAGATCCCTGGGGTGATGGAGGGAGCTGTGGAGTCCACCCGAAGTCATCCCCATTGGCCAATGGACAATATGAACATCAGTAAGAGTAGCAGCGTCGAAATGCATCACATGTTCCAATCTCTTGGTTCATAATGATGTTTAAAGAAACCTCGTTGACCTTCTTGCTTGTTTAGAAGATTCTAGAGAAACAGCTAACTTTTTGGGAAAGTGGCAACTAAAGGGGGAAAACTCCAGCATTTATTCCTAAGTGAACACAGTGATCAGAGAGTTGATGAAGGAAGTTTCATTTTATGGAAGTATTCTGGTTTTGGCTGAGAAAAGTAATTTTCTCAGGATTCAGAATATCACCGTTTACCATTCCCAGTGGAGTAACAGGTTAACATTATTCGTTGACATCGCAGGTACCATGAGTTTCTAACAAATATGGGTGGCAGGAAAACACATTACAGAATACCGAGGATTGCAATCAAGCAAGATTCTTCAGGAAATAAATTGCAACGAACAAACAGAAAAAGGGAAAAATAATCTAAAAGTTAGGAGTCTTAAGAGACATAGTCAATCACTGAGGTGTATGTTTGTCTTGGATTCTGATTTAAGAGGACAGATAATTGGGGAAATTAAAATATTGACATTTAATAAAATTAAGAAATTACTATTTCTGTTTTTTATTTTATGATAATCGTATCCCTATTATTTGATTTTTAAAGACATTAGTTTTTAACCATTTATAATAAAATATTTACAAATGACGTGATCTGATGATTGAAATAATCAGCTGGCGTCCGTAGGCGTGGAGAAGCTTAAGTGGGGATATAAAAGGAGCAAGACCAGCTGAGCTAACGATCAGTGAAGCCCAGTGAATGGGCACAGTGGAATGTATTCTACGGGTCTCTCCACTTGGTGTATACTATGGATTTCCCATAATAAAACTTTCTGAACATTTTATATGTATTTCTTTTCTTTTTCTATCCACACATATACACATATAGATATGTGTTCTTTATATAATAAGAATTATATGGTTTTATTATTTAATTTATTCTCCTAAAAATAGCCTCATTTTTTTTTCTGTTACTAAATGCAACATGACTTTTAATGGTAGCAAATGGATACACCACCATTCTTGGACGTTTGTATCCAATTTTTTCATGTTCCACCGTGCTTACCATCATAGTTAAGTCTTCGTGCACATTCTTGTTCATTTTCTGAATTGCACTTGCTGGATATGATATATACCCATTTTTAGTGTTTTCTGCTACTGGTTGCCAACCCGCCCTCCCACAAAGTCTCAATATTGCTAATAGCTGGTTCAAGGTGCACTCTTGTCAATAGGTTGCATACCTTTTTTTCTTTTTGTCATTTTGATAGACAAAAATTGGTACTTCATTTTTTCTTGCATCTCCCATGGCTTATGATCAGAGGCCTGGATGGAAAAGGTTCGGGACTATACACTTGAATCTTCCTACACAAATTAGGATTGAATGCATATTTTAAAAGAAAAGGTCTATGTTTGAAATTGATCATCACTAAAATCTCATGGCATACTGAGTCCTGTCACTTTCACATCTCTAAGGCTATTTGTCTCAAGATCATTTCCCCAAGAGTGGCCTGTGTCCAAATAAAAAAATTGACTTAATTTATGAAATCTTTTTGAAAAAGGCAACAAAGCTAAAATATAAACAAATGAAAATGAAACATAATTCATTAACTTTTTCTTGTCGACTCCTCTGTGTACTGATATTTAAAAATCATGGTGGTATTTTGCTTCTATCCTGTGACACGTGTGGTTTCCAACGAGGAAGCTACTCATAATTTTTTCGACTCTGACGTATTCTTATAGCCTCAGAGCCGGCTCCCCTTCAGGAGCTTCTGGTCATACCTGTGGCCCGCCGCTCACCCCGCATGAAGCAACTGCCGTCTTCGGTGTGTCCGTAGGAATCCTGCAGAAATGAAGTGCGCTTGCCAGGCTTCAGGAAGACACCCTGTCATTTCTCTTATTTTGGTGATGGATTGACCTCACTTTGAGGAAGAACACTCCAATGCATTATCTTGGAAGACGAAGCTAAGACCATTGGCATGGTTCTCGTCTGATGCTCGCAGGGACGGGGAGGTGTCACCTCTCAAGCAGGCTGCCCCGGTGAGCTCCGTCTAGCACAACTATGATTCCCCTTTACCTTTCACCCAGAAAGAAATGCCTATTAATTTTTTCTCATGAGACAATCAATGGAATATTTCCAATTAATTCATTTTCTTCAGTCTTTCAGAGAAAACACCCCCAGTCTTCCAATTGTGACTTACATTGTGTGACTTACATACTCCACCATGGTCTCCTTGCAGGGACAAGCAGGACTCTGTTCTCTGTGTCTTTCAATCTGCATCAAACTTATCTCAGTTCTGACAGCCCAGGACACAACCCCTGTGAGCTGGCCTCAGCTTACTGCCCGTGAAAGCCCTGGGCTGTTTTTATGCCAACTGCAGCTAAGCTGGGCCATTCTATCTTGGATACATACAATTAGGTTTTTAAAGACCCAAGTGAAGAGTTAAATTTCATTTTCTTAGAGCTGGCCACTGCACCAGCCCTGTCAAATCTTCTTTCCATCTTGGTTCTGGCACTCATTGAGGCACCTCCAAGAACTAGCAGCACACAGCCCGAGTGGGCAGTTTAAACCTTTCCAAGTATCATATATTAAGCACAGATAAGATGCTCCAAAGTCTGGAGCCTGGGAAGGTTCACATCTCACTGTCCAGCATCCCAATATGGTGCACGCTGCCTGCCCACACAGCATGGAAGGACAGGGTGCCGCGGGCCCTACCTCTGAGAACCACCACTCTGACTCACCAGATCCTGGGCCACTCTTCTGGGATGTTCATGAGCCCCAACTTTCCTGATACTAATATAGAATAGGGACTATATACTATTTAAAGTGGAATAAGGGTAGCTATTCTATCTGTTTATCCTCTGTTAGCTCCTGTAGGACCTCCTAAATGAGTATGAGCACTGTAGGCATTTAATTAATATTTCCAGAATAATGGACAAAGTCATCCTAAACTTTCAAGTTCTTTGCCATTTGCAAGGAGATGTTCTACTAAAATTAAGTGAATCTTGCTGAAATTATTTTTCTTCACTGTTCTAGTTTGCTTCCTTCACCAATGAACTGAGGTTCATTGACACCTAGGAACATAGAGTGTGATTCTATCCAACCACAGGACTTCCTGCTTGTCCATTTTTATAAATGAAAACAAGCTCTTTCAACTGCATTATGGCCATTCTCAGGCTTTCATGACCTTCATTCTTCCGAGAACATGGTTTGAGAGTCACATACATAAGTCCCCTGCTTTCACAGATTCTGTATTTGCAAATTAGCCTATGCACTAAAGTTTTTTGTGACCCCCAACTCAACACCCATGGAGCTCTTGTGGCCATGTGCAGACATGCGCTGAGCGGCTGGATGTTTGAGTTGCTCGTGGTGCATGTTCCCAGCTGAGGCTGAGCAGATGGCGCTCTGCTTCCTGTTTCAGCTCTCATAGAATGAACGAGCATACCTTTTGCAGTTTATTTACTGCCATGTTTTTCACATTTTGTGATATTTGTGTGTGTGATTTCACTGCTGTACAATGGCCAGGCATAGTGCTGAAGAGCTGTCTACTAGAGGAAAAACACAGGTGATAGATGAGCTTCTTCAGGCTTGAGCTGCAGGGCTGTTGGCCCTGAGTTCAGTGTTAATGAATCAATAATATTACTAAATAAGAAAAACACATAAATCAAAGCTTTGTATTGATCCATTGATGAGAATACGGTGACCAGAGGCTCACAGGAACCTAACCCTGCATTTCCCTTAGGAGTGGTGCAACTCAAGCTAGTCTAGAACCGCCACGAAAAATCGACTGTACTTTATCCGTACACCAGTATTTGTCCCCCCCACCCTCCGATTCTTCCATTCCTCACAAGGCTTTTTCAGGGATGTAATTGTGTTCCTAGATTAAAATAGCCTTAAATGGGACAAGAGAGATAAATTCACAGCTGCCGATATCCAGCCTGCCGGGGTCGGAAGCTGTGCCTGATACCAGAGAACTAGAGACACAAAATAATCTGCAGTTGATTGAGTGGGTCTGTGCGCCAGGCCCCCGGGGGAGCACACGGGTGCATTATCTCCTGACACGCTCACATAAACCGCCCTGTCAGGTGGGAATCGCCATCCTCACTGACGTATGTTTGACAACACGGACACTTGGGCGGGTTAGGTAGATTGTCAGGGTGACACAGAGAGGACACTGGAATGAGATTTGAAACCCTCGTCTAATTCCAAAGTATACGCCGTAAACCACTCACATCCTACGCAAAGTCTGAAGGAAGTACAGCAGTTTTCTTCCTGGGGATGACCCTCCCATAGGCCAATACCAGCATGTCACTGAACTCCAGCTTGAAAAACTAAAAATATTTTCGTATAGTCATTATTTGAATATTTCAGCTCGCTTAATGGCCCGAAGTCTGTGAAGTCATGTGTGTGTATGGGTGTGTGTGCGCGCCCAGTGGAACAGAAGCTCCAGATGCAGCGTATGTGGAATGAACGGTTATCATAAGCAAGCACGTGTCTGGTAGAACAAACACAACGAAGAGACGGCCTGTTTTAGAGCGTACACTGGAAGAGAAAATGGAGTCCGCTTGCCCATCGACTTGCTGTCAAACGGCCATCCGTTCATCAGTTTCAGCCTCATATGGTCTGGGTGTAAAATAACCCATTTAATAATTTAGTCTTATATACCTTAAAAGTGTGAGAAATGTTTTGTGGGTCTGGAAACTTACCTGCAGAAACCTCCGTTCACTCGTGGTAGCGGCAGTGGTAAGGAATTCCAGAAAATTGTTGGATAATGCTATACGAATTCTCCTATGATAAATTCAGACCCACATCTAGGTATGACTGGTATGAAAAAAGAACAGCATCATCTTCTTTCTTATCATCAGATAATAATCTCACGAAGAAATATGAGGGAAAATCAATCAACTATATATAACATCTGTAGAATAAGTAGGTAGCATAATGAATGAGAAGCAGTGACTTCCTTAGAAGGAATACCATTATTCTGGCCATTGTGTACTCTGTCATTGCCATGATGAGATACTCTTTTAAGATAAACCATGTATCACATCATTACATAAGGGCCTGTCATTAAAGGGAGGAGCATTTATTACATTCAAACACAGGTAATGTTATTCTCCTTTGTAACCGTATCTGCAGCCTCACCTCCTTTCCCCATGCAGCCTGAGTCAGGAGAAATGGGAAGACTAAGATGAAATGACCGACAGATCCTGTACTTTATCCTTCACCCCACAGGATGAGTCCCAGGTCTTACAACAAATACGTGTAAGATACCGTGGCCTCGTTTTTCGCAAGGTGAGTAGACATCACTAAAGTGGTAACACCCCCTTGGCAGTACGTTGGCTTTATGCTGGCTTTTAATGTTTGTGGCTAAAATCAAGTTTACATTTCTGCACAAACACAGCACTTTCTGTCATCAGCGTTGTACGGTAACTGACGTCAGTCTGCAGCTGATTAATAGACAGTGATTAAAAATAAATTGTTGTCGAATGGCGTGCCATTACAATAACATCTAAAATATCCCCAGAAATCATAAACAGGGTCAGCCAGTGCCGATATCTGTCTGTGTCTGCAATGAGGCATCCTTTCGTCACCCTTCCCGATCCCTCAAGCCTTCTAGAAAACACAGTTTCTGTGAAATCTAGGTTGTCAGCATGAAGAGCAAGTTGGCAGAACACTGGGTTCTGTTGCTAAGCGATCCCTGGCAAATGCGATACGTGTACATTATGGCATTAGATGACATCTTTAGGAGAGGGAAAGACTCCAACTTGATGGGAACGCATTGTTTCCTGGAGAGGGGCAAACACCACAGAAGCTGGGGGTGGGGGTCAGCCCTGCTGCCCAGGACCCCAAGCTGCCTCAGTTGGGAAATAAAATTAAGTTCTATTGAATATTTAGAGTCTACGTGCTTTCTGCCTGTGTCTACCCTTGCTTCACTTTTGAAAGGGAGAGAGTGATGATTCTGCTGTGTTTCCATTTATCACGGTGTCAGAAGGGGCATTAGTAATAGTCTTATGCCCAGGTGAGCACCCGTGTATGGGGCTTCTTGAGTGCAAAAGAGAAAGGAACAATTTATTTAATACTACTACATGTACTATGGGGGAGACAGCTGGTAAAATCCCAGGGGCCTGGAGATTTTTAGTACCAAGGTCTGGCCAATCGGACTGGGAAAGGATCAGAGGTCAGCAGGTACAAACCCTTATTTTACATCCAGAGACCAAGTGCGGAGATAGTAAATGGAAAGAACTCACAGTCCCGCGGATAACCCGTGACCCGCTAGGACCTGCATCTGACCTTTACACCTCCGAGGGTCATCCCTCAATATATGGCAAAGTCTCTGCGAATAAACTGCAGGATAAAATACAGACACTGATCTTTGAAAATCATTGGACTTTACTTTATTATCTCTTTAATGCTAATGAAAGTTACCCTTGAAAATCCAGCAGAAACAGGTCCCACATTAAAGAAACACAAAGGAAAGATTTGATTAGAGCACTGCCAGCTTGCTTTCAACTGCTCTGTTCTCTCAGTTGGCTTGGTATTAACTTTACGTTCTGAGCTCTACGTGCTTACCTGACAGCGTAGCCCATGCACGCTGTGTGATGTTCATCAGGACGGTCAGCAATCGGCAAACTTGACGAGGGTCATCAGAAATTTGCAACCCTGATGGGAGAAAACATTTCAGAAAAGTAAGTTTTTCTGAAATTGAGACATTCTCTGGTAGAACAACATGGGCCTGACCGTTAAAAATGGCTTGATGAGGTGCACGTTCATATCCCACTTCATTTCAGTGGGGGCTGCTTTACCAGACGTTAGAAGAACAGCTTAATTAAACTTCCTGTGTTTCTTAATCCTTCACCAGCAACCCTCGCAAAATTGTGTTGTTAACAACGAGGCAGATCCCCAGTGCAAGGATTTTCAAAGCCTGCATCGGAGTTGAATTCAGGGGCCTTGAGGCTTGCAAGCCCATCCTCTGGGAGCCTTTAGACCTGAGTGGGAAGCCTGGCTGTTACCCACCAGACATAAAACTGGACGAGTGACAGTCTCCAAATTTCATCCTCATCTGTAAAATGTGGAAAATAGAACGAGCTGCCTCTCAGGATTTTTATAAGGAGTAAATGAGTTTGTGCGTGTAAAGTGCTTAGCACAAAAAATACTTGCTTCATTTCTGCATCTGTAGAATGAGGACAACAAAAATGCCCACCTTGCAGGGTGCGTTGTGAGAACTACATGAAATGTGTAGGGGGAATGCTTGATTAGGCTCAATAACCATTAGCTAAAATAGTGATGCTAACGGACCTCCATTCTAGTGAACTGAAAAGATTATGGTGTCCATGCGAATATCATAGACGTGCTTCATCACCATCATCCTGTTGATCCAGATCATGGCTTTTGTGAGATTTCTAGAAGAGAGATATGTGTCGCTCAAAAACAAATATTCAGCAGAGTCTACCTTGTGGGCCTCCTGGGCCTTCTTTTCTTTTCTTTTTTTTTTTTTTTTAAAGATTTTATTTATTTATTTGACAGAGAGAGACACAGCGAGAGAGGGAACACAAGCAGGGGGAGTGGGAGAGGGAGAAGCAGGCTCCCCGCAGAGCAGGGAGCCCGATGTGGGACTCGATCCCAGGACCCTGGGATCATGACCTGAGCAGAAGGCAGTCGCTCAACCGACTGAGCCACCCAGGCGCCCTCTCCTGGGCCTTCTTGAGGCTCTAGGATGTGTCCCCACAACACTGCCACCTGACTAAATCTATGTGACCGTGTTGCGTAAGTATCCATCTCATATCAACAAAAAGTGTGCCGGATCTTAAGAGCATGTTGGGTCTCCTGTGGGCAGATGGACAGAAATTATAGTGTGTTACAGTTTCCACATCAAACAGTTGACCTTAGCAAAAGAAAATTGTCATTGGAATTAACTCCTTCACCACTGTTTTCAATTCGCATGTGCTATGCATTATCAGAAGATAGAAAGATTATTTAGCTGGATTCGCAATCATCAAATGAGAAAAAGCAGGTTCTGTCATCACAAAGATCACTGGTTTGGTGTTCTTATACCCAGGGAGACAACTGCAAGTTTAGGGCCCACTTATTGCTGCTAATTTAACATTTCACAACCAAACTCTATAAATCCACTAGATTTGATATCTAGTAAATAATGATCTTTTTTTTTTTTTTTAGTATTTTGTACATGCATTTCAAACAAGAGGCTACTCTGTTTTAAAGTACTATGGTCTGGGGCGCCTGGGTGGCTCAGTCGTTAAGCGTCTGCCTTCGGCTCAGGTCATGATCCCAGGGTCCTGGGATCGAGTCCCACATCGGGTTCCCTCCTCGGCGGGAAGCCTGCTCTCCCTCTCCCACTCCCGCTGCTTGTGTTCCTGCTCTCACTATGTCTCTCTCAGTCAAATAAATAAATAAAATCTTAAAAAAAAAAGTACTATGGTCTGGAATGAACAATTATGTGTTGTTTACTTGGGAAAGGCAGAGAGATAAGTCAGGAAAGGGGGCATGTGGGCTTAGGAGAGGTGCTCCCACTGTCATGAACTGTTTCCAGAGCTGGTGGGGCAGGTTTGTATTACTGCCCTGGTCACAAAGAAATTAAAGACAAATTACTTTTAAAGGTAGAAAACAGGACACCTGGGTGGCTCAGTTGGTTAAGCACCTGCCTTTGGCTCAGGTCATGATCCCAGGGTCTTGGGATGGAGTCCCACATCGGGCTCCCTGCTCCATGGGGAGCCTGCTTCTCTCTCTGCCTGCCGCTCCCCCTGCTTGTGTGCTCTCTCTCTGTCAAATAAATAAATAAAATCTTTTTTTAAAAAAAGGTAGAAAACAATAAAACACTGCTGTCTATAATTACGAATATTTATGCCCTCCCCCAAAAACCTATTTAAACTCTAGGATAAAAAATAAAAACCCAAACTGCGTAATGCATAGGAAATAATGATAATAAAATGCAATCTATGGAAATCTGTGCCAGACAGCTGAGACAACACTCAAAGGACAATTGATAGGCCTAAATATTTATTTGCATTAATAAACAAGGCGTGCAAATCACATAAATAAACACGAAATTGAACAGATTAGAAAAGAACACTGCAGCTCACCTAATACAGCATACGGAGAGCACCACTAAATACACAAACAGAAATGTATGAGTCTGAAAAGAAAAACTAGTTGAAGTGATTGTTCAAAAACAAAAATCTTTAAAAAATTTAAAACTGGATTCACTCATAACTAACTTATTCATGGGGACCAAAGGGCTAAAACACAAATACACATGTTTTTCAAGGACTCCTGAGGGGAAAACAGAAATACAAAAAAGATCACATCAATTATAAAAGACTATTTTGATCCAATCTATGTACACAAATTTGAGAATCAGGATAAATGGATGATTTGGAAAGACTAACAGAACTGACCCCAGGTGATGGGAATACACAGAGCAGACTAACTATCAAAGGAGAAATAACCACAGTTGACAAATCATACCTCTTAAAATGTAGCAGAGGGACTCATTGGGGATTTCCAGCAATCTTTCAATATTCGCATAACCTCCATACCCTATAAACTGCTTCAGAGCATAGACAATAATTCTGCATTTTTCTTTTAATGCGAGCATGGAGAGCAAAAAGGAAAAGAAAGAGAAGCTACAGGTCAGCCTCACTGAGGAATAATGAAACAGAAATACTAAACCAAGTATTAGCTTACAGAATCCAAATTTATATTAAAAAACACCCTATGAAGAAGTAGGGGTGTCTGTTTTAAGAAAAATGATTCAATATTAGAAAACCTATCAATGCAAGTTTTATATGAAAATAGTAAGAGAAAACAATCACCAGCTTATCTCCATTGAAGCTGAAAAGGCACTTATTAAAAATTAGTCTCTATTCCTAATTGAACAAAATATCTTATCAAAATAGGAATAAACAGATAATTACTAGATACAAATATTTTTATATATCAACCCAAAAGGCAGCACAGTATCATGCTCAAAAGGCAAACCTGAGGAGCACTTCCATTAAATCAGCCACCAGCGGTGATGTTCACTGTGTGTCGTCAGGTAAGAGGCAGGAATGAGAGGTGCGAAGTTAGGAAAGAAGGGGTGAAAGTAAACAAATCCATAAACAGATTCAATATATACATGAATTTAATAACTAATAAAGATGGTACTTACAGTCCTTTCGGAAGAAACGATTTGATTATTTAACAAATGGTGTTGGAACAATTGGGTCTCCATCTGCAGGAAAAAATAATGAAGTGAGACTCCCTTCCTCATTGCCAGCACCAAAATAACTTTCAGCTGGATTCGACGTTTGTTAAAATCAGTAACAAAAATAAACCTGTATAAACACACAAATAATACAGGTTCCCATGAAGACTTCTGTCAGAATTATTTGGGAAGGAGGAAGCTTTTCTAAGAACATGAAAAACTCAGAAAACTCAAAGAATGGGTGGGTAAACTTGTTACATTATACTTTTTAGAACCCTTCATTAATAAAAACATCAAAAAATAGAGTAATGACATATTTAAAAAAAAAAACATAAGGCAAATTTCAGTGCTGTAAATTGAAAACATCAGACTAGCTGACCTCTCCATTTCGTTCAGCTTTAAATTTCCACTAATTTAATGCATTTCATATAATTCACAGGTATTGAACCATACACACCCGCTTACCTCAACACACTGAACCAAAGGCTGGAAGTCCTTCCCCCTAATGGCGCTGAAGCAGTAAGACAACCACACGAGATAATTAGAAGACTTTGAAAGAATGATCACCAGGCATGGTGTTGATAGTGCCAAGATAGTTTTGAACCTCCCCAAGTGCCTAGATAAAAGGAGCAGTTAAATGATCAAAGAAGAATATCCATTGACAACGTTTACAATAAAATGAAATAACAAGGTGTCACCACCAAGCCTGAACACAAGTTGCTGGGACGAGAGGTCAACACCCTCCCAACATCCATGTGGGAAGCGATGGAAGCAGCAATATGGACCGTGGCCAGAAGAAGCCCCCAACAGGCCAATAGAGGGGGTGAGCCGTGCTGATCAGGGTGTTTGTCCTGACTGAGTGCAAAAGGTCTGCGGTCAGATCTCGAGACAGGATCTAGATTCTAAGAAGCCTTGGAAATGAATTCCCACGTGGTCTTCCAGGGCAGGCCCCATACTGAGGAGCAACCATGGAAGAAAACATAATTGAGGTCAGTAACAAAAATAGAGAAGAAAGAAGGGGGCAGGTTCATACCGAGGTGGGAGAGAGGGACAGAGGAGGACATGGGAGTCCAGGAACAAGCTGCCATGTTCTATGAAACTATACAAATCAGCCCAAGAAAGAGGTCTTCGTAAGTTGACAGACTTATAAATATAGAAATGTGATAAATATAACATTGACAAATCTGGAGAATTTTCTTCCCTGATCTCTTCCTACAGAATCGACTAAAGAACAAGCTTCAGGCAACCCAAATGACTCCAGAAAAATTGAGGTAAGACCCAGTAGCAACAACTGAGCGTTCAGTCACTGAGGGAAGTCAGACTAAGTGAGGAATTAGAGAGCCTGGCACAAGATGCTTACAGGACACGACAAAGGACAAGAAAGGACAGGGCAAAAATTGGAGAGAGAATTTGGATACATGTATAAATTTTAACTATGTTTCATCATTAAAATTGGGACTGGTGGCTTAGTATTCCGATTCTGAGACTATTATTTCTGTGACATGAGAAGGCAATGAGTCATTACGGGATGTTATAAGTTTTTCATCATCTGTGTCTTTCAGAGCCAGGATTCTTGGCCTGAAAGAAGCAAACAGATATTTAATATAGAAGAGGTCAAATGTAAATTCTTTCAACCTGAATTTAAATTGAAAACATCGATATGCACCCAAGAAATTGTTTATGATTAAATAGACGATTAAATCATCTATCAAGTGTCTAGTTTTAAACTTTTTCTGCTGAAAAGGCCTAAAACCAATGATGCATCAGGTAGCAATGAACACTCCTAATGCCAAGACTGTGGCTTTGTGTTGCCATTTCTCATTTAAAAAAACTGGGCTTCTCGGAGAAGCGGCAGACCCCAGATCCACAGGAGGAGACTTCAGCGTGGTTTGGAGCATCTCAAAGGAAGGAAGTTATCAAGCTTAGTAGGATCAGGTCAAAAGACTCAAGAGCCAATTTCAAAAGGTTTCTACTGGCCAAAATAGAAAAATTTGAACTTTAAAAAGGATCAAAATTCAATGAATTGAAACCCATCAAATAGATTAAAGTCATAAGTTTGTTATGATATTAAAAAATAATAATCGATTGCATTTTGGAGATGCCTTTGAAACTGGATAAGTATAAGAGAAGAAGCAGGTGTTTTTCCTCGTTTTTAAAATATAAAATGCAGCACTGGATAGCCAAGAAAGAGATGAATGTTTCTTGCTTTAAAATGATTCCAAATGATTTTTTTAAATGATAGAATTGAAATATCATCATTTTGCAACCCCAGTGAAGGAATAGACTTCTTAGGCTCTGAGTATAAACAATAACTACCACCAAAAATGAAGGACATGTCAGGTATTCTGTGCCTTCTGATGAAAAGTATGACATCACCCATGTTCCTGCCAAAGGCATTAAATTAGATTCAGCTGTCCATTTGCAGGAAAAGTAAAGGACAGAGGAGCATGCTGAGCTGCACAAAGAAAATGCAATCGGCAAAGTCCAGACTGTGGGAGTCTCTATGGGCCGAATAATGTAGCCCAGATCTTCTGAATAGTTTAACTTCAAGGAAACAAAAGTTGAGCAAGGTAATGAGATTAGAAAGAGATTTTATAAAAGATAAATTCGTTTTTTGATGGGCAAACCTCAATAATGGCAAGTGGGAATGCACAACTGGATGAATAAACGGTAAGGAAATTCGAGGAAGTAGTTACCACAAAAGTCAGGGAAGAGAGGGAATCTTTGAGAGGGACAGGCCCCATGGAAGGCCTTCTGTGGAGTCTGACAAAGGTCTGTTCTGTTTGTGAATGGTGGTACGTGCCTTATAAATAGTTCACTAAGCTATATCTTTGTTCTGGGTGTTATTCTGTATATTGGCTTTATTTTACAATTAAAAAAATTTTTTAAAGATTTTATTTATTCTCGAGAGAGAGAGCACTGGAGAGAGCACAAGCAGGGGGAGGGGCAGAGGGAGAGGGAGAAGCAGACTCCCCGCTGAGCAGGGAGCCCGAAGCGGGGCTTGATCCTAGGATCGCGGGATCATGACCTGAACCAAAGGCAGTTGCTTAACTGACTGAGCCACACAGGCACCCCTACAATAAAGAATTATTTTTAAAATGGAATCTACAATGCCAAACTGAAAGAAAACTTACTAGGAGACGTAATTAATGTTCATCCTTGTATTTATTCAGCAAATATATGAAGAGCACTTTGAATGTGCTGGCCCCTGGCTCTACAGTGACTCTTGTCCAAAGGGAGCCAAGGAGGACAGAGAGATGGAAGCCTGGGAAATTTCAGAAACCCGTGATCCCACAGTGAAATGATTTTCTGAATCTTGCTCAGAATTCCAACCAATTTGAAAGTAGAGGTAAAACACTCAAAGATGTGTTTCCCTGAAGCAAAAACCCAAAAGAAAGGATCTTCATTAGTAGGCTAATGAAACTAACTCCAAACCCATCCTCCTGCGAGGCCAGGCAGACAACGGGGGCGCTGTTCCAATCCCACGTCCCACTGGTCTTTAACTGGTCAAATCTCAAATTAAAATGTAGCAGAAGGTGTAAAATGGCCACAAGTCTGGCCAGAACATTTCCTAAGAGCATTGGCCAAAAGGAAACTTTCTAGCAGAGCTTCGAATCAAATCGAGGCCTTACACCTGTGTTATGAATTGGAAAGCAGAGCGCTTTGGGGAGCTTTTAGGACAAACCACAAAAGTAAAATTTGTGCACAGTTCCAGCTTGTATCCATGACATAAGACAAAAGACTGTCTTTGCGAACAGATCTTAAAGGACTTTAAGATCACCTTTGGCATTACCTTTAGATCACCTTTAAGATCACCTTCACCTTTGGCAACGGACTTGGTCATTGGGAAGGTATTTTATTTAGCGACACTCGATTCCTTTGTTGGAAGCTATTTTATGTTGCATTTGTGTGTGAAAAAGGAAAGTTTCTAAGCAACCGTATTGTATGCCGACTGTCTAATCCCAGCAAAATCAGAGTGGTTTTTTTTCCCCTAGAGAAAGGTTATGTATCTATTTCTTATAAACTGAATCTTTCAAGTCTATGTTGCTTGGTTATCAGAACTGTCTGGAAATTGATAATATTTTTGACATCAAAGTTTCCAGGTGAGAGAAGAGATAAAGCCAAAGGGAGAACAGACAGAGCCCAGATGGTTTTCCTCTGCCCATAAATAAGGTACCTACAGCTTATTCTCATTTAATCCCTTATCCTTGCCAATAAATAGAAAAATCAAATGAGTTTTCCTTTCCACCCAGCAAACCCACTGGTGGACATGATGATAAGCTGATGGCTGATGGCGAACGTGCCATCCAGCAGGAGTAACAGTTTTGGACTTTGCAATGAGTGTTCCACCAGGAGAGAGGTTTTCTCAAAACAAAGCAGCATGGCCAATTTCTGTCTACATTTGTTAATGAACAAAGTGGTTTTTTTTGTTTTTTTTTTTTTTTGTCTAAGCCTTCAGTGAAGCTGATTTTATCCCTTAGCTTGGGGAGTTAATTTAGATGATTGTCTTTGCCTTTTCTTCCTGATAGATAGTAGCTGGTTGCTTCTGACATAACAGTGCTCAGCTCATTATATCATGCTTACAAAGCAACATTATAGGACAATAATTATGGACCAATAATAAACGGGAGCTCTTTTCTCAGTTCCCTAGAGTGGGGTGTTAAATGCTGAGAGGCTATGTTTTTGTAGTGATGCACGCAGACTGGCAAGATGAACTGGGCTTGTATCTTGGATCTACCACTCACTACGTGTGTTTCCAGACGGCTTATTTGGCCTCTGTGTCTCTCCATTTCTTCTTTACACAATGAAGCAAATAGCATCTCTCTCAGGTTGGGACATAAATGCTCAGTAAAGGTTACCTTTTCTGAGAGATTTTATGTTCGATGTCATGATTTGACTCCAAAATGGATATTTGCATAGAACCAATGGTGTGTTGAGGGTTTTATTTTCTGGAATTTACTTATATATACGGAAGTGACGGCATATTTGAGCCTATCTAACTTCTAGTTGAGAATCAGTCTTTGATCTTATTAAGGTGTTCTGTGAACCACCTACTTTGAGAAAAGTTTGGGAGGTGAAAAATCCTGGGCCCTCCTTCTGACTTAGGATGTGGCTAGCCTGACAAGATTTTGTATTTGGCGTGAACAAAATATCTCTCCTTGCATTTGCACATTTTGAGGGAGAATGGCTTGGTTCTGGCAAGATTGAGCAGGGAGGTGTCTCTGCTTGTCATCATCCTTCCCACAGTGCCCCTGTCTCTCCGGGCTTCTCTTTCCCTGGAACCTTCTCCACCAAGAGCCCCAGGATGGAATACTAACTAGAACATGGCCCGAGGATCCATCCTGGGTTCACTGCCAGGTCAGCTGGACGCAGGAGAGGAAAAAAGAAGCCGAGAGAATAATGAAGCTGGAAAGTGTGGAACTTGGAACACGGATGGCGCTGAGTGGACGCATGCCAGTGAGTGTCCGATTGTGTGAGCGTGAGCCCCTGAGAAGGAGGAGGAGAGTGAGCTCACCGTCCGGGGTCCCCTGCCGAGCACTTGGGCTGTGGCAGATTTCCCAGGATGCTATATTTAGCTCTGTGTATATTCGTTTTTTCAACTTGGGTAGAGCAAGATGTAGCCTCAGTGAAATGAAGAAATGCACCCCCCCCCTTGAATACCCAGTATGCACCCCCTAAATGCAGTGTGGACATTCCCTGCCTTCCAGAGAACAGCAGGGCTTGGCCAAGGGGGAGGAGAGCGCGGGAAGCAGACAGCCTCCAGACCCAGAAGAACAGCAGATGGAGACGCTGCTCACAGTCAACACCACCCGTGTTTCCTCTGCCTCTGGGTCAGGTCCGGGGAGGACCGCGGGCTTTTCCAACTTTTGCCCGTGGTACTGGGGAGAGATACACGGTCACAAATCAGGGGCGTGTTCCTAAGGTGGAGCTCAGGGAGCACGGGGTGGGGGGGGGGGGTCAGGAAGCGTGCTGTGACGCTCCTCTGTTTCCACAGCCTCCCGGGGGCCCTGGGCGCCCCCCTTCAGCTGGCCCCTCGGCTCCAATCACTCCCTCCTCAGGGAGTCAGTGATGGACTGAGGCTCCAGTTAATGCCCAGAGAATGAAGTGGAGGCCCGTAAGGGAGAGAGTCTTGGGGTGGAGATCCCTGGTGCCCCTGCCTTCCCTCCATTGCAGCACTGGGGCTGGATCCACTGGGCGCCGGCTCCTTCCCTGACCTTGAACCGCTCCTCTCCTGGCTTCGCCTTGTCTTTCCCCCCAAGACCTGCAGTTTCTGCAACAGAGAGCCCACTGCAGGGCTCCCGGTGCTGCCAGGCCTCCCGCGCCCCGAGGACGGGCCCCCGCTCCCGGCTCCGGCCAAAAGCCACCTGAGGGTGGTGTCCACAGGCTGCCGGCCTCCGTCCCTCACATGGGCACCCATGTGTGCTGATGCTCCAACACCAGTCCTCCTGTCAGAGGCTGCGGAGTCATGTTAGTTGGTCACGAGCCTTAAGGCTTCAACTGCATAGAACAGAGAAAGAGCCCACGTTCGCCACATCGGGTGAAGACGGGTATCACTCAGACTTCCTTCTTGGTGGGGTGTGTGTGTGTGGTGTGCGCATGTTGGGGGGTGAAGGATGCACACACGTGCACGGTTCTGTGGTGGGAGACGCACTCCTACGGCGGGTCACGGTGCAGGAAATCACCAGTGCATGCCGGTGGGGACAGACGGGGCTGGCCTGTCCAGATGCTGCCAATGAACTTGGGCCACAAGTTGATCTCCTCAGATCACTCCTGGAACAGTCACTGAGGGCTTCAGACAGGTTTTCAATCCTCTTTCATTTGATGCTTGATGAACTCCTCCTTCCCGACTGGACTCTGGTTTCCCTCGTTGGTGTTTTCTCGTTTCCTTTGCTCTCGTCCTCTGCCCATCCCAGGATACCAGGGCAGGGCCCTTGGTGCCCTCCTCCGGGCATAGCAACCACGTCTGTGATCGGTAGGGTCAAACGGGCCTCTGTGGACTCGGGTGTTGGAAATGCTGCATGTTGATTATGCTGTCAGTCAGTCTTCTCTCACTTAGCATGGCTTTCTGCTCCTGAACTTCACACCACGGGCAGACATATTGCATGCATGTGGCGATGAGTTTTCATAGTTATGGAATTCATAATTGCAACATTCATGACATATACATATTTACATGTAAAATGAGAGAGAAGGAGAGAGAATTGCTGATCCTTGCTTGGCGGTATAACACATGCAAGGATGGTGAACACCCTTGGTGCCGCAGATGTCAAGTGCGTGGGATTATGTGTAAGAACGCAGTTACTGGGACAGTCCAGAACCCCAGCCAGGGAAGGTTTTCCAGGAAGTGACAGTTTCCAGAGCTGACGGTAGGCCAGCCTGAGGCTCCGCCTGATAACCTGACCCTCTGGGCTGGGGAGTTTCTCATGCATCAGCTTGGTTGTCTGCAGTGATGGTGCCGGACAATTTAAACGTATTCCACACTGCGTGTCCTGCTTTCGAAATTACACACACCATCTAGAGATCTTCTCCAAGTCAGCCTTTTCCTGCAGGCTCCACTGTGCAATTTTCTATGCTGCTTGTTCCTCCTAATTCTATAGCTAAATTGATCTTCCGCACCGCATTCGGAAGAGGGAAATGAAGCTTGTAAAGCCTGCTACGGGTTCAGAGAACTCCTCTCCTGGGTGTTGGCTATGGCCTCCGCAATTATATTTCTTTATCTAAGGCATTTTTACGTGAATAAAATAATCTCAGTTTCTTAAATGAGACAATTAAACTCCATTTTACCTTGTTTCCCCAGGGTGGTGAGGGCCTTACGCCGAGAGAACATCTTTGTTCAAGCCCCAGATAGATTTTTATCCTCTTTATTGACTGACATCTATGTTCTGAATTTTTCATGCCTGCATTACATGGGCCAGACAAGGCAGGGGCTGAACTCTGTCCTGCAAGTGCCCATCTGAATAGTTGAGACCCAGGTGATAATTGCCAGAGTGGGAGGTGCCCACACGCCTTGGGTCAGTGGTCTTTCTCGCCAGTCTGCACCCGGATGGGAGCAACACCTTTGTTTCTCAGTACCAATTCTTGCGTTTCCGTAGGCACCAGAGTGTTCTGCTGCTGTGTTCAGGTTCTTGCAATTGGTGGCTTTGCTATCATGGGGCAAGGCAAGGCTGAGTACTTGAAGTCAACAGGGAAAGCCCGTCCACTTTGGGGTAGATTGTATTATTATTCAAAATGCTCATTTTCCTTCCCTGGGGACATGATATTTCTCTGCCCATAGATATCAGGCTTGGCCATGGAACTGCACGTGTTCCTTCAGATAGAAGATTTGGGAGGACTGTGTAAGCCCGGCCCCCACCTTGCTGAGTGCACATCACTTGTGCAGATGACGGAAAGTGAGAGGAAAGGGCATGCATCGTCTTCAGAAGCCAGCTCTCAGTCCCTCTTATCTCCCTTCCCCTTCCACGTCAGGATTGACAGTGTCCCAGAGAGCGACTCCATCAGACTAGGTCCCAGACTGAAGATAACAGTGAACAGAGCCAAGGCGGGCCCCAGATGGACGTGGACCATGAACAGGAAATCAGCCTGTGCTGTCCCAGCCCCTGAGAGGCGAGGGCTCCTTGTTAGCTAGCAGTGCACCCTCGGTCCTCCTGACGGATGCACTTCCTAGTCTGCACGGCATCTTACAGAGTCAGCCCACCTCTGAACCTCAAGCTGCTGAAAACCATCTGTCCCGGGCACACATTCTGACACGCACGTTTTGTGTTACCAAGTTGTTCAGTGACTTTTGAAGAAAGGTCTGCAGTACAGAGGTAAGGCTGCTGGTGGGAGACACATGTCGGAGGGGAGTAGCTGAGATGGGCTGCCGGAGGCGCAGAGGCACGTGGCCGAGAAGGGGCTTGCTGGGCCTGGGGTCTTGCGGGGAGCTGAGCTCTACTCCAGGGTGCATGGGCCTCTCAGGCACAAAAGCCACAGTTTGCCACTCTACATTGCACCCAGGTTTACATTCCAGCCACTACTGTGGCCTCTGTGAATTCACATCGAAGCCGAAAAGACAGGGAGGGGCATCGGGGTGGCTCAGTCGGTTAAGCGTTTGGCTCAGGTCATGATCTCAGTTCATGAGATCGAGCCCCGCATTGGGCTCCCTGCTCAGCACGGAGTCTGCTTGAGTTTCTCTCTCCCTCTGTCCCTCCCCCTGCTCTCTCTTTCTCTCTCTAGAACCAATCAATCTATTTTTAAAAAGCTGAAAACACAGGGAACGGTGAGTGAAATGCCCAGACAGCATTGCACAGTGGTCCTGTGACCTCCACACGTCAGGTTCAATGGTGCCAGACACGGACCGAAGAAAATTGTGAACATCAACCATTTAAAACACAAATTCCTAACTGAGCTGCTGCTCTATGTAATTCCTGGACATAAGATGTTGATCTTGGGCGCCTGGGTGGCTCAGTTGATTAAGCAACTGCCTTCGTCTCAGGTCATGATCCTGGAGTCCCGGGATTGAGTCCCACATCAGGCTCCCTGCTCAGCGGGGGGTCTTCTTCTCCCTCTGACCCTCTTCCCTCTTGTGCTCTCTGTCTCTCATTCTCTCTCTCAAATAAATAAATAAAATCTTAAAAAAAAAAAGATGTTGATCTTTGTACGTAGGTAGTGAAGTACAGGATTTTGACAGGTGCACTGAGCACAAACAGCTAGTAAAGCACAGGGAAAAGTGGAAATTTCTCGTTGCCGTCTGAAGTGTTAGGACACTGTAGAGCCTCCGCTGAAGTTTCCGGGACAGTGGTCTTCAGAGGGGTCGAGGACGTGCACCTGCAAATGTGGATATAGTGCAGGAACATATGGTTTCATGATGATGCATGGCCCTCTTTCCCGACTGCACTGGCCTTGAGAAAAAGAACAGATGTGACCAACATATCACGACGATGCTGGGTATCTAATGAAGTCAGGCAGAGTCCATCTTCTCTTTCTTCTTTAAGGTCCTGGGTACTCTGGTTCTGAGTAGTTTTGAAGTTTTTCTGCACAGTTAGAGTCCAGGCTCTGAAACGTGAGCCCTGGTTCGATCCCAGCTCTGGTAAGTTACAACCATGGTGATTTACTTCCTGTCTCTGTGTTGGTTTTCACGTCCCTAAAGTGGGAGTTTTGAAGGTGCCTACCTGAAAAGATTATTTCAAGTAATAAATGAGATAATTCACATCAGTGCTTAGAATGGAGAGTGGCAGTCTGAAAGCCGCTAATGAATTAATAATACATTATTTTATTAGATAAATAACAGATGGATTGATAATAGATAAAAAATTACTGTAAATAATCATAGATAAATTATTCTCTCTGGGTTAGTTTATTTAATTCTGTCATTATTTGACACAGTCTTGGATGATCCTCTGCTCCATCTATCTCCTCCATGCACTGATCTTTTATAACTTTTGAAAAATAGATGTTGATTATTTTTGATTCTTCTTCCAACCACGATGACGTTCCAGGGACTGGGTGTCTCTCCTACCTGCACCAACAGATGAAAGAGTAAAAACTATGAGGCGAGGGTTTTCTGACTTTGGATACCAGCCAGCGCAGCCCAGTGAGGCTGACAGATAGGAGACGAATGGGTAAGTCTATGATTGCCACCACTCAATGCTTCGGTGGGAAGACAGTTCTCCAGGAGGAGACTGGCTCTTTCCCCGAGCAGAGGAGATGGACCTGAGGATCCATACAGGCCAAAGGAGATAGAGTCCCCCCCATCAGGTACCAGGGAAAGGAAAGCTACAGCGAGAGAAAGCTCTCAAGATCAGCAGAGGGGTCCCCTCAAGTCTTCGCCAAAGGGTCACTGCGTGCTCACGAGGGAAGTCCCCCTGGCTGGGACAAGAATGACCCCAAAGGACCAAGGGAACAGTCTCTGCAGTTTACAGAAGACCAGGAACAGAGTGTGTCCCTACCAGCCAAAGAGGAAAGAACTTCTAATTCATGGCACATCAGTAGGGTGATGAGAAGGGTCTTGTCTGAGCCGGGGGTACGCTTAGCCCTGGACTGAAGGCGGGGTGGGTCCCACTGGACCCAAGACCTGACAAGATCAAACTGTCCCCTAGTAACAAGACTGTGTCCTAGAACACTGCCCAAGGATATTTATAGGGACGTAAAAACATCCATTACACAGAAAATACACAATGTCTGCCATTCAGTGTAAAGATTACCAGTATGAAAAGAAGCAGACGAATAGAAACAGACCCAAAACAGACCTGAAAATGACACGAACGGCAGAACCAGCACAGATACTCCAGTGGCGGTGGGAGCCGTTTTCCAGAAACTGCAGAATGAGGGGAGTGTGTGAGGGGCAGTTTCCGAAGATGGAAGAATGAGTCAAAGCAAATGTCTAGTGATGGCAACTACGTCCGAGGAGGAAAATGTAACGGATCGGTAGTGGGGCGGACACCGCAGAGGGAAAGATCAGCAAGCCTGAAAACACAGCCAGAGAAATTTACACCACGTAAATGTGACACAGAGCAGAGAAGACTGACAAGGAATGAGCAGAGCGCCATTCGTCTGTGCCCCAACCTCGAGCAGGCTCATCGGAAGGAGAGAAGAGGACAGCAAACCTCTTTGAAAAAATAATGTGCGAAAATTTCCCAAATTTGGTGAAAACTATAAAATCACTGCTCTAAGCAGCTCAACCATCCCAAGCACAAAAATGCAGGAAGAAAATGACATCGAGGCACATCATAATGCAATGGCACAGAAAGCTTTCTTTCTCAGCCCATCTTTCAAAGGTGTTGCGTGATGGCAAATAGATGTTTTAAGTTTGCTCCCCAAAGGCAGCTGGGTCTCTCTTTGTTGGGGTGAATCGCGAGGGGTCCCACGACGACCTCCAGGGTCACTGTCTTCAGCGCCCGTGGGCTGAACACTAAGTGCCCTCAGACTTGTGCTGGACATCTCCAGACTCTCGGTGCTTCATTTGGAGTGCTGGGGCTGCCCATGACACCCCCCCCCGTCTCTTTCTGGCCTTCCTCCCCTGTCCGGGGCACCTTGGGTCTGCTCTATTCGTCTGCTGCACACAGGATTCCTGACACCTCTTCCAGTGCTCTGCATGACCAAGGTGGGCCCTTCCTTCTGCCGGAGTCCAGTGAGCTTTGTCGTTCTCCCCCTGGGCTCCCGGCTGACTCACTTTTTGTCTCGGCTGCAGATAGACGTTGAGATCCAAGGTCTCCTTCACTACACTTAGTGTCGGGGCCTTGAGGGATCATGGTTTCTCCCCTTGGACAGGACAGGTGTTATTGCATTAGGAGCCTTGGCATCTGCTGTCCCTGATCCTGGAAATGGTCCCCCGTGCCCTTCCCAGGCCCATGGGCTATCCGTGCATCCCGTCTCAGCAGAACCGGCCCCCCCGACAGCCCATGGGGTCCACTGACGACAGCCACCAGAGCACCGTTTCTCTCCTTGACATTGCATCCCCTCTGGTGGGGGGGCCAGGCTGGAGGGAAGGTCTCTTTCTGCTTCCCTCTGGTCTGCGAGAAGCAGCAGGAGGGACAGGTAGGTCAGGGAGGACGCTGTCTCTCAGTGTGACCACAGTGCCCTCAGCCTGTGCAGGAAAGCCCGGAGCACTGCCCTCCGTGCCCCCCAAAGCTGGACTGGAAGCTGCTCGGGGTCACGGTGGTGAGTGCAGCCCGGTGGTACCCGGGGAAGCCCCACAGCCCGCACGATGCCTGCCGCCTGTGCCTTGGAGGGTTTTATAAGTAAAAAAAGTTGTTTTACAAATGACAAGGCAGGGGTGGGACTTGTTCCTGGGTTTATTCCCAGGACACACTATATAACAGAATGAGTGTGTTTACAAGTTAAGTGGAAGAGCCATGAAATTCTTGGATAAAAATGGAGCATGTTTGGGTCTAAAAAAAGGGCAAAATACCCTTTTCGTGGTGCCATAAAGGAATCAAGTTTTTGTATAAAAGTAAATTTTAGTTGTTAGGACATACAGAAAAATATGTGCTATTAGTAAACTTAGGAAAATACCATCAGTGAGAGAAATGTTCATATACTCATGATTTAAAAATGCAATAAAGAATGATTATCTTCTGAGGTGCAGGTAATTTGGTAATGACAGAATGTGCTAGGTGGGTGATTTATTTTACATTAACTAGAAGTTAGGGATTATAAAAAGACATTATTATAAACAAAGTACTACTTCAAAAATAACTCAGTCGTGTAACTCATGATTTAACTATAGTTTAGGAGGTATTTTCAATGCACTTAGGGGCTTCTGGGGAGAGACTGTGGATACGTCTTTGGCTTCATAAATTTTATTAGAATATTTTATTCATCAGTTCTCTTCTATTATCTTCAACATATAGAAATACATTGAACGATCTTTATAGACTCAAGCAGTCTGCTGTTGGGCCTCTCATCTTCTGTAAGGAGCATTTAAATGTGCCTTCCTTCCTTCCTCCCTTCCCCATTTCTCCTTCTTTCCTTCCTTCCTTCTTTCTTTCCCCCTCCTTCCTTCCCTTCTTCCCTCCTCCCTCCCTTCCTTCCCTCTCTCTCTCTCTCTCAAATTTTCCCTCCTCTTTTGTAAAATGATGTAAAACATTTAGATAACTTCAAAAACACAAAAGCAACACATTTTGGAAGCAGGCATGTGAAGGCACAGCCCTCCCTGGGCTGAGGAATTCTTTGGAGTAGAAAGGAAAACCCCAAGTGAAAAGGGGCCCATTTAACTGTAAATTTAATCAGGAATAAAGGTCAATAGTGGTGAATGTAACAGGAAAAATCACTTATTACTTACAATTTACAAAACTGCAACAGATGAAGCACATTCATGACTCCTAGTAAAATAATACAGAAAAACCATGAAAGAGATTTCCAGATCCTCTGAAATCCCTAATTGGTTAATCCCTGGGAGTTCAGGGCTATTTTCCCAAGTCATATAGATGAAGAAATTGAGGGATTCTGTGGCCGAAGGCCATGAAACGAGCAAATAAAAGGGTAAAACTTGTAATCAACAGCTCTGCGCCGAGACCACAGACAGAGACAGCATCTCCAGCTTACAGAAGACAAACTGGAACACATCTGGGGCTGTCTGCGGAGCTGGGGCTCAGCCGAACGACCTGCCCTCTGCGTGCTCCCCCACACAGCTCTGTGCTCGGCACAACGGGCATCTGCTAAGGCGGTGAATGAAGAGAACAGATCAAGCAAACAGGCTTTTGAGACAACACCCGTGTGTGTTGTGTAAACCCGGTTACCAAATGTTCCTGCGCAGGGTTCCTGGGGAGAACCTGATCTCGCGGGTGAAATCAGAAGCACCAGGAGGGGAGTGCTCCCATCAGTGCTCGAAGGATCCCTTCTGATGCAAAGCCAGACGTAGCTGGTGGTTGTATCAGAAAGACGGGATTGCCAGTGAACACAGCCCTGAACTGGGCTTCTCAGTAATCAAAATCATTTCATTTTGCATTTGTGCACAAAGAAGTACCACTGTTTAACAGCAAACATTTCCCGCTTGTTTCTTACTCTCAGCCTCTTGTAAAGATGCCGGCAGCCAGGAGCTCAGGATTCTCCTTCACTTGTATCTCTGGGTTTTGTGGTTGAGGTTGGGACATGGAGAGTTTACGTAAACAGCGAAGGTTTAGTCACTGAGTACGCCGCTCCCTTGCTCCCTTTGCCCGACCTTCCTGTCTGCTGCTTGAGCTAAGAATGCTGAATACGGGCATTTCGCACATCATTCTGTCACCGGAGTGATGAATGCACAAGAGATAGCACCCGTGCCCCCGATGTCTGCGTCTCCAAACGTTGCGCTGACCTGGTCATCGGCAACCCGAGGTGCGCGGCTCTTCGGAGAGGACCAGCTGCTGGACTGGAAAGGAAGAGCGCGGGAGGGATGCAGCAAACAGGTGCACACTAGTTCCAGGCCCCGGTGCCGCACTTAATGCCTCGGAGGGTGACACCAAGGAAATGCCTGAAGGGCATTCTTCCTCAACATCTCTGCGGGAACTACTTGGAGTAAGAAGACCTGATGGTCGGTTACGATGTAGAAAATACATGTGAAGCCAGGAGCACCATCACAAATCCCACAAGAGTGGAAATCCTCCCAAGGTCTCCCGCTTCCTTTAACAAGCGTAAGAGTTTCGTTAGCTACGGAGATAAGGAAGAAATTGCTCAGCTCCAGGTTGGTTTGGCTTCTGGAAAGAGAGGCAAAGAGAAAAAAACTTGAGAAAGATAGTGCTTTTCTGGGCTGAAAGCACACATTAATGAAGGGGTTTCATATTATTTAAAAAGTTCGCCAGGTGTGGGTAGGAAACTGCCAGCCCATCAGCTCAAACTGTTCTATTTATTTACAGCATATTTAAGTTGGTACATCAGTGAATTCCCTCCTTGCTTTGCCATAACACAGTACGTCTAATTATATTTATTGTAAATATCTCAGTCGAAGATAACTAAAGTATATCTTCATGTGCTTTAATGTTTTAAAATTCCACTCAACCATGGTGGAAGAGGTTTCTGCAGGGGAGAAGGTGTGGCAAACACAAACAGTGAGGAGATAATACAGCCCTAAGGGCTTGTGGATCACAGTCCTGGATCTTCCCCTGAACTTTCCACCAGGGCTTTTCCTTCATCCCTGAGCCCCTGACCTCAGAAATACACCAACGTCCGTGACAAGAACAGCTTAAGAAAACCTGTCCAAAGCTCCAGCATCCCTCCCTACTGTTTTTGTCACTCTCCCTGGCATTCTACACCCAAGAGTGCACGCCAGTCCTGGGAGCTCATTTGATGAGCGGGCTGATTCCAGCCCAGATGTGGAGGGTGCATGAGGACCCCACCAACAGCACTCCTCACTCCATTTTGGTTAGATGGGGGCTGGGCATGGTAACTCTTGTCTCATTGAGGGAGCCATGTTTCTACAGATCTGGGCTTGCATTTTGACTCTTCTTTCCTGGCTTCAACTAAGTTCATCAACCACCAACAATCACTGAGTACACTTAAACCTTCTCTCTTCAGGTTCAGAACCAATGGCTGGATATTAGTTTCTGTCCCACCGCAAATGGGGTTTGAAAATAGTCTTTAGCTGTGTCAAGTCTGGGGGCAGAAGTGCTGTGCAGAGACCCGTGAGAAAGTCTTTCACTTATCCAGGAACAGAGTGTCTGAGGCTTTGGTCTTTCTGGTTCTTTGGAGTCCTGAGGGACTGCCCTTGCCCCATTGTCTTATTTATTTATTTAATTTTTTTCTGAGTACAACTTGGTTAATCTCTAAAAAATTTAAATGCTGCCATGGCAACATTTGACTTGTAGTAGATACCAGATCAAAGATGATTAAAAGAAAAAAAAGATGTTTGCCTGAGACCAAACTGTGACTTGGAGGTCCAAAAGCAACATATGTTTTCTCCCTTTTATAGAAATATGAAGGATGCCATGGTGCCATGAGCCTCAGCCATGGTACCAGTGATACCAGTTTAGTTGGATTGTAAACCCTGAAACATTTTTGGGGAAACAGCCTGGGTCTCAAGATATCTTTTCACCCTGTTTCAATTTTATGCACCATTAAAGTTCTCCCCAACACGTCTGAGAGGAAGGAAAATAAGATACCAGAATACTCTGGGCTATGGAAACAGAACACTGAATGGGTGGATGTGGCGGATCCCATCTGCTGAGTGTCCAAAACTCAGACAAAGGGTCAGGGATTTCTATCTGTTTTGTTTAGTGCTGTGATGCCAAAACCTATTATGGTGACTGGCATAATCAATAAAGATTTGTTGAATGGGATGATATGCATTTTACAAGAGGGCAAGCAAGCCTTGGGGGACATTTTTTTAAAAGCAGGATTCAATATTGCCTGAGTCTGACCTTCAGGTTAACAATGCATTAATTACTGAAGATATTCTCCTTAAATCTTTTTTTTTTTAAAGCAAACAAGAACTGAGGCATTTTTTTTTTCCTTTTTACAATTTCTATTTTCGCATTCAAGTTTGGCGTTTTGGAATACCACCTGAATGAAGTCACCGTCACATTTAACGGACAAGGTCAGATGAGCGGAGAAACCAACATGAAAATGATCATAAAAAGGAAATAGCAATAATCATGCCCATAAAAGCAAATTTTAATCCAATTAACTAAAAAGAGAGTTTAGAAATACAATGGCTATATTATTGTGGCTAATGGAGAATTCCTATCTTCATTCTTTGCTGAAAAAAAAATGCATGGATGCATTCATTTTTTCTCTCAAAAATGAAAGCAATAAAACAAATGAGAGTCCTAATCTTTATTTCAAGTAAATGAAAAGAGATAGGCTGAAATCTACTTAGTTCTCTGAAAAAAAGCAAGAATGCAAATGAGATTTATTATGAGGCTTTTGGAAGCTAATGATCGAAAGTTAGGTGTAGGAACACACTCTTTGACAGCATGTAGTTCATCAGCGGTGCGAGCAGAAATCTCAATCTCATGCTAAGTTTCAACTTGGTCTAAAACGATGTACTTTTGCTGCAAAGATTTGAACCTGCAGCACACCCAGTGAGAGTGTATGTAGTTTCAGCTACGTGTGGCTTTACCCATCGCCACTCAATCTGTTTTTCATAGACATCTCTGAGCCACCATTTTGGTTCAGTTGGATCAGCTGCTATGAAGACGGGTTGGTATTCCTTGGGTCTCTAAGTACAGACTGCACCCTGATACCATCCACCTTCTTCTAAATGCATGCACGTCCTCATACGGCTGAGTGTGCGAGTCCTGGAAGGTATCAATCAGCAAATATCAAGAAAATCACAAATGAAAAGACTTGACTTAAATAAACGTCAGACTACTGTCATCTTTGACTTCCCTCTGAAGTCTAATAGGAAAGAAAGCCTCCATTTTAGCATGTTCATTTTCCTCTCCCACTTGCCTCCCCATGCCTTCACCAGACTGAGCCTTTCTCTATCAATGACTATGGACATATCATGTCCTTAGGGATCACGCTCCTCATTACGCATCATTTAGTAGGATGACTATCGTGTGTACAAGGAAAAGCTGCCCCAACTCCGTGTATCATGCACATAAATCCTGTGCTATACTTTCTTGATATCCTAAGGAACACTTTGATTTAGAGGACTTTATGCAGCCTCACATGAAAAGGGACTACTGAGGTCCATAAATGTTCACACACACACCATAATTCATAAGATGGGCATGTGCCCAGCTTCCTAGATCGCCAGACATCCCTCCCCAGGAACTGATCTCGTGATATTGTTTGCATACACAATAGCACCTCAATATTTCATGTGTGCTATAACAGTCATGAATTAGAAGGAGGTGGACTAAGGTTTATCTGTAATTAGCTATTTTTAAAGTTACTATGTAAGCAAAGATTACAGAGAGAAGATTTTTTCTATCCATACTATATGTCATATATATCAAAAGAAAATTTGGCCAAGAACTAAAAATCAACCAAGAATTAATGAAAAACCAGGAAAAATATGGAAAAAAAAATACTTACCACAATTTTGGGAAAAGTATGCCAGATGAGAAATGAAACTATGAAAAAATGGTTGACAGATTTTTACCATAAAAATGTTAATCATATCAAAGATGAAAAGCAGCCAAAATGAAAGAATTATGAAAACAATAATAGGGGAGATATTTGCAGCAAATAAACCATATAAGAGAATTAATACCTATAATAAATAAATTTGTTTACAGATACAATAACATTACAAGGACTATAATAAATGAAAGAGCCCAGGAACTGAATGGAAAATTTACAATGGAATATAAATAGTAGGGATAAAATGTCTATCTTCTTAGTTATCAAAGACATGCAAATTAAAGCAAGACTTGCAACCATTATATCCCTGCTAATATTTTTTTAAAGGCTAGCATTCCACAGTCTTTGGTCTGTTGGGAATATTGTCACAAATAATAGGTGGCAGTATAACCCGATATGGTTTTTTTCTTGGTGGAAGTTGTTGATAATGTTTCAATGCCATGTTTTTATTAATCATTCTCCTTCATTCAAGAAATATTTGTTGAGCATCTACTATGTGCCAATGATTCTACTGTATGTTGGGAATTCAATCATGGACATGATAGACACATGATTGTCCTCATATTCTTACGGTTGTTCTAAGGAAACAGGTATTAAAAAATAAAATAATACGTATTTTCAATAGTTGGGGTACTTTCGATGAAGCACAAGTAACTTTGTAACTGAGTGGATTATAGGTTGTGGGGGGCAGATTAAATCAGTGAATGAGAGGATGCAGTAACTTGGTTTGCCCGGATAAGTCAGGACACACAGTCACAGAGCATTTAACCTCTTTGGGATCTGGACAGTTTTCCCAAGAAAGCAACATTTTAGCAGACAATCTGAATAAAATACAGCGGGTAAAAAGGGAAGGAGGAAAGAACATTCTAGAAGGAAGGCAGTGAGAGAGTTACTGAGTTAGAAGGAGGGAGCTACAGGTCCAGGACGCTCCTCCATGGTAAATGCAGGGGAGACTGCAGAGTCCAGGAGGGTGTGGGTCCTGCGAGGCCAGTAAGCGATGCTGAGAATTTGCTGCTTTATCCCAAGAACAATGGGAATCCAGCTGGAGAGGATTAGCGGAGAAGAGGCATGACTTCAATTTATAAAATGCCCCTTGGGCTGCAATAAGCATAATACTGGGGGCAAGGAGGTGGGGAGGACAGTGTCCACCAGGACTCCGGGAGGATCATGCTGTGATCCAGGTGAGACACGGTGGTGACAGGTGGTCTTAATACTGGGGTATAAATACTCTGGGAGGCACACAAAGTTTCTGCTTGTGGTTTGGAGGCAAATGGGAAGTTTTAAAAAACTCATTTTCAAGATCCCTGAATTCCTTATATAATCTCTCCTAAAGCTGCCCAGCCTGGAAACAGGCCTACAGTTTGTTGGGGACCTCTCTCACTGCCCCTCAGCCAAGACAGTTTCCCAGAGAGGAACTTGGCCAAGGACACTGCTGGTGGCTGGGGAAAGGAGCACCCTGCCCTGCGGGGGGGGGGGGGGCTGGGAGGCGCGCTGCGTCCCCCACTGAGCCCACCCCTGTGCACCCCATCTGTGCTCCTCGCCTCCCGCATTGCCCTATTGGGAATGGTCCCTCCAAGTTCTGGGAATCTATCAAGAGTTAGGCTAGTGTTACAAAATACAGATCATTCACTATAGCTGGTCATAGGGCTTCAAGGGATTCAAATCACTCCATTCCTTACACAACTCACTTTAGATCCCCTTCTATCTGGCCAACATCCCTGCTGGCCCATGAAGCTTACCTGTGGACCCATTCATCCTCCCTAAGGAACCCCAGCCCCTGGTCCCCATTCCTTTCTCTGTACCTGCTGAACGTGTTCAGTTACCATCTAAATTGGAAAGGGGCCTCTAAACAGATGCCCCAGTGGGTCACCTGGGTATCAACTATATGTTTTACCTGATTCTATTTGTGATAGGAGCCCTAGTTCCTCCTGATGATTATGGTCCATTACATTTGTGAAGATGGTAGTTCTTTTTCTTGCCTGCTGGTCTCTTGGCACAAGGAGCCTGAAGCCACTGGGCAGGAGGTATCGCTGAAAGTTTAATGGGATTCTTTGTGTGTATCATGATGGAAGTATTTCACCCCTAAACCCACAGAGCCTAGAATTTTGGAGACAAGAGGAAAATTGTCGCTAAGCAAGTCCCTGGAGGGTAAGAGAAAATGGGGTCACTCTAATTTTCACACCTTGGTTCTTGAGCCTACATATTCTACCCTTTAGGGACACGACACTTGATAGTGGTATTTGATATGTAATAGAGAATGGTGTCCCATTATCATATGGCATCACCTCCAAGCTTGCACCTTGGTTCGGCCTTCAAGAGGCCACCCCATTGTGCTGTCGGGTCAGTAGCTTTGTGGGTGGTGTGGGTTGGACAGGATTGCTGGATCCCATGGTCTGTGCTCACTCCTCAGCAGCTTTGCTGGAACGTGGAGTCTTTGGTCCAACACGATGTGGTTCAGATGACCGAACTCTTGCAAGTCCTTAGAGAGTGGTGTTGGCTAAGGTCCTGCAAGGTGGGAAAGGCAAACCCATGGTGGAAATGTATGTCAATGCCAGGCAAGATAAGCTGCCATCCAGAGGAATCAACTTGCTGCCAAGGGGCTAGCTGGCCTCCTCCAGGGCTGGCGCCATACAGTGGGGCTCAGCACCAGTCTCCGTTGCTTTCAGGCTGGATACTCTGCAGCAGGAGTAGTAAATCAACCATGGAGAAGGGGAAAGTTTGCTGCTGGGCACAACTAGCCTTAATTCCTGACACCATGGTGCTCCATTCAGGTGCTCATGGTACCAAAGATGGATGTCAGCTGATATCACTTGGTCTAGCTTTTCCATTTAAATGGCTACAGCATTGCCTCCATGGTGGATGGCCTCTGATGGATATTAATCCATGGTGGATAGTCTCTGGTGGACACTAATGTGTGAAAGGAGGATTTGCTCACTTTGTGACCATCCACATAGATGTCTCTTCTTTCATGGTCCCCAGACCTCCCGGTACACAATATGCCAACCTTTTATTTGTTGGCCCCTGACCAAGTAGCCAAGCCATTTGCCACTGCCAGTGAGTCCTCGTAAATTTTTGCCTTGCTCACTTCTCTTTCTATACAATATGGGTAACCAGGTAAAACACCTGAAGCTCTGCCCGTTGGGAAGATTTCCCCTCGCCACAGATTTCCAGTGCCTGCCTGATGGGGCTGTGGTTCGGTAGCGGTTCATCATCAGCCTGCACCCATGGACTGAGCTGACCCATTTTCAGCCAAAACAAGTCATAGAACATGTACACACTTTTGATAGTTAGTTATTAAAGGTGCTTTGTTGGTCAATTCTTTGTTAACTTCATTATTGTGCATTTCTTGGGCTATGATAAAGTTTTACTTCTTGAAAATTCTAGAATTCGTACATTGAACGTATTTTAGTGTTTGTTATTCAACAGAGGCTTCGTACTCTGTTCAAGTATGGCGCCTTCTAGTGAACTTAGGGGAAGCCAAGTGAGTTCATCCAGACCTGCCTAGATGCAGACCCCGAGATAGGACTGCACATGCAGGACATTGAGCGCAGGGGGTGCCAATACATTGGGGGGCCATGGGGGCCATGTGAGGGTCTGACACCCATGAAAGAAGGAGGAAGGGACGAGGGCCTGTGCAGAAGGAGTCTCGGGCCCCAGTGCAGACCCTTCCAAGAGAGGGTGGGCCAGGACAGTGTGAAGTCTTGAACTAGAGTGGCCAGTGGTTGCGTGTGGCCGGTCATGGGAAGAGCCTGCCAGGCTCGGTGGTTGTCTGTGCATGGCCTGTGGGAGGGGACTGTGGTTGTGGATACAGAAAGCAGCAGCTGGAGCCCCAGCCATTTACGCTCCTGCAGCAGGAGGTCTGAGTGGTGCATTTCCATGGCAACCACATCACCGTGGTGTGGCAGGACCTCTTTTCTTGGCCTGCACCTGGATGGACACCAGAAGGAACATCCGTGCTGGAGCCAGGTATCCAAATCAGACGCACCAAGGCTTTGCAGATTACAGCAATGCTTTCTTATTCTGGCCAAAAAATTAAACGGGGGCCGTAAGATTTCATTTCAATAAATGTAAGGTTTCAGGGAAGACTGTCTCAGAATCATGGGATGTACCACCTAGTACTATGCTTTCTCAGTGGTGATAGGCAATATTAGCACAAAATATTCATTTAATTTCTCAAAGATTCCTAGCTTTCCATGAATTTTTTGTGTAAACCCACATCTGCTCTGCATGAGTGTAAGAACTTTGCTACGTCCTACCCTAGACTCCCTTCCTGAGAGCTGATCAAAGCATCCTGTGATTGGAGAGAGTTGATGCCCTGGGTTTTGTTGACTTCGAAAGGGTGAGGTTGGGCTCTAATCGCTGTGCTGTTTGTTAAAGGTTCATTATGAGTAAACACACACGAGTGTACCTGAGCATGTAAGTCGCTATTTTTAGCCTAAGCTGCAGTTGAGGTTTCTGCATTTTCTTTTTTTAACTTTTCACTCAGCTACACACATTTTAGGCATGGAAAAGCTACTTTTGTGATTGATTATTCAGAAAAAGAGCAGGTTTTCACACGCAAATTTTTGGGGGGACGG
Organism: Neomonachus schauinslandi; assembly: GCF_002201575.2. Lineage (NCBI taxonomy): Eukaryota > Metazoa > Chordata > Mammalia > Carnivora > Phocidae > Neomonachus > Neomonachus schauinslandi. The sequence goes on from NC_058405.1 coordinate 3,507,170, forward strand.
GTTGCTGCTTCTTATGTTTTGCTTTAAGGCGTTTGTATTGTGCTTATAAAGTCCCCTATTGCTTGGCCCACAATCTTCCTGTTGATGGTAATGGAAAGTCTTCCTATGTTTTAAGTGGAGACTAAGTGCTTCCTCTGAATAGGTAATCACAGTGTAGATCGGGAAGAAGAATTATGCCCACAATAAAACACTAATAAGCCTCAGGAACTATTTGCCGTTGCTTTTTCAAGTTGCCATTGCCTTTTTGCATCAAATGGCTAATGGCAGGAGTACACAGCTTAAGCTTGAAATGAAAATAATAAAGAACTACAGAGTTTTATAAACATATTTAGAAAAGTCAGCATAAACTCGAACGTAAATCCAAAAATAAGCCCAACAGAAAAATAAGTAAATAAACTAGCCCCAAACTGAGGTTTCTTTATTTCAAGTTCCAGCTTCTAGCTGAACTAGTACATTTGGTGGATGCTGAACAAGTTAGCTGTGGGAAGAAGGTCCTGGCACTTTTCTAACACCTTTTTTTATGAATTGTAACTTACACTTGAAATAGTACTAAATTCTGTCGGATGTTGTGCAAGGCAAATATGAAGGAGATGGTTTTTAAATCATCTAAAGAGAAACGGTGATGTGATGAAAGATCCGTTCACCTTATCCCCGAGGCTCTTAGAATACTATTCGGGTCGTGGTTCCTTGACTCCATCCTGCCCGATCCCTCCTGAGTCCCTTGTGGCCGAAGCTCTGGGTTCACCTGCCATCTCTTGGGGTGGCTCTTGCTTCCCTAAATCCAACCCGAGGGGCCAAGTCCTCTCTCTAGAACTGAGTTCAGGTGAGGTGCAACACAGCCAATGATGTCAAAGAGCGGATTTGCCGGGTATTTGACAACAACGTCTTTGCTTTTACAAAACCCCTCAAGGAAGTAAAGGACAATTGCAGTCATGCTATGATGCTCGGGCTCATGACAGCTACCTTGCAACCACATGGATGTGAGGATGAGGAGCCAAACAAAGGATGGGGAAAGCCAAAGAAGACTACGAAAAACAACTGTGTCCTTTTGACCTTGAAGAACTTACTGGACTGTTGAGCTACAGTTTTCATATAAAAAGCGAGTTAACACTGCAGATCAATGAACCACACTTTGCTGAGTCCCACTTCAACAGTGGGGAGGCACTGCTGAATCCTGATGACAAAACATCCTGGGGGGGGGCCCCAAGATCCCACTAGGGGTTCTGAAAGTACAAGACCACCTCCACAATACTACAACATCATTTGCCTTTTACTCTCTTTGTTTTGTAAAGGTATATATAGAAAGTGCTTTCCAAAGTTTCCATGACCTTTGCTCTCACAACAGACTACATGCAGGAGCAGATTGCTTTTTATTCAGCCAGGCACTTAAAGAATTTTCAAAAATGTCAAACAATGGCCATCTTACCAAGAAATGTTGTGTTTTTGAGTTATTTTTCATAGGCATATGCTATTTATGTTATCATGTAATAGATTTCTCATTAATTGTAAATAAGTTCATAAATATTTAAAACTTTTTCTAAGCTCTAATTTCTAACACAGTAAATGCCAGCAGATATAGTAGACATAAACGAGAGCTTTCTGGAATTCTCAATAATTTTTAAGGGTGTAAAGGTGACTTGAGACCAAAATATTTGAGTATTGCAGACCAGACATAAACTTTTTAAATGAAAAAAAAAACAACAACAAAAACCTTAGAGGTCATTTATAGTAGCTCAAGATCCTCATTTAACAAAAAATATACTGATATCAAAATTAAGCGATTTGTCCAAATTTTCATGGGTACTTACTGCTGTCTAGGACCCAAAGTGTGCTGATCCGACTTCCAAGTCTACATTCCCCCAGGTACCCCTGTTATTGGTGGTAAACATGTTGGCATTAGAGCCTGCTGTAGTTTGGGGGACGTTGGTTGGATTTTATCTTATCTCCTGGTCATTCATAGAATCTGGCGTGTCATTATTCTAACATAGAAGAGTCACTTCTGTGTCTTATAATTCCAAGACCTACAAGAGTGTTTTTTTTTTAAGATTTATTTATTTATTTGAGAGAGAGAGAGGGTTGGGCAGGGGGACAGAGGGAGAAGGAGAGAGAGAATCTCAAGCAGACTCCAAGTTGAGCATGGAGCTGGATGCGGGACTCCATCCCAGGACCCCGAGATCATGACCTGAACTGAAACCAAGAGTAGGATGGGATGCTTAATGGACTGAGCCACCCAGGTGCCCAAAACCTGTAGGAGCTTTGATAATTGGCTTGATTTCACTTGAATGCTCAGAATATGGTGATGATTTTATTTTATTTATTTTATTTTTTTTTACTGAAGTTTAGCCTCCAGATCTGTCCCAATTCTATCTCAAACATTCAAGGCTACCTCAAAGGTGACAACTCTCAGCAGGAAGGAAATCAAGCCATTGTCGGAAACTGCCTCCTGCTGGAGCTAGACTTGACCTATAACTGGCATCATTATAAAATTCATATTCACTTATTCCTAGCTATGAAGTTAATATTGAGCTGTAATTTGGATAAGTTACTGCTATTAATTAAACTAATTACTGTGATTATTAGACTCGATTAAAAATGCTTTTTAATTTTACAACACTGTGACTTCTTATAGATTTAGAAAAAAAGAAGGAACACAATGATTAATACATAGAAACAAACACCAAGGGAGAATGCGAGGTCCCACAAGCTTGTGCTGATTCCATTCCCAGCCTTAGGCAGAGATGCTACGTAACTACCAGCTTGGTGTTCCCCACTGCATGCTTAGCACATCTCCACCATTGCATATGACTGGAGAAATCAACATTGGTGGAGAAGATTTGAGGATAGAACAGATACAAGAAGTAAGAAGTGCAATGAGCATTGGAAGAAGGTCTAGACCCAATGGGACAGAGTGAATATTGGGGAATCTGCCTCTTATCTGAGCTAGATCGTATTTGCTGGGACTATGAATATGTCAACCATGATTAGTTATTGCAGTATTGGGATCTATTATCATTGTATTCATCTGCCCTGCTGTATTGAGCATACATTAGGTATTCAAGAGACTTTTTTGGAAAGAATAAACCAATGCTAGTGGCAGGCAGAATAATTAATTGCCTACCCCTCCAAAGAGGTCCGTGCCCCAATCTCCAGGACCTGTGGCTTGTTACCTTCGTGGCAAAAGAGGCTTTGCAGATGTGATTAAATTAAGAACCCTGAGCTGGGGAGATTATCCCGGATCATCTACGGGGGCTCAGTGTAATCACAAGGGTCCTGCTAAGGGGGAGAGGTCAGAGTGTGATGTGAGAAGGGCCCAATTCACCGTTGTGGCTTTGAAAATGGAGGAAGGGAACTACGAACCATGGGATGTGGGAGCCTCAGGAAGCCACATAGATAAGGAGACGGTTCTCTCCTAGAGCCTCCCGAGGAATACAGCCGAGGAGTCCCTGTCAAACTTCTGACTTACTTAGAATAATAATAATTTAATTATTGTTCTTTTAAGCCACTAAGTCTGTAGTAATTTGCTATAATAGCCACAGAAAATGAATACTATGTTCAATAAGTATTTATTGAAACTGAACCAAAACAGCTTGCAAACATATAATATATGATACACTAAACATATGTGGAGAAAGGAGAATTTTAATGCCAGAGGGTCCAGTGTTTAAGTTCCTGAACGTCATGTTTCAGGGTAGAAGACAGAAGATAGGACTTGACTTAAGATTCAGAAGGGAGAAAATGTCCCAATTAGGAGACATTGCAGCCAAGCTAAAGAACCAATTTCCTTGGAGCATCTCCTGGAACAGTGTTGGGAAAAGACAAAATATTAAACAGGACATAAAAATTACTGCATTTCCATCTCTTTAATATCTTCTTTGAACTTGTGTTTCTGCAGCACATGAGAAAGTGGCTTGAAGCCCATCGAGTGGCTTTTCTTTTCTTTTTTAAAAAAATTTTAAGAAGATTTTATTTATTTATTTTTGAGAGAGAGAGTACATGAGCACAAGCAGGGGGAGGGGCAGAAGGAGAGAAAGAAGCAGACTCCCCGCTGAGCAGGAAGCCCGATGCGGGGCTCGATCCCAGAACCCCGTGATCATGAGCTGAGCTGAAGACAGATGCTTAACCGACCGAGCCACCCAGGTGCCCCAATTGAGCGACTTTTCTTCTGTGCTGTGTTCCTCAGGAAGCCTCACTGACTTTCCTGGTTCACAGCTCCTCCAAACAGGTGAGCTCTGCATAAGAAATAGTGGTTTTCAGTAATAAAAGTATTCTGCGAAGTCAAAGGCATATCTGTTCTCCTAATGTATGTGTCTGGTGAGAAAATTGAGGGGCACGACATCTTTTTTTACCCAAGATAACTTTTATAAACCTAATTCTGATATGTGGTCATAGTAACTTGATTTAACACTGAAATCTATGCTATTGCAAATGTTTTCTTAAACTCCCAAGAAAAGTATGTTACTAAAAACCTTTCATTTTTTTCTAATAGTCATATAGATGTACTGCTCTATAACTAGATTTGGAGAAATAGTACAATTCTTTCTTTCTGGGGGAAAAAAAAAGGTATGTTCCTTTATTATCTTTTGGTTTCTAAAAATAGGCTGGAATTAAATGTCATGTACCTTTGGAATTCATTTTATAAATATACTTGGTAACTAGGAAACTCACGTTGTCATTATTTATAATCTAGGAATTCTTTCCATGGTAACTGTTATAAGGTCACAATTATGAAGCCACAATGGAGGCGAAGAGGCTATTTAAGAAGTCGCCAAAAAAAAGCTATTCACAGGAGGTGGTAAGGATGTGAGGGTCACCGGATGAACAAGGTGAGGGCTCACAGAGTTAGGGGAGTGGTCGCACCTGCAGTTCAGCTTGGTCTTCTCTGACTTGACCTTCTTTTGGTCAAGAAACCTTGTCAGCCATACCAACTCACATTCTGCAGCCTTGGAGATGCCATGTGCCATTCATACCATTTTCTCTTGCCTGGGAAACCATGGGTAGGTTAATTATGTTGGAACATAATGGGGCTGCCGAAGCCCACGATTGAGGGGAGATGTAGGAGGAAGGCTCTGTCTGGGGCTTGACCTACACAAGTTCAAGTATGGTCCTCACCACGTCCCAGAGCCTTGCAAGGCAGATCCTGAGGAAGCCCAGAGTCAGGCCCCAAGAAACAAGTCCCTGAGGTCAGCTTTTACTCCAATCCCACAAGAGATGGAACGGGCTTTTAAGGAGCTACACAAGTAACACTTGCTCCAAGATCCTTCATAGTTGGTCCCTCCTAATGGGGCACCCAACCTCCCATCACGAAACCAACAACCCTTGCAGTGCCAACATCTACCTGACCCCTCCCAGGCTAGGCCAGTAGGGTGACAAGAGTGCTCAACGAAGATCCAGGGGTCTACACCTGATGGAAGAGTTTTGTTTTTCTTACAACCAGGTTTGTTAAGGAGAACTTAACCCCCATGTGTACATAGCAGTAAGGGAAAACATAGGTGTCATCAAACACTACAAAGAAAAGTGATGTGGATTAAGAATTTAGAGTATGAAATTCACTCAAATAAAGCTGTCATAAATGGCAGAAAGTCATACAACTTCAGAAACATCTTCTTGGGAGGTAAATCACAGGGTTCATGAGATTCGTTCATACAATTCCATAAATTCAGCAGTAGCTACCTGACCCAGCTTGGCCCCACTGAAGTTTATTTTTCAAAGGACCTCAAAAAGCAGTTTAAATAAATACCAATAGGAAGAAAGGGAAGTAAGCAACACCTTACTTATAATGAAGTAACAACATATAGAAATGGGAGGCTATTCTTTTTTAGCCTTGCAGATTGGCAAAGACTGAAAAGTCAGTATTTCACAATGTATAAGGATGTTGGACCACGGATGTCCTATCTGCTATTGGTAGGAGTGAAAATTGGCAGAGCTCTTTGGAGAGCATCTTGGGAACATCCCACAAAATGAAAGACGTATTTACTTTGACCTGCTAGTTTCACCTTGGGACCTTGTACATTCTCACATCTGTACAAAAGATTTACTTTGTAGCATTGTTTGAAATACCAACCGTGCAAACTCTATAAATGTCCATCAATAGGAAATTGATTAGTTAAATTATGGTACATCTAGAAAGTGGAGCTATTTTTAAAAAATAAGATAGATAAATCTATGCCAATACGGAAATTTATTCAAGATGTTTTAATTTGTTAAAAGATGCACAACAATGCAAGGAATACATTCTCATCTGTACCATAAGACAAAGAAAAGAAAATATATTTATAGGTGTTCACAAACCTAGAAACTTCTGAAAGATACATAGGAAACTGTCAATGCTGGTTTCTTTCAAAGATAATGAATAAAAAAAAAGGTTGTGTTTTCATTACAGTTCTACTTGACTCAGGGGAGAAGTATATGATATACATGTGTTTCTTTTAATTGCAAAACTAATTAGTTAAAGTTGCCCATTTACTGATGAAGCATGGGGGTATAGTTAAAGGAACCACAAAATTAGGAAACAAACTCAAAAACTATAAATCACTTAGTGTTACTACTTAATAAGTAGCCAAATAAAACTATTCAGGGTATCTGTATATAGAGAACTATACATATGCCCACCGAAAGGTTTATTTGTAATAGCACAACAATTTTATAAATAAAACAAGACAATTACTCTTGACCACAATAAAGTAATTGGGACTAGCATAACCCTGCTGCCGTAAGTAACTACAGAACTGCGCAAAATCAAAGAAACGACTATTTTCAGCTGTGTAGGACTGGGTTCCCCGAGAAGAGACACACGGTAGTCCTGGGTCAACCCAGCTTTCTGCGGACCAAAGGCAGGGACGTGGAGCCCAAGGGAAGCAGGGTCAGGAGCTGCTCAGTGGCTGGGATTTGTGGACAGGAACCGGGAGAGAAGGAATGGGTGCCGTGTAAGAGCTCTAGAAAGCGCGCAGGGTCCTTGCACAGCTGTGGGCAGGTGCGATGCGGTGCTGCATATGGTGGGACCCTGGGGCCCAGGAAAGGGCAGCTCCAGGAAGCTGTGAGCTGCAGACGAAGAGAAGGTGCCCCGCAGGAGATCGGGGCATTCGGTCACCGCTCCGGAAAGGCCACATCTCCGAAGACAGGGGCTCTTGTCCTGTCCCAGCAGGTTGTAAACGAACCTTGAAAGTATCAGTTCAGAGTGGGCTGTCCCAGTAATGGCCTCTTCTTCCTTCTCCTGGTTCTGGAAGCTGGAAGTCTGAGGTCAGGGTGCCAGCCCGGTCAGGTTCTGTCCTCACATGTCCTTTCCTCAGTGCGTGCAAGCAGAGAACGAAGTCTCCTGTCTCATCCGCCTTTTACAAGGGCATGAATCTCCTCCGTGGGCTCCACCCTCATGACCTCATCTAAACCTAATCCCCTCCCAAGGGCCTCACTTCCCAATACCATCACACTAGGAGGTAGGGCTTCAGTGTATTAATTTTGAGAGGATGTATTTGGTCTATGACAGATATTCACCATATTAATTAAATAAAATGTGTGTGCGTGTGTGTGTGTGTGTGCGTGAGAGAGAGAGAGACAGAGACAGAGACAGAGACAGAGAGAGAGGTATCTGGGAATATATAACTTGCAATGCCAATAATGTTTATGTCTGTATGTTCTCTAAGATTGTGTATAGGAATTTTCCAGAAAACACCTCTTTTCTCCTTTGGAGTCTTCACAAATGTTATTTCTTCTGCCTGGAGGACTATGTCCTCATTAGTCATTAGAAAATGCATATTAAAACCACAGCAAGATACCACCTCACAACCAATAGAAGAGCTCATTTAAAAGTCTGTCAAATGATCGTGAGGATGTTGACTCCCGTAAATTCATGTGTTGCTGGTGGGAGCATAAAATGGGACCACGGTGGAAAATGACTTGGTAGTTCCTTAAAAGTTGAACATACATCTATGGGATAAACCAATCATTCTAGTCCCCAAAGAAAGGAAGCCAATGACCACAGTAAGATTTATATAAAAATGTTTGTAAAAGAGGCATGCATAATCACCTGAACCTGGAAACAGTGCAAATACGCATCAGCATCTGGGATCACATCAGCGTCCAGGGAGGGAGACTTGGGGACCTGGAGGGCTGGGGTTCAAGGGTTTGTTATTATCTGGCTTTTTGCACTATTCAAATTGTTTACCATGTACACACACCTAATTTGAAAATGTTCAACCAAATATAAATTGCCCACAGCAGGATGGCATGCGCCAGGTTTAAATAAGGAAAATCTTACAATATCATAGTATGTTTTGAAGCCAATTTTGGGTTCTCTTTGAATCAGCAATTTCGTGTTTAGAAATGTATCTGAGGGATAACAAGAATGTCCTGTAGAGAACTATTTATAATAGCAAGAACTCAGAGGCATTTTAAATATCCAAAAGCAGGGGTTTGGTTGTGTCAATCATGGTGTATCCATTCAAGCACTGTCTCGCCGCCGCTCAGCTCATGTTGGAAAGAACATTCAGCAGCACAGGACGACATTCCCCATACGGCTTTACACAGAACAGGTGCGTTCGCGTGTGACGTCTGGAAGGATGTGCCGTGAATAATGCATGTGCCCTCATTTCCTGGAAGGACACATCCCAGTTCTCCAAAAGGCTTCTTTTCTGCTTTAGTTCTTGACAAGCGGCGGCCTGACGATGTGTGCTTGCTGGACTGGCTCTTTTGCAGCCTTCACGCGCCCAGCCTCGGTTATCCGCAGCCGGACCTCTTCTGGACCGGCCCCCAGCCCTGCCTGCCCCCAACACTGTTCTCCGCCATGGCTCGGTGCGTTTTACTTACATGCTGCTTCTCTCTGTTTCTAACCCTGCGGTGATGTGTTCCGTGTCTGGGTCCCTCCCCTCCCTCTTTAGTCTGAGGCTGGGGGGTCTATGTTGACCACCACCGGGTGCCCAGTGGGCTGCCGCATAGCCAGTGCGTTATAAGTGTGCAGCACATACTTTTCCAGCGAGCGAAGGAAGAGAGAAGAGAGCAGGTGACGGCTGGCCACAAAGTTACCTGCACTGAACCCACAGCTGCAGATAATAAAGCAACCTCTGGAGCTCTAGCACATCTGCCTTCCTCGCAAGCTCTTCCTATTTGGGATACGGCGGGACAGATGTCATCAAATTTGTTGTACTCAGTAGGATTGGACCGGCCTCTTTGGGCCACCCCGCGCCCCTAGAACAGTGTCTGGCACATTCTTGGTGTTCAGTAATCCTTCTGTGAAAAACTGAAATTAGCAATGACTGTTTTGAGCAATGATTGAGTCTTTCAAAGTTCCTCCTCTTCCCCTTGTTGATGCTGGGTGCTCACTGACGTGTTTGGTAAGGAAGGTGCTGGTCTCCACGCTGTCTCTGGTCTCTCCGGGATTCTGCAGGGATGTCACTTATGTCCCCGCATGATGGGACCTCTACTGAAGCCTGTGGTTGGCCAACTCCTGCTTTATCCCCTCGCAGTTGCAGATCCAGGCAAATGAGCCACCTTGACGCTTGCTGGTCCTACAGAGTCCTTGGGGATCTGCTGTGCTGTGCGTGGAGCCTTAGGCTGGAGCTCTGGTGGGTAGCTCTTGGCTCTAGGCTTATCTCACCTCATGGCAGGCTCCTCAGGCTGAATCGACTTTTTCAAGGCAGTATGTAGGAACTTCGGGGCTCAGCCTCTGTCTGGCTGAACCGCGACGAAACCCCACTGATGTATATTATTCCAACGCCTGGGACACACTGTGTAACAGCCTCGAGAATATAGTCCTTCCGGTGGTCCAGATCCAAGCTAGAAAAAAGAATAGGTGTGTTGAAGGGAGAAAAACAGGTGTTAGAACCTATACTTCTTTTGTCCTTAAGTTACGTGTTAAATTTAGATGAGAAATTATGTCCACACAAATCCCAAAGGCATGAAATCTGTGATAAGGTCAAGGTTGCAGTCTCTCTTATGGCTTAGCTGTATTAATTGTATTTGGATAAAATGGATGGAAAGAAAGATGAACTGACCTCTCCATCTTCATGTGTGAGTGTGAGAGTCCAGGCGTGGGTGTGCCCGTGAGTGCTGAGGTACGGTCGAGACCTCCCCAGTTACAGGACCAGATGAGAGGACATTTTGAGATGCTCACTTTTTCAAGCATTCCTTCATGCAGGCCAAAACACCACCTGAGCACAAACTACCAAGCAGCAGAAAATTAAAGTAATCCAACAGGCGAGACACTAGCGTTCCCCCTAACAACAACAAAAAGGTCAGAAAAGGCCATTTGGTATGCATCTCACAAATAAACCCTAAATTCTATACGTATTCACAGATTTAACTTACAGTAGGTAAAACTACCTGAGAAATTAAGGTAGATGTGCTGTTGTTTGGAGGTGCCCAGCTGCTTTATTTCATCAGCTTATCTAATGAAACTGAAGACCTGGCAGAATGCGGAGGTAACAGATATGCTGGTGGTCAGCCAAGTAAGGGGACCTTGCCATGCGCCCTTGGGCGTGAAGCCCAGCTCCCGCCGACTCAGCTGCTCTGGCCGCATGCCCTGTACCCCCTCTGCTTGCTGGGATGGATACATTACACACGGAGGATGAGAGCTCCAGCCCAGAATAAAAATAAAGGATGACAGTGTTTCTTTTGTTATCTCTTCTGGACTTTCATTGGTAATATCTCTCTCTCAGCATGTGCCCACACACACATACATATGTCTGTGTGTTCTGCACACATAATGTATACGCCTTATACATAGCTGTATATATAATGTGCTTTACAATTCCCAAATATTTTCACATACACTGCTTATTTTATATTTTTGCAAATGCTTGATTTGGAAGATGAGGCAGATGCCAATTTATTTGTTACTTAAAACTCACCAACTAGTAAGGGCAACAACACTAGGGACATATTACACAGCATTAAAAAGGAAGTAGTAATCAGGCTGAAAAGAATAACAGAAATAAAGAAAGAAAAAGAATAAAGAAAATTAGAAATTGTATCAGATAAATAAGACTGAGGATGTCAAAAGGTTTGAATAGAAAAGGTAATACCTAAGAATTCGAAGGTTTTAAAATTCTCACTGCCTAATGAGCGGAAACCATAGGAAACACTGGTTTTGTTTTCCAGGCAGAAAACTGAGACACAGGGAGACTTAGAGCTATTTTAAGGTCACGGGACCAGCAGGCATCTGACTCCCAGTTCAAACCTGGGTCTCTGGATTGGGACATTCGTACTCCTTCCAATGGATCCCGTAGCAAGGCTCAATGCTGAAGAACTGGTCACTGGTACAGACGAGTCTACTCCTTAAAGAGAGCACCCAGTTGAGTCTCGATAACCTAGTGAGTCATTGCAATAATGTAGAATGTCTTCCAGCTCCAGGAAAATCTATATGACTGAGTTGTATATAATTGAGTTGGTCAGGGTAATGGGTATTGCTTGTGACAATGGCCAAAGCGATGCGTTGGGGCATCTATATTCTAATTTGTGGCAGATAAATAGACAATACACTGGGAAAAACGTGAATGTTCCAATGGCAAGAAATGCTCATCTTCTCTGGGCGTCATTGATACCCTAGGCATGGAAGCATTCACGAGCAGGAAATAGGTAAACTGCAGACACCTTCTGGACAGACAGAAGGTTTGTCCACCTACAGAACCGCCAAACATGGCCTTAGGTAGAACGAACATGCTGTCCCCCACCTGCCTGGGGAGTGTCCCCACCGGAGCACGTCACTGCACAGAAACTGGGATGGGTGATTGGAAGCTGTGGAGTGCCATCTAACAGGATGCTTCCTTGGACGTGGCCGGACACAGAAAACTTAACACACTTTCCCAAAGGCTGACTGCTTCCGGACTGGGAAGAATTCACAACACAAAGGCAGGCTTCCGGCTCATTCCCTGCTCCGAGCACTCCACAAACCACACACTCTCAGCTGGTGACCTGGCGACAGGTGTCCATCCGGAATAATGGAGACTCGTGTTCTCCCATTGTTAAAGTGTTTCCCAAGCCCATAGCAGGCAGCCCGCCCTCCCGCTAGCAGTCCTAACTCAGCCACCATTCTAGGTCTTCCCATACCGTCCAGTTAACTCCAACCCAACTCCTCCTGGAGCAGCAGACTTAAATGGATGCACGCTGGGGCCATTCTTTCTCTGAAAACACATTTTTATTCCCAGTTCACTGGAAGTCGATTCTTATTTGATTTGTTATTTTGTTCAACACGGTTTAGGAGGAGTCCTTGGGCACATGAAACTCATCTCCACGGGACATGGAGCCTCTTTCAAGAGGCAGCTTCCATGAAGAGCCAGCCTTCTTGGAAAGAAGTGCCTATTGCTTTAAGCCTCCCTCGTTTCATCTTTTAAGAATTCCATCATTTTTATCATCTACCGAAATTCGTTGGTTCATTCATTGTGCGTTTCTCTCCACATCATTCATAGCACTGAAAATCAAATTCTATTCCTCTTCTGTTTTACAAATACTTTCAATTTATTTTTGTAGTATGTATCGAAGTCCTTTAAGATGTCTATTTTAATGTAGCAAGAATTTAATTCATGACATGACTTGACATGACTTCAAGTACTAATAGCTTAATGATAATCCAGTGTTCATTTTCTAAAGAAAATAAGACACTCTATCGAAATATTTATACCAATTTGCCCGGTATGCTCCAAGGTGTTACAGTAGTCCATTACAGCAGGACGCATGAAAAAAGCAGTAAAATGGGGTCATAGCTCTGAAAAAATCAGAGAACAAAATCCAGGGGGAAATAACCCACAAAGGAGACTCTGTTGTGTCACATGGTGTGAGTAGAACCTGACTTGTTTGCTTTTTTCACTTCCAATTTTTCAGTGAGAGGATATTTTACAGTGAGAGATAAGCCTCGTTAAAAATTATGCTTCGTGGGGCACCTGGGTGGCTCACTTGGTTAAGCGGCCCTCTCCTGATCTCAGCCTGGGTCATGATCTCAGGGTTGTGGGATGGAGCCGGGCTTCCGGCTCTGCGCTCAGCGGGGAGTCTGCTTGAGATTCTCTCTCTCTCCCTCTCCTCCCTCCCTCCCAACAAGAAGTAAGTAAGTAAATAAATAAATGAAATCTTTTAAAAAATCATGTTTTGTTTGTCACCGGTGGCAGCATGTCAGTAGCTGCAGGAGAGTGAAAACCTGACAATGCGGTTTTGGAAAACCCCTTCATTAACGCCGTCATAATTATTCAGACCACTTTGCAGGACAGGTTGTGCATGCACACATTTACGCTCTTCGGTCCCAGCGGCAGCTTCCCAGGAGTCAGGGACCCCTGCCCGGGACTGCTCTCTGGCACTCCCCAGTCACCTCGGCTGCACCCCAACCCAGGCAGGGACAGGAGCCTCAGACAGCTTGGGGGCTTCTCCCTGTCCCGGACTCCAGTCTCCCTCCTGGTGTCCATTTTGAATCCATGTGGCCATGGAAACAAGCCCAACCCACTTCCACGTCAGAGGGTTCACATAGCTGAGACAACTCTCAAGACATTTGGAATTTCATCTTTCCCAGTTCCTTCCTCTCTGTCAATGGAAAGATTCACAATTTCCCTGCAACACGTTAGTCTGTAATCGGAACATGCCTCCGTAGAAGGTTCGATGCTGGAGAGCCGCCCTCTCAACTTCCCCTGTAGGTGGGCAAAGGTGTGTGTGTGATTTTGTCTCTGCCCACTGGGTGGGTGCGGCTGCCTGGGGTCTGACCTGGGAGCAGAGATGGAAGGTGCTCTCTGTGCGTCCCTGCCCCTCCCTCGATATCTCTCTTCCTCTCTCTGTCTCTGTCTCCACCTCTCTCTGGAGAAGCAACACCGAGTTTCCAGCAAAGAGAGGCTCTGTTGGAACTGCTCTCCTGGCAGAAGGTGTGGGAGGTGTATTTTGAGAAGCTGTTCCTGGAAGCTTCCCGCCAAACCTGGGCTGAAAGCTATTTCACTGGTTCTGTAAACTCCACAATATGCTGTCAATAAATTCATTTATTTTATGGTCATCAGCAGGGAACCAGTTTCTACAATTTACAAGTAAGGACTCCAACCAGTAATGCTCTCTAAGGAAGAACTCCCCAAACTGTCTCTGTTCATGGCACCCTAAATTCATGCTGAGACCAAAAGAAATACCTGACAGTATATGTTTATTAAATACATATGTGACCTTAAAATTTATTAAACAGGTTCAAACATCTTAATGCGTATTTATATCCTAACAATTTAGTTGTCATTTGAAAAAAATGAGAGAGATATATTGAAAGCAAAACTATGGATTTCACTCTTAAATAAGCACCACCACTTTCTGAGGGACATCGTAGCTGTTGGTCACTGTGCAACATGCTTAATCTTGGACTGCTCACATTGATGTTCCCATACAACTTGCTTTTTAACATCGCAATAGCCAAAATTCTGGCTCTACTGAGATACGATGGCATCAAACAAAGAGTAACATGAGCTGATCCTGAGATTGAATTACTTGGAGCTGGTAGTTCATGAGATGGCCAACAGATGTGGATCATGGCGGTACTTCCCTCAAACGTGCAAGATATCCTGTGTCCCCGTGTTTCCTGTGGCTCCCTGGGGTCATCTCGGCACATAGTTTAAGAACCACGGTTCCAGGGTAATATAAGGTGTCACTGAAATACATGATACAAGATAACGTACAAAGTAGGATCCCTCCCCTTATTCAACAAGCATGCGCAGAGTGCTGCGCTATGCCCGAGCCTGTCCTAGCAGCCCAGGATGTAAATATACATAGTTCCTCATTCAAGAACCTTGGAGACCACTGAGAAAACAACCATCTGCAGAATCGAAAATACAGTGGAATTTTTATTTTTATGGAGGTATGTGAAAAATGCATTGGGAACACAGGAAAAAAAGAACCACACTCTGCATGAGAATCAAGAAAAGATTTATCAAAAAGGCAACACTGGGGAAGAGACATAAAGAATTGGCAGAACATCTGCCGGTTGGAAAGACGGAAGGAGGGCATTCAGGGTGGGGAGGAAAAGATGCAGGGAAGTCAGAAGTTGTAAGAAAGGGGAGTGACGTTTTTGGGGATCACAGCTTGAGTCAGGAGGGGGAGAGGCAGCAGCTGGGGCTGAAAATGTCCAGCAGGGGTGACCGGCAGGAAGGCTGACCTGACAGGTTTCAGACGATCATCTGTGGGTGCTGGGTGTGGTGAGAACTTCGTGCACGGGACGGCGTCCTCTCGTCTTCACGGCGGAATGATGACTGGAGGTGTTTAGGCATCTGGGAGTTAGAATGGGGGAAGGGAGATGGGACACCATGCCAAAGCCAAGAGACTCTTAAGAAGGCATAATGTGGATAAATCACCAAAAACAGAGACACCAATGGGGCTTATAATTTTTACTGGGGAGGAGAGACAGATGCTGAACAAGCAAGAGAGGTAAGTGCTAGGGAGAAAAACAAGGGACACACATGAGCTGGAGAAGCTGCTGGGGGTCCAGGATGGGTGCAGGTGGTGGAGCTGTGGTAAGATGGGCATGCCCCCCCAACACTGTGACATTGCCCAGAACACCCCAGGGAGGCAGGTGAATTGAGCGCGCGTGGACCTTGGGAGGAGCATCACGGTGGTTCTTAACTGGGCATGATTTTCTCCCCAAGGGGACTTTTGATTGTGTCTGCAGACATTTTTGCTCATCATAAAAGGGGGTGGCTGCTGATAACTAGGGGGTAGACCCTGAGGATGCTGCTAACCATCCTGACATGCACAGAACACCCCTGTCAACAAGGAATTATCCAGCCCCAGTTGTAACTAGTGCCCAGGCTGAGAGCCCTGGACTAGTGTTGCTCCTGAGTCACTCCTGAGTTGAGAGGATGTGACTGAGTCAACATTATGTCGGTAGAGATTAAAAAGCAATGGCTGTATTTGCAAAAGTGTTTAAGGGGTGGAATCCACAAAATTAGGATTTGATGTGAGCTCTAGGGAGAAGGCTGCCTTTAGGATAATGCTCAGGTCTCCGAGAAAAGCTGCAGAGCAAACAGTGACGCCATTCATCACAGCAGGGAGCGCTCCAGGACAGCCTGGGACCAGGTGCGAATGAAGCTGGTCCTCTTGGAACTCTTTGTGCCTGGCAGGAGCTCAATATCTCCAGAATGACTGAAAATTGATTTTGAAGGTGTTTGAAAGTCCCGGGGACAGAGATGGAGCCACCCTGCTCTCGGCATCTATCACATCTCTCTTCTTTATGTCCATGATTAAAGGAAAATTTCTGTTCATACATTTGTGTACTCGTCTCCCATCGGTCTCTTCCCTCTAGAATGGGAGCTCCACAGCGGTGACGGTTTTGTCTACCCTCTTGATTGCCCTGTCCCCAAATCCCTGAATGGTGCTTATCACCGAGTCGGTGCTCCACACGGGACCGTAGCATGAACGAAGGCATGTGTCCATGCACGTGGGCATGCATGCAACAGACCTAGAAGGAACTGTGGATGGACCTCGGCCAAGTTCCAGGACAGAAAAAGAAATCCTTGGGCAGGTGTTGCACATGCGCTGGGCACAATCATCTCGGGAAAATATTAGCTCCTAGGAGAGAAGAGCCCCAATCCTGGAAACGAAACCGATCTTGAGAAATACCCAAGATGAAACATTTGAAGTCAGAGGAAGGGAAGGTCTGGGAAGGAGTTAAAGAAGGAGGAGTCAGAGGTGGGGATGCAAACAAAAGGTAACAGAACCCCGCTGGAGAGTGACGGAGGCCAGCTGGGAAGGGGTGGGTAGGGCAGAGGAGTGAGCACACCCTCCGGTTGTCCCCACACGTCACAGCACCAGGAAGCGGAGGCGCCTGTTCAACCTGAAAAGGGGAGACCGTGGGCCACAGGCAGAAAGGTTATCTAAGCCTGTGATCCTCTGGTCTATCACGACTGTCACCTGAGCCCTGGGACACTACAGGACCCGCCTGATGGCAGCCCCAGCCGGCAGCCCCTCCCCACTCTCCCCACCGAGTCTTGGCCTCCTGCGCTCCCCGCCCGGATCCAGCACGTCCATGCGGGGTCCTTCCTCTGCCTGGGGTGCCTCCCCTCTGCCTGGCGGGCCCTGGGGTGGTTGAGGAAGTGAAGGTAGGGAAGAGGGAATTAGAGAAGTGTAAACCATTCTTTCTGGGAGTGTGATTCTTTCAGGAGGTAAAAGTGTGAAGATACTAACTCTCCCAAATACGCTCTCCTGCAGTCCCTATTCCTCCAACTTGTGCTCAGAGAGAAGCATTGAGAAATCCTATAAAAGTGTCTTACCCAACCCAGATACTATTATAAGGCCAGGGGTGAAGTGCACGCCGGCTGGGCACTTGCCACGTGCCGGGCAATGAGCCCCCCCGCGGAGGCACAGCGAGAGCCCCCCGCAGCCGGGGCAGGAGGGGAGTGCCTGTGGGCTGTGTGCACACAGCTCCCCGCCTGGAGGAGGGCCTGGCCCACATTAGGTGCTTAATGAGCACATGTTGAAAGGAAAAACGAATGACTTTTGCGAATGAAGAGCCTGGCTTTAGAGAGACGCAGTAACTTGCCAGAGGTTTCCCAGCTACTCAGGAAGAGAGCAGGTGTCTGTCCCCAGCTCCCAGTGATCTCCCGGTCCCTGCTGGTTGCTGGTGGTCCAGGCATGACTGCTTCCTGACGGCAGGCTCACTACCTGCCCGCTTCAGAACGTGTTTTAGGGTTTCACCCCAGAATCTCCTCCCCACCCTCCAACTCGGGTTGTTGTAGGAGATCCTTATTCTCTCTGTAGGTGACATTCGGGCTTCCTTTGAAACCTGATGGGTCAGGTGCTGGGTCTTCAGGAGGAGAAACCAGACCCTCCCCTTCCCCAGGCTGCCTCTTTTGTTCTTTCTCAAGAATCCCGGGATCAATATATGAAGGAAGCCATCTCCCATCCGGCACTGGTTTTCGCCTTCTCACAGATAAGAGATGATTTCCTGGGTCTATTGATTTCGGGATTCTTGAGAACAGAGCGAGTGTCCCCATGTGTGTGGGAGTGTGAAATGACTGCGTGTAGGAGAGCTTCAAATGTACTTGAAATGACAGGCACCCACAGCACCCTGTTTTTCATATATGCCTCATAAGCAACAACTCTATATTAAAATTTCAGTACTCAAACTGTTCAGATCAAAGATTCCTTGTTATTTAATCACAGTGAAGCCCTTGTCCATGCAGTTAATGAAAGCACGTCATCCTATAAGCATGTTAAAAATGATATAAATGAAATACAGAAAATGCTCTGCAGGGTACAGTCTCAGGCTGGTCCCTTTAGGGATGATTGAGATGAACTAATAGGTCTCTTTCATGCCTAATTTATAGGATTCTAATTATAAAGCTGCTCCATTCCTGTGGTTCGCCTCATCTGCCGACATCAGTGTGGGGGACCTGCGACCCTGCCATCCCACCATCCTGCCTCCACTCTCCGACTCCCCCCTGCATCTTCTCTCAAACTTTGGTATCAGTCCTTTTAGGAGATATTTTGTAAATTGCAGACTTCTCCACAGCAACACTGTACATTTAACAGAGAAGGAAGAAATCTAAAAGAGAACTCTTTTTCTGTGATGAGCATAAAAAAGTCTTAGCGTGGGTACACAGAGGGCAATGATACAGAACCTCAACCCAAAGGAACGTGTGATTTCTCCACGGAACTCTGATCCCGTTCATTGGTTGTGACTGGGTATGACGCATCACATCCACATTAACTATTTAGGCAAACACCTAGTATCATTGTAGAGAGGATGGAGTGTGTATCATCTAGGACTGTTGGTAGCCTCTGACCCTACTAAAGTTCACCAGATTTCAGAACGATCTAGAAAGAGCCATGCAAACCACAGAGTTCTCTGGCTTGCACTTAGGTGTGGGCAGGCATGTGGGGGAAGGCACGGGCAAACTCAGGACGCCCTAGGGCAGGTATGCTCAGCCCGGGGACAGCACATTCTGGAAGAACTTCTGAAGCCCGGAGACTTTGCTCTTTGCTTCTGTCCAACCAAACAGCAAAGGAGACAACATGGCAGACACAGATAGAACAGCTTGGGGCAGGAGGCGGACCTCCTAGACGTCTCATTCCAGATGCTGGATCCCTAGGAATGCGCTGTGCCCCGTCCTGCAGAGCCTGGTGGCAAAGCCATGTGTGTGGCGAGGGGACAGCGGGGTGGCTGGACAGGATGCGGGGGCATTTCTGCACCGGGGTTACCCTGTCTGTGCTCTGCTTTCACTTAGTGGGGTTTTGAGACCCACGGCCACAGTGACCACATGTATCTTTTACCTGCATTGTCCTTGTTTTCGTATCAGCTCTCACCCTGGTTGATTTCCTCGAAAGATGGGAGTGCTGGGGGTGGGCTGGCAGACATAAATATTCAGCCTTGAAAATGCACACTAATCAAACAATTTCCCGATGTCATTTGCATATTTTGGTTAGTAACAGATGAAATTAACTCACCAGGCGATGTTTGCATGTGCACTTTCATCACTGGCGAATTTTAAAATAGTGCACTGAATGAAATACATTTTATTACACAAACACACACTACATCCAGATGGGTATTTCTGTCTAAAGTATACCCTGACCTACTGAAAAAGGAAAGAAAACAAAACACTCCCGCAAAATAGTTTTAAGTGTGTTTTAAGTGTGGCGTGGCTCCTTGGGCCCATTAAAGCAGTCTGTCTCAGCAACAAAAGATGGAATCAACACAGAACAGGACTGGAATTATGCATGTCATTTATAATGAACCTCATTATACAAGGGGGCCTCATTCTATTAGCAAGCACTGCAGTTTACAATCTTATTGCTATTCAGCTCTGAACAATGACAACGAAAAAATCCCCTACCCCATGTCAGCGCTAATCTTTTTTAATGCTCACAATTTTGTATTGTTTGTATATTTCCCTCAAAGAGAATTTCCCTGCCTTGTTCTTTCCACCCAGCAGCCTGGATCCCTCACCTTTTCTGGGTTTCATGTGTCTTTTACTTCTCTTAAGAAAAACTACCGAATTCCGTATTCCGTTTTGCTTCTGAGAAGTAATAGCACGACGGCCACCGCCGCAGTCTAATCTGACATTATGTTTATAAACGATAAGGCCCGGTTACTGTTCCATACGAGCCTCTAATTCCATCAGGGCTGTTTATGTGCCCTCCTGGACAGAATTATAGCTGGGTGTGCAGTATGTGGCCCAACGCCACACCGTAGCTCTTTGCATGGCTCCTAGGTTTTAATAAGACTATTTCACCATCAAACCCTTTTTCTGCACATTTTTATTACTCCACAATAAATACAGAGGGAGATTCTGTTTGGTGCACACATATTTTGAGGCATTTTGGAGCTATTATTTTTAAGCACCGACCCATAAATTCCAGAATATTGTTTTAAATGCCTGAGCATTTCATCCCGGTGTGGCTCTCATTTCTAATATAACACCCTGGAGACTACGCACGTCTACTCGGAGCTGTTTACCTGGGGTATTTGTCAACATCAGGTATTTACCTGCACTGAGGAGAGTGTCACGTTAGGGCCTGTGAAGAGATTGGGAAAAAAAAAAAATAGAAAAAATCACCCTTGTTCTAGGAGAGGTATTTGTCTGTAAGGCGGCTGAGGGACCGCCTGTCGCCGTCATGCAAGAACACTGAGGAGACCACACACGATGAACCGACGGTGAACACAGTCAACGTGGGTCTAGATCTTTCCTTCCGCTCTGTCTCCTGTCCCCACCTTCCTCCCTCCCCCTCCTGTTCCTTCTCAGGCAGAGAGTCTGTGACATGTAGGTTTGGATTCCGGCTCCAGTAGGTACAGCTGACTTTGGGCAAACTGCTAAGCCTCATTTTCCTCAGCTGTGGGAAAAAGATAATAGCAGCCCCCACTCCTTACGTGTGCTGTTAAATATCATCCACATGGGGTGTGTCCGAAAGTCAGGGCTTGGTGCCTAATAACCACTCACGAAGTGTCTACTACTTCTTACAGCTTTTCTGTTCAACATAGGCCTTTGGAATGAAGCAAATGAGAGC
Source organism: Neomonachus schauinslandi (assembly GCF_002201575.2). Lineage (NCBI taxonomy): Eukaryota > Metazoa > Chordata > Mammalia > Carnivora > Phocidae > Neomonachus > Neomonachus schauinslandi. The sequence continues at coordinate 3,528,104 of NC_058405.1, forward strand.
ACTGAATGGAGAACTGTGTTTTGTCGTAAGCAAGGCAAGAAGGCACACTAGGTGCTCTGGGGTTCTGATGACCTGCGTGATTATTGCGACAGGGATCAGAGGTCAGTGTGGAGGCCAGTCAGCACTCACAGATCCACGACACCCTCCTCAACCTCCCCAACCTCCCCTGCATCGGTTAAAATGCAGCAGGACGCCAGGGCACAAAAGGGAATGGGGTTCCAATACACATCACCACAAAGATGAGCCGTGAACAAGTCATGCTGAGTGAAAGGCTCCGGTCACGGAAGACCACGTATTGCACGAGCCCATTTATACAAGAGGTCTGGAGTCAGCAAATCCACAGACAAAAGTAGACTGGCGGTGGCCAGGAGCTGAAGAGAGGGGGCATAGCGATGAGCAAAAGTAGTTAGTTGTTCGTGTCACACAAGCTTGTGCCTTTACTAAGAACCACAAATAGTACAAGTCAGAGGAGTGGAGTTTAGAGTATGGGAATCATATCTCAATAAACTTTTACAGAAAATGGGTATCAGACAGAGCAGGGCCACGTTCAGAATTCTGAGGTTCTTAGTAGGGATCCTTTCATAGTTCGATAATTAATGAATTATTCGGCTTTGTCATGGGCATGTGGGGGGGATTTATTCAACAGAAATAAATCCAAATAGCATGGAACATGGGTATACACAAGATGTGAGGCTATAATATTTCTAAAATTATGGAAAGTGTCTGCGGATCGTCTCTGCTGTGGAAATGTGAATGAAATCTGAGATTGGAGATGCTTACTGTCCATCCTTCTCTCAGAAGCAGCCCCTCACCCTTATTTGCCAGCGAAAATCTCCCAGTAAAGCAAGACATCTAGATAAAGAACGTTAAGATAGCATCATGAATCATTGTGATACTATCAAGTATTGGGATAATAAAAGCTGCTGAACCTTCATATTAAAAAAGTGGTGATAAAGGAAATAAAAATATTTAGAATGAACCATGAGAATTTTTAGCATTATTTGAGTTAGACATTATTGAGTATTTTGGATGCTAAATGTTAACTAGAACTTAACAAAAAATTAATTTCAATGAGAGTGTCTCATTTCAAATTACAGTTACGAGGCTGTCACCTCAACACTTTATGCTCTTCAAATAAGACAGCACCTTTTTGGAAAAATGTAAACATCGGGGCAGTAAAATTTCAATTATTATTGATGAAAAAGGTTTCATGCAAAACTGTTTTAATAATTTCATGTGAAATTCAATAGTTTTGAACTTAGTGGTATTTCCCAGTGATCGTAGGAGGCTGCAAGGAATGTCATCTGAAAGAAAAAAAAAATCAAACCTCATTTTTGGTCCATGTGAAAATATTTTAAACAGAAAGATTTACAATAAAATCTTACTGGATTTTGTACAGATGCTATCAAGATTAATCTATGGAGAAAAATCTGAAATTGAAGCCAAAATTTAGAAACATTTATACACATTTAAATTTGTAAAATCAAAACCACAATAAGATACCTACTTCCTGGTGTGTTACAAAAGGTACAAATTAAGTAAGCACTTCACTGCTAGCTCAGGTAATCTCATGTCCCTACTGTGCACCAGATAAACACCAGAGAAATTATATAGTGTATCTGAAAAGATAGGGACTCAATTAAGGAAAATTGGAAGACTGGGTGTCTCTTGCAGCTCGTTAGTGTTGGAAATACAAAAACAGTTTGAAAACTACATCAAAATCTGTACATGGACTTTAATAGTAATTGCGGGAACAGGTGAACATTAGAAAATGAGTCCTTTTGAATCTGACTTTAATGAAACTCATTCTGAAAAAGTTGTTATTCTCTTTGGCTTGACAATACGAACATGTCTTCTGTTAGGTTGCTGATCTATTCCCTGAAAATCTCCTCTAATTGAAAGTGATCTAATTGATAAAGTTAAGTCAGCAAATAAATAGGACAGGCCAATAAATGATGTTTGTGACTTTGAAAACAGAGAAATTATCAAGCTAGAAACTATTTGGAGTTTAACTGCTGTTGGTGCAAAAGAGTTCATTTAAGAGCAGGCTGAAGACCTGGGTGAGGATGGGGCGCCTGGGTGGCTCAGTCAGTTAAGCCTCTGCCTTTGGCTCAGGTCATGATCCCAGGGTCCTGGGATCGAGCCCCGCATCAGGCTCCTTGCTCGGCGGGGAGTCTGCTTCTGCTTCTCCCTCTGCCGCCCCCCTGCTCATTCTGTCTTTCACTCTCTATCAAAAAAAATTAATAATAATAATAATAATAATAATAATAAATGTCAGCGAGGATATAAACTGTCTACTCGATGGGACTGCAAGTTATTTAGTGACACTCAGTTCAGTAGGGTCTTCTTTGGAAGACGTTGAGGCAACCGCCCACGGCAGTCCTGACATCAGCTTGGTCACCACGGGAATGGTGGTAGGAATGTCAAAAATATCACAGAAACAATGTCTAAACGATCCACAAATAATGTGCATGTTCACACGATGATTTCAGAGAAAGCCATGCTAAACGTATCACAGGGTAAACATTTAAAAATAGGTGTAGTTTGGGGCGCCTGGGTGGCTCAGTCATTAAGCGTCTGCCTTCAGCTCAGGTCATGGTCCCATGGTCCTGGGATGGAACCCTGCATCGGGTTCCCTGATCGGCAGGGAAGCCTGCTTCTCCCTCTCCCACTCCCCCTGCTTGTGTTCCCTCTCTCGCTGTCTCTCTGTCTCTGTCAAATAAATAAATAAAATCTTAAAAAATAAATAAATAAAAATAAAAATAGGTGTAGTTTAATTCAATTGTTGATGCACAAAGAAGGATGTGTTTTTACTGTTTGGCCCACATATTGAGTCATAAATACTTATATTTTCGTAATAGTTGTTAAACTTTTTAATATCATAAAACTACCATTTTTCCCAAATGGTTCATAAAAATAAATAAATAAGAGCTAAAAATTCAGGGAACTGAATAAAAATCTTCTCTTTTTTTTTTTTTCCCCATCTCAAAATTAGCTTCTATTGTAGGTTTAGTGCAATTCCAATCAAAATCCCCATGGGAAATTTTTGGAGGTGGAGGTTTCGGCCCAGTCTCTCTGAAGATTATCAGGTATATCACCCATAAGAAGTTGAAGAGTAGATTTTTGATAAATACAAGTAATGAGAAGCCTTTTTTTTTTTATGGAGGTAAAGACTTGATAGACAAATCACTTTGGTCCTGGCGAATGGATCAATGGGTTAAATAGACGAATTAGAAACCCACTGACATATTGCAAAAACAGTAAATAATACTAAGAGCATCATAAAGTTATGAAAAACAGAAGGATTCCATATTACATTGTGAAGCAATGTATTATTCTTTGAGAAAAAAAACAACAAAAACACATCAGAGTCTATCATCGCATATGGTAGAAAATGCAGGGGAATATTTTTCTGTTCTCTAGATGGTGACGAATTTTATAATCACGAGGTGATGGAAGAGAGGGTGATACAAACAATCAATACAGTCAACGACATAAAAAGCTTCGCTGTTTCATAAATCAGCATAAATAATATTAAAAAGCAAATGACAACCTCGGAAGAACTGCAACAAATACAGCAAACAATAGATTAATGTCCTTCACACATAAAAACAGGGCATAAATCAATAGATGAGACAGTGTTTCAACGAGGAGAGAAGTTTGCTGAGAGATGTGAGTGGGCAGTTTACCGAAGGAAAAGCCTATAACCGGCATATGTTACAAGAGATTATCTTTCCTTTCAAATTAAACAACTTTTTAATATCGTATTAATGACATTTTTTCCTTGAGAATGCGCATGAAATTATGTCGTGGTTAGCTAGGTTTTTCCATCAAAAGTAACTGTTTTCCCTCTTTGTAATTAATGAGTATCACATGGAGAGATAATGCTAGATTATGTAAAAACCTTGCTTCTCATCATATTTTGGGTACTACTTTTAGCATCCAGTGATGATTTTTGCCTGAAACAATGTTTACGGAGGTGTTTGCCAAATGGGGATTTTCTGTGTTCATCATTCTTTCTATATTTATTAATTGGAATGCTACTGAAGGTCAGGTTTCTCCATTGGTGGAGAGACCTGGCAGACACCACCACCTATGGTGTCTACCAAATGGTGATTTTCTATTTCTATCTTTTCTTCAACACATATTAATTGGGATTCTACTGTGAAGACAGATTTTTCCATCAGTGGAGAAACCGGGCAGAAGCCACATTAACCAAGTGATCCAAGTTAACATCATCAGTAATGCAGCAAATCGCCTTGTGTTTCTAGGTGTGATACACCAAGAACCTGACATCTCTTCTGTCAAGAACACGAAACTGGAATTTAGTTATGAGGAAATAGCAGACAACTCAAAGTGGAAGGACATTAGATAAAGTAACTGGCCAGGAGTCCTCCAAGTGTCAGGGTCTTACGACACAGACTGAGGGCAGATCCAGAGCAAAGGAAATTAACAAAACATGGCAGCAAGCACAACCAACATGTGATCTTGAGTGATATCCTGGACCAGAAAATGGAAGTCAGTGGGACAGTGGTGAAATTTGAATGAAATGCACAAGGTAGATAACAATACTGTACCAGTGTTGTTTCTTCCCTAGATTTTGTATCTGTGCTGTGGCTACTCAAGATGTGATCACGGGCAGAGTTGGGGTGAAGGACATGCAGGGATTCTTCAGAGTATTTTTGCAACTTTCAAAGTAAATAGGGGCGCCTGCGTGGCTCAGTTGGTTAAAGCGTCTGCCTTCAGCTCAGGTCATGATCTCAGGGTCCTGGGATCGAGCCCCGCTTCAGGCTCTCCTTTCAGCAGCGAGTCTGCTTCTCCCTCTCCTTCTGTGCTCTCTCTCACTTTCACTCTCTTAAATAAATAAATAAAATCTTTTAAAAATATATAGTCAAAAATTTTTTTCTAAACGAAAAGTTAGAAACAAACAAAAAAGTAAAGTGGAAAAGGATGCATATTGTGGGTGCGACTCTGCAATCCTGTGGCCTTTTTGAAAACCATTTATTGATATACTTCAAGACACCATGTCACCACTCCCCCACTTTGTGCTTCTGGATAACAATCCTGAAGAAACAATCAGAGTTGCAGGCAAAAAAAAAAAGTATATTGCAGAATTTTTCATAACATTTTAATTTTCATATAAAAGCAGTATATTTACGTAAAACTGCAGTAGAAGCAACAAAACATTTGTTTAAATATTATCTGATGGCCTGGTACTTGAAAGCTTGGTGGAGGTTTTATAGACCAGGAAATGTGAAACCTCACCAAGAGCCCCCAAAGAACACGCATCCAGAGATAAGAATTAGTTGAAAGCGTTCAGATATATTTTATTATTAAAGAGATCTGCTGTGAAGTCAATGTTTTCAGATGAGTCTTGTTACTTCAAAAAATATTATACACCTGGAGGAGAGGAGAAGAAGCTACATAGTTCTCATGGTGACTATTTGGGGCTTTCAGAGCTTCTAGAACTGCTACAAATGTTCTAAAGACAGATGTAAAATGCATACACACACACACCAAAAACCTCTGTACAAATAGTCTCTAAGCAAAGCACACTGCTGTGGATGACAGTACAGTCCAAGCAACTGAACCACTTAGAAAAGTTACATGATAGCAGTACATGTTACCATATACAATGTACTTAAAATTTTGTGTGGATGTACAAAGAGAAGGATAGAAAGATTAGAAAGGGAGAAATGGGTTGATTGATAAATGGAGGCAGCGGGAATGGGGGATCCAGGAAAGCTTGGGAGTAACAACCAATTCTTTTGGTGGTGTGAGTCCAATTCTTTGACTCCTTATCTAGATCAGGTTGACCATAGGATTTCTGCACACAGGTGTCTTCTAGACAGGAATCTTTTTTTTAAAATTTTTTATTGCTATGTTAATCACCATACATTACATCATTAGTAGTCGATGTAGTGTTCCATGATTCACCGCCCGTGCATAATACCCAGTGTTCCATGCAGAACGCGCCCTCTCTCATACCCACCACCAGGCTAACCCATCCTCCCACCTCCCTCCCCTCTAGAACCCTCAGTTTGTTTTTCAGAGTCCCTCGTCTCTCATGGTTCTATAGACAGGAATCTATCTAGGAACCTAGACAGCTTCGTTCAAGAAGATAGGCAGGGTCTGTCTACCTTTGATATTCCCCATGTTCCTATGACATTTCCCCCTCTGAAGAATTCACATTTTGTAGGAGGAATTGGGACCCAAGTGTCTATTCTGTGTAGGTCAAGACGTCCCTCAAGAAACAAATGGCTTGCTCAAATTTCACTAAGTTGAGCAGAATTTAATAGAGTGAGTATTTCAAACATGAGGCATGAAGCATGTTGATTTGGAGAACCAGCCCAAGGTGGACAAGCCATTCTGAGGCTAGCGACTGCAGAGAGCCTTTATGGTCACCAGGTTGATGGGCTAAGAGGAGGGAGTGTGCCCAGCACCTGAGAAGGTAACTCCAAGAAGCTGATGGGAGCGGTGGTGTGCAGGGGAGGGATGCCCCAGCTCTCAGTAGATCAGCAGGTAGGTTTCCCCGAGCAAGGGCTGTGCCTCTTGCCCTCTCTCTCCTTTCCTGCTGCCCCAGCACTGAGGAGGGTGAAGAGGAGGTGTCCAGCCGAAGCCTCCACTTCTTTCTTTTTTTTTTTTTAAGAATTTATTTATTTATTTGACAGAGAGAGAGAGACATAGCAAGAGCAGGAACACAAGCAGGGGGAGTGGGAGAGGGAGAAGCAGGCTTCCCGCCGAGCAGCGAGCCTGATGCGGGGCTCAATCCCAGGACCCTGGATCATGACCTGAGCCGAAGGCAGACGCTTAACTGACTGAGCCACCCAGGCGCCCCAACCTCCACTTATTTCTTAACCTTTGGATTTTTCATGCTCCCCATCCCACCAGAAAAGACAGCTCCCCACCAGTTCTTTCCTGATGATCCCGCGCTCCATCCAGGGTAAAGCTGCACCCTGGGCATGTTAAAGGAGGAAATGGTAGAATTTAGAAAACCCTTTCTCGGGGCAGAACAACACGAAAATGTCCCATGAACCTAGAAGTGTAAGCCACTGACCCCCCCGAGCCTGAGATGAAAACAGACAAAATCCTCGTCTTTCCCAGCCATGGCTTATAGGGGAAAATTCCCATTTTGAATATAAGAAGGTGAATCTTCTCTGGGCATTCTGGTATAAAATCCTAGTTTGCAGTATTTCGACTACTGCAGGCACCATCTCCTAAATAAAAATGAAAGATCCCCAACACATTTATATTCATATGTTTTTCAAACTAGTCCTCCTATTTCTTTTGCATAGGGGGAAACAAAAAACCCAAAGTAGAAGAAAATCTGACAAATTACTATTGGTTCTGCCCAGGAAATACCATGGTGAGAAATTCTTTCTTTTTTGCTACTTTTACTTTTTTCTAAAATTTTCACAAGGAATATTATTTACTTTTATAATTGGGGGCGGAGGGAAATCACCGTTTTCCGAAGGGATCAGAGTCGTATGCGTGATGGAACGGGGAGTCAACGCGGTTATGTTTGGGGAGGGTGTGAGCCAGAGACGCACCATCCTCCACTTCTATAGGTACTCAAAATTCTTCTCTTTGATAAATTGTGATCTTTAGAAGCACACGTAATTATATCATATTAGCTTTTCGCAGAATCGCATTTTCCAAATTCTGTTTTAACCTTGCCTTTTACCTAATGTTGTAATTCTTTGACAATTTATGAAACTTCACATGCATATGTTAAAATATACCTTGTAAAATAAAATTGCTCCTTTCTCTGGAACATCTGTCTTCCTTATGTGGCAGTTATAGGGCAATTTCCTAGGAAATTTATTATTAAAACAGGAGAAAGAAAAGAAATCTCAGGATAAACTATGAAAATTATGATGATAACGCATGACTAAGAGATCAGATGCCCTCCAACGCTGGAATTCTGAAAACGTGATTTTTTTTCAATTTTCTTGCTTTTATCCAAAGAATTTGAGCTCACTTTTTGCCTCAGTTTCTCAGGATGTAAGATTACCTTGAATACCTGTTCTAGACAGCCAAGCATGAGCTGATATTTGGGAATTTTAAAATATTATGATATCCACTTTCTTTCAAAAACTGTTAGTTAAATTGATATTTTCTTTGAGATATCATAACAGGTGCCAAATTAAAAGGCAGTTTCTTGTAGAAACTGCTCTGTAGATCCTTGAGTTTTCATTTTAGCAGACAGGAATTACAGCAGCCACCCAAAAATTTACTACTCGGAAGAACTGAGTGTCCTAGCCAACAACTGTTGTTAAATATTCTTCCTTCCTTCCTTCCTCCCTCTCTCCTTTCCTCCCTGCCTCCCTTCCTTCTTTTCAGCTCTCTCTCTCTCTCTCTCTCTCTCACACACACACACATACATACACAATTTAATGCCAGTAAAGTGCAAGGTACTATTCAGGATAAGAATTATACTATTTAATATGTCTACCATTCAGATTTGATAAAAACTGGGATGCATAAGTTCAGGATCTGAACAAAAAACTTAAATATTTTCTCATTATTCCTAACAGGCATGATCTTGAGTACTAACCATATATGTCTCTGCATTATTATTATTAACCATCAGACAGATGGAAGCCAAAACGTCATATAACTTCGCTTTAGCGTCTGCAAGTATCAAATATTTAATAAATGTGGAATCCTTGGTCAAACCTAGGGTGACAGACGTACTGAGTTAGGGGAAAGCTGACAGATGAGAACACTGGACGGTCAGCATCAGAGTGGGTACGTGCCCCATGACTGGGGGTGAGTAAGGAGATGAATATGTATCCACGGGAACCCCTAGCAAAACCAGTCTGATTTTTTTCAAATTAATTTTGCAAACACAGATAAGGAATTAGATATACTAGGGTCACATTGGGCCGTGCTTTTTATACTCTGCTCACATAGAGGAATATAGTTAGCTCTTTTCTCAAAAAAAAAAAAAAAAAGATATCTTTTTAAAATTTATCTTCCGAGAAAATAAATGAGTTCTATGTACAGTACTAGGGTTTTATTTTTAGTTCGCTATGAGCTACCATAAGACTTCTTATGCAAAACATGTCTTCAAAAAGTACGTTTCTGGGAATATTAGTTAGTTCTTTGAAATGGGAATTCATGATTATTTCAAAGTGAACAGGCTATAGTTTCTTTTTCCTGAGAGATGTTTTAAAAAGCCTGAGAAACGGAATTCTGGATTTTTGTCCAAGTACAATGAAAAACAAAATAAAACTTCTTTCACTAGGTACAATCAAAAAATGCAAGTTATTTGTCCCATGGTATCTGATCTGGAAAATCTGTTAGCCACAGGGCATTTGAGTTCTTTGAAGATTTCATTATAGCAAGTAGACTAACACATAACAGCAAGAATGCACATACAATCTGGAGAACCACGCAGCACATAAACTTTTATTGAGCTAATTCCCTTCATTAAACAGGAGAAACCACTTTGAACTGCTGGGTTAACACCTGCAGAGTAATAAGCTTCGCGTGGATTATAATATTTCTATTTGATGTTTAATGTTTCTTGGAATCACTGTGCACGTCTAAGACTCTGACTTTTGAGGTTAAAGCTGGTGCATTTATAGCGAGGCCTAATTGGGAGCTGGGAAGCACAGAGCTGTGTTTGAGCAAGGGTGTTTTAAACGGGCTGTCTCCCTGGCCAGGCGGGCTCCCTCTGCTTCCCAAGGAGGGAAACCGGGCTCATCATTTGCAAGCCAACTGCTCTCTCTAACAGATAACGGCAGTGGTTGGAAGAGCCTTGCTGCTCGCTCTCGGAGAGGGTAACCTGCCCTACACCCTTCGCGGCAGACGCGAGGCCACAGAATCAGAGAGTGATCTTCCGGCATTTTGAGGATAAGCGCTTTCAGCATCCAAACCTTTTTAAAGGCAGCCTCACCGCAGAGCTGCTTTGGGTGCTTTTGGTGTTGAGAATAACAACCAAAACGTACGGTCTCTCCCTGTCTAGACAGAATGGTACTGCCCCAGACAGAAAGGTCTCCATAGGCCAGACAGCCCAGGCACTGCCGCAGTGCTGAGCGCCCCACGATGCCCCAGTGTGAGGGAGTGAAACAGGAAAACAACCACAGGGTCTGCTGCATAATTAGCAGGACCCGGCTGGGCCGCGGCTGGGACTGGGTGTGTGCGTGTGCGTGTGTGTGTGTGCGCGTGAGTGTGTGTGTGTGTATGTGTGTGTGCAGATCTCTGCAGGAGGCTCCTGTTATTATACACAGATTTAGACACAAGCTGGATGCAAAAGCAATCCGCATGGATTTTTTAATGATATAACTGCACAGAGTAAATTATTTTGAGTCTGAGATTGCTCGTAAAGGAAAACAAAATTTTGTTTGGGTATTTTTATTTTAAAATCAGTTTTCAAACCCCGAATTAAAAAATCTCAGAATTCAAACAATTCTGTAGGCGACAGCTAGGTTTCCTTGGATTTTTGTGCTGAAAAGAAAAATGACTAAGGGAAATGTTATTGGGAAGGTATAGATTTTTAAATCTTGGTGAATTTCACACTTTGAAAGACCACTTCTCCTCAGTTTTACCCCTAGGTTCACAGCTGTAAGAGATGGTGGTCACCTGGCCCCCCGGTGGGGGTGCCCTGTCTCTCATGTAACAAATGCACCCATTTGTCATTCCAAGTGGCTCTTGGCTGTTAGTAGATCCAAGACAAAAGTCGGGGTGAGTATGGGGTACATTTCAATCTTGAGGGTCTTACTTTGCCCTTAGACACATCCCTCATTGAAAACCACAGAGAAGAGCAATTTACTCCCTCTCCTAATATTTTCTGCTCTAAGGAACGCAGCAAAATGTACTTGGCTTTGAGCAACGTGGACTCTGTGCCGGTCTGGACATGGAGGAAAGTGCTGGGCTGGACATGGAGGAAAGAAGGCACAGTGCATCTCAGGCCGCATTCTGATCCATACCTATTAAATGATGAAAGTCACTTCCTCTGCTCACATACTAGTGCAATGAATTGCCTTTGTGTAGAGATGACACAGATCTGAGACACGCTGTGTGAGACGAAGCTATGGCCAGAGTCCCAAAGATGTTCACTGCGTCACTCGCAACATCGTAGCATTTCAAAATGTACGGACGTATGTGTTTCTGCCACTCTTATTTCAAGGTGCGATTTTTAAACTCCCTGGGGAGGTGAATCTTCTGAAAGAGACCTCAGAGGAAATCCTTCAGAACTTGTCCTTGCTTCAAGGAGTTATTCTCTTGGCAAAAGAAGGATCGGGGCAGGCGTGGTGTTAGGGGGCTGCTCTGGGTCGTGCGCAGGGACGGGCGTTGGACTCAAGGCTGCGGGAGCTGGGAAGGTTGTCTCCCACCAGCAGTCCTGGAGTCATCCCGGGGGGGGGGGGGCGGGGTTGTGCAGTGCACACATGGAGCAACTGGGCACTGAAGTTTGGGAGCCAAGTGGGCCCTAGCCTTGAGCCCAGCGCTGAGGCGGCCTCTCTGGGTTCTGCAGGAGGTGAGCAGAGTCCTCCCCGCGCTCTCTCCTTGGTGCTTCTCCACTTCTGCCCACGTGGCAGTCTGTGGTTTCCTGTGCATCGTGGCTGCAAGCCTGCCGGTCGGGTCTGTGGTGTCCTCTCTTCAGCGTCTGGCCAGGGAGAAGCTGAGAACTTGCTTGCACGCAGCCAGACCCACGGACAGCTCCTCACGCTGCAGGTGGCCACACACAGCCCAGAGTCTGCGTTCGTCTATTTTGTAGACTCTGGACGCCCGGGCCGACACTTAATTTTATGCCTGATACATACTCCGAAATTCTTCTTGAGAAAATGCCTAGGGATAGGTTGCCAGAACAGGGAAAAACATATACACAAACAAAATGACAAAAGCAACAGACCATCCCAGTCAGAGCGGCATTACACACATTACGGGAAGAAGCTATTGCACTGAAATCCACCCTCCAAATACCAGTTCAAAAGGTATAAAAAGGTTTTACCTGGCGTAGAAAACCTGAAATTTGATTTCTTTGAATTTCCATCTACAAAATTTAAAACTTTATTTTTGGGGTTTATGTATTTAAGAAGGTGATTTTAAAATATTTTACTAGAAAGGGCGCCTGGGTGGCTCAGTCGGTTAAGCGACTGCCTTCGGCTCAGGTCATGATCGTGGAGTCCCGGGATCAAGTCCCGCATCGGGCTCCCTGCTCGGCGGGGAGTCTGCTTCTCCCTCTGACCCTCCCCCCTCTCATGCTCTCTGTCTCTCACTCTCTCTTTCTCAAATAAATAAATAAAATCTTAAAAAAAATATTTTACTAGAAAAATACTCACTGTAAGAATAATTTTCTACAGGTAGAAAACAATTCCACAGGTAGGCAACACCTCTTCTCTACGTAGTTCTGTGAAAATGTAAATCAGTACTCTATATTTGATGTTAAAATAATAAATGCATTTCCCTCCAAATAAAAGTGTAGTTCATTATATATCAAAGTACAGAAGTCAACTGCAAAAACTAAAAAGCAAATTCTTTCTAAACTTGGACCTTTTTATGTGTTTTTTAAGGTAGTATTTACTCAAGTGATGCATAAAATCGAGACCTGTGGAAAAAGGGGAAACGTGGTTATTCTGGAGGGATAGGATTATGGGGAAATCATATTTTCATATCTATGAGATTTTATAGTTTCCAAGTTGTAGACAATAAACTGTGATAATTTAAAAATAATCAGAGTACTTATGTGAAGGAAACAGAGAATGAAACCCCTCCCTCCCTGGCTACTCCTTTTCAAATCCCTTTTCAGGCTCCACCTTCTCTGAAGCGGGAGGGGTTCTCTGGGTCCAGTCTTAGGCTTCTTCACATTCTGCCCTGCATCTGAGCACATAGCGTTCTCTCCCCTCTGGCTTCCCAGCTATGCTCTGATTGCTTCCACAGCTGAATTACCAGCCCAAGATCCCAGTCACCTCCGTGCAGTCCCGCAGGCATGCCACGCAAGCACCTTCACCCCGACCTCTGGAGCTGGATTCCTGTGCACCGTCTCTGCTTGTCCTCATCTGCATTCCCATCTGCCTTCATGGGGCCACCAGCCAGTGGGGACAGGACACCTAAGGCTTTCTTGGTCTTCCCTCTTTGCTACCCGATGTAACGGCATGAATTCCGACCTGCTGAGTGTGTGTCCAGTCCCGGCCTCCTCACCAGCACCACCGCCAGGAGCCTCTCCGTGGGTTTTTGGACTTCATCCTCATCCTCCACCATCTTCTCTCGTGGCTGCCAGAGTGACTTTGTTTTTTCAACCAAGTCTGTTCACCTCATTCCTCTGCTTCAGGTCCTTCAAAGGCTCCAGATTGCCCAGAGGTAAATTCAGACTTGATGGCCCCAGCCAGCAAGTTCCATAATCTGCTGACTCATTTCCTAACAAAAAGATACTTGCTCTTTCTTTCAGGAGCCCCATTTTTTCGAGTGTCCCCAACAATGAACGTGCGGCCCTTGTTTCCCAGAAGGCCCTACTCCCATTACTCACCTGACGAAGTCCCACTTTTTGTTTCAAACTCGGATCTATGGTCAACTCCTCCGGGAAGACTCCTCTGGGCACTACAAACCCGAGCAAGGAAACTATCCTGAGTTTATCACTCTGTGCATGCCTGCCTCAAGCACTGTTGTGAGCCCCTTTGAGGCAGGCTCGGTGTCCCCTGCTTCCTCTCAGTACCGGGCACGTGGTGGATCTCGACAAATGATAGAGACTCTCAGCAAGCGTTTATGGCTATGTGTAAATAGATTTCGGAGCCACGAAGGTGCCAAATAGGATTCATCACTGTGAAGTACAAGACATGCTGTTTCTTTACTGCTCTTGTCTTCCAAGAGCGCATCCTGTCCTTGAGCATCTCAGGCGCGAGATAATAAGGGACATGGAAATGCACTTGAATCTCAGAGTTGCTGGACAGGGAGCCCCCCCCCCCCCCCCCCCCCGCGCCCGGTGCTCCTGAAAGTAGCTTAGGCTGGGCTTGAGTGCCACCTGGCCTGAGTAGGGGACTCTAGTCTCATGGTCCAACCTCCTGAGCTTCGTGTCCTCATCTATAGGACATGTCTGCAAAGTTTACATATCTCGTTGGGGGGGGGCATGGGGAATGCTTTAAAGAAATCAGCATCCAATGGTAGCCACTCTTAGCTTAAGACTGTGTCATTCTCAACAAACAGTTCATCTGATCTCAACCTTTTCTTCAGATTCTGTTTCATTGAGGATGTTGGGTGTTATTCTTCAAATAGCTAAGCATCTTTGTGTCGCTCTTGCTTTCTCTTGAAATCCAGCATAGTTTTAGGCTTTTCTTATAACAGCCTAAACTTGATAGTGTTATCTGGTATATATTTTGAAACTAAATCAATGTTTAGAAACAGAAACCAATAATATTGAACCAGTGTGTATCTCCTAAAATGTTAATATTCACTGAAATGGTCACAAACGCATCTGAAATACCTCCATCTAACAATTTACCATTTGTTTTCCTCTGAGACTGATCTAGTATACACTTAATTACCAATAATTGCCCACCAGGTATAATATTATAAGAAGTAAATATCAATAATTAGTAATGGCATAAGACAGTTTAATTTTTTCTTTGGAGAGATTTATTTCTAACTATGTCTCTAGTGTGCAGCAGTTGAAATAGTAGATAATGGATTTTTATTGATTTTTAGCTGAACGTTGAAGATGTACAAAATACATTTCCATAACTTTGATGGTCATGAGTTTCAGAGTGTATTGATTAGATTGATGTAATACGTCTGTTTGTGTAGAATATTAACGTCATGAGAAGAGAAAATGCATTCCAGCGGATAGATGTGACATGTTGCATTGAAGAGGGAGGAGGAGAGGAAAGGGGAGGAGGAGAGTGGGAAGGGGAGGAGGGGGGGAGAGGGGAGGGGAAGGAGGGAAAGGAGAGGGAGGAGGAGGAGAGGGAACAGGACAGGACAAGGCAGGATGAGAGGAGAGGAGAGGGGGAAGGGGAGGAGGGGGAGAGGGGGTTGTGCCAATGCCAGGCGGCAGCCTGATTTACCACGTGGCTCAGAGACCCACTCATCTCAGTACTGCTGCATGTGTCCAGGTAACAGGATGGCCTCATGCAAATGCTGAATGGCTTCAGCCTTCCTTCCTCTTAAATGATTGAGACCGTAAAGCAGCAATTGCCTCTGAATGTGTTTGTGGAAAGAGGGTTTAGGAAAACACAAGATAAAGCTCTGATTTTCACATAATTAGGCAACACCTTTTTCACCAGGGTCACTTTCAAATAAATGATTCTTGGAAGTGAGTTGCTAAAGGTCCAAGAGGCTGAGTAACTCCTGGGATCTTCTGTTCTTCCTGAGAGAGGTCTGAAACGTTCATTCCAATGCAAATGGCGCTAGTGACGAAGGCAGTGTTAATTTCTTTATCAGAATGGGCTCCCGAATTCCATCCTAGGGACTGCTTTTGCTTCTGAAATAACTGGACCACCACAGAATCAATCCAGTTACTGCAGCCATGTTAGAGAATAAATCAAACTGAATATAGTCAATCCAATCAGTTGCCCGCCTAGTGATCTGGAGGGTTGGAAACACAGAACTAACTGATGGGGCACAACCCACAGAAGTGCATCTCATCCTCTTGGTAGAGGCAGGCTGTACTGAAATCCCGGTGAATAATCTCTGCCTGTTTCTCTTACGTTGTGCAGAGGGAAGAGCGGAAAGAACAAGGGTTGTGGTCAGATTAAAAACAGCATGGAGGTTCCTCAAAAAAGTTGAAAATAGAGCTACCCTACGACCCAGCAATTGCACTACTGGGTATTTACCCCAAAGATACAAATGTAGGGATCCAAAGGGGTACGTGCACCCTGATGTTTATAGCAGGAATGTCCACAACAGCCAAACTGTGGGAAGAACTGAGATGTCCATCGACAGATGAATGGATAAAGATGTGGTACATACACACAATGGAATATTATGCAGCCATCAAAAAGAATGAAATCTTGCCATTTGGAATGACGTGGATGGAACTGGAGGGTATTATGCTGAGCCAAATAAGTCAAACTGAGAAAGACATGTATCATATGACCTCACTGATATGAGGAATTCTTAATCTCAGTAAACAAACGGAAGGTTGCTGGAGTGATGGGGGGTGGGAGGGATGGGGTGGCTGGGTGATAGACATTGGGGAGGGTATGTGCTATGGTGAGCGCTGTGAATTGTGCAAGACTGTTGAATCACAGACCTGTACCTCTGAAACAAGTAATACATTATATGTTTAAAAAAAAAAAAAAGAAGAAGATAGTAGAAAGGGAAAAATGAAGGGGGGACAATCGGAGGGGGAGACGAACCATGAGAGACTATGGACTCTGAGAAACAAAATGAGGGTTCTAGAGGGGAGAGGGGTGGGGGGTTCAGTTAGCCTGGTGATGGGTACTAAGGAGGGCACGAATTGAATGGAGCACTGGGTGTTATATGCAAACAATGAATCATGGAACACTACGTCAAAAACTAATGATGTAATGTATGGTGATTAACATAACATAAAAAAAAAAAAAAGAACGGGATGGACTAGTTTGAGTGGGAAATGCATTTACTCACTGTCCAAAGGGGAACAAATCAAAATCTCACCCAGTATTGTATCTAGCTCTAAGTGTTGTGCCATTTTCTATCAAGGCCCAATATGGCAACTCCTGGTACTCAGAGGTGTATTTCCAAGGGTTCCTAAATGAGAAAGAATGGATGGGAATGGTTCTTGGGTAAACAGTCAATAGTTTGTGCCATGCCATTAAGCAGAGACTCTTGTAGAGACTATCTTATACATTCTTTAAGGTCCCGTTCAAAACTGATATGCCCTATTCCCAGTAAATAAAAATAGAACAGAATAAACTTAAAAAAAAAAAATGTGAATTGGAGTCCTGCCTGTTGCGTTTATTCAACTCGTGACTGTGGGCACATTGGTTTATTTCTCTTACTATTATCATCTATAGAGTGGGAATAAATAGACGTAGCTTGCAGAGTTGCTATGAGTAACAGGTGTGCATAGTGCACATGATCTCTGTACAACCCTGATGGTCGCTGCCCCTCTTCCTAACTGAGGGCACTGCTCAGCTCCCTGTTGTTTTGTTAGGAAGAATCGTTGTCTTTGGGAAGAGGGGTGGGAGGATCGATTTTTAAAATTATTTTTCGATAATTTGTTTGGGGATCTTGATAAGTGGCCAAGTAAATCTTGACCCGTACCTCCCATTATACATAAAAATCAATTCCTGTTGGATAACACATCTAAACGTGAAAGGTAAAAATAACACACCTGTTAGAATAAAACATAAGAGAATATCTTGATGACTTTGAATACAAAAACACATCTTAAACAGAACCCCCAAAACACTAATCGTTAAAAAATGATAAATTGTGCCCCATTAAAATTAATAAAGTCAGTTCACAAAAGAGACCACTAAGGGAGTGAACATATAAGCTGCAGAGTAGAGAAAGATATTTACAGGTACATCTATTACACAAAAGACTTGTATCTGGAAGATGCAAACAACTCCCATAAATCAATGACACAGACAAATAAGGCAAGAGGAAGGTTGGTTTAAAAAGCTAGAAAAGGGGGCGCCTGGGTGGCTCAGTCGTTAAGCGTCTGCCTTCGGCTCAGGTCATGATCCCAGGGTCCTGGGATCGAGCCCAGCATCGGGCTCCCTGCTCCACGGGGAAGCCTGCTTCTCCCTCTCCCACTCCCCCTACTTGTGTTTCCTCTCTCGCTGTGTCTCTCTCTGTCAAATAAATAAAATATTTAAAGAAAAAAAAAAAAGCTAGAAAAGTCACGCCACCAAAGAGGAGCTCCAGCTGGCTGTGAAAGATCTGAAAAGGCTCACACCTTCATGATTCATGAGGGAAATGCAACAGGTACAACCGCATTACACACCCACCGGAATGACCGAGCGTCGGCGAGGATGTGGTGCAACCACTACACGCCTACAGGTGGGGAGAGCCTAAGAGGCATGATCACCTGGAAAGACTCTGGAACACGCACGGAGGTAGAGCACGTGCATTAATACGGCCTGGCAAGTCCATTCCCAAAGGTGGACCCAAAGAAATGCACACACATGTTGACCAAAAAGTCTCTGTAGGGTGTTCAGAGCAGCATGGTCCCTCACAGCTCCAGTGCATGCTGAACGTGATGTGGCAGGAATGATGGCAAACCACGGCCACATACCAGAGCATGGATGGATTCTCATAAGCATAGCATTGACCTAAATAAGCCAAATGCACTCCACTCCGTGCATACAAAATTTGAAGAGCAACAACTCTTCTATGGTGTTAGAATTTATGTTTGAAAGGAGGTAATGATCGGAGGAGCCTGGAGAGGCTTCTGGAGATGCTGTTAACGTTCATTCTCTTTCTTGATGTGGGTGCTGGTTACATAGAGGTGTCTACCCAGGGAGCTTAACGAGCTTACCCTTATGATTTGTGCACTTTTATTGGTCTAGACGTCAATAAAAAAAGCATTTTCATCTTGTGACAACTTCTTGAAGAAAATAATTCTTTTTTAAAAAAGATTTTATTTATTTATTTATTTGAGAGAGAGAAAGAGAGAGAGAGAGAGCACAATCGGGGGAGCGGCAGGCAGAGGGAGAAGCAGCCTCCCCACTGAGCAGGGAGCCCAACGTGGGGCTCGATCCCAGGACCCTGAGATCATGACCTGAACCAAAGGCAGATGCTCAACTGACTGAGCCACCCAAGTGCTCCCCCTTTTTTTTTCAATGAAGTCTACCCCCAACATGGGGCTTGAACTCATGATCCTGGGATCAAGAGTTACATGCTCTCCCGACTGAGCCAGCCAGGCGCCCAGAAGGTAATTCTTAAGCATAAAATGCAATACATGTTTATTATTGAGAATTTGAAAAATAGAGAGAAATCAAAGTTTTCTGTCGATCTGCCTCTCTGTCTATGCTGTGTTTTGGCATATTCTCTTCCAGTGTTTTCCCTTCTAGTCATAATAGAGTGTGTGTGTGTGCGTGCGTGCGTGTGCGTGTGCGCGTGCGTGCGCACATATGCGTGTGTGTATAAGACATAATATCCAATATACAGCATATCAGTTTTTCAGCCTGCATTTTTCACTCAACAGTGTATCCAGAGCACTCTCTTCTGCCATTAAATACTCTCCAGGACACTTCAAAAGCCTTCATTCTGCAGACAAAGCCCGCTGCTGTGGTTACCCCGTGGCCTTGACCAGATGCACTTTCATCTCAGCATTGCTTAAAGTACACATCTGCTGGAGCCCGGAGCTAAAACCAGATCATTAAAAACAGATCAATTTAGACCTAACAGGATCTTACCAACAGTCTTTGGCAGTGGGTGGCCTTGAACCCAGTGTTACTTAACACTGTCATTGTCAACCTGGCTTGGGAAGCCCTGGAGCATCCTTCGGCAAGGAGCAGCACCAGTCGCAGGCGGATTCCGCCCACACCCGGGTCCAGCCCTGGCTCTGAGCTTGGCAGTCAGCAAGCTTATGCAATAGGAAGACTCTGGGCTTGGAGAGACCTTGGTCAGGGTGCCAGCTCTGTGGAGACTCTGGGCAAGGGACGCCAGGGTAGCAGGAAAATGAGGGTAATAATTCCTACCTTGCAGTACAATGTGTGCATTTATAATATGGCCGAGCAGGGCGGGCATGTCATAAACAATGGAGACATTTAAAGAAGCAGTGATCAAGTCACTCCCTTGCTTACCAACCTTCGAGTGTGCTCCTCAGCATGGCAGTGAGATCTTCATGCTCTGTGTTCGGCCTCCTCTCCACAGGAGGTAACTCTGCTGCTCAGGGTGACTCACTGCTTCCTGACTACAAAACGCCTTGCAAGTTTTTCTCTACCTGGAAGCCACATTTGCCTCATGTCCCACCCCTTGCTACCGATCCTCACCCATTACCCTACTAACTTCTACTCCCACACATGTTTTCATGCAGATTTGTTGTCTCATCATAGAAATGCTCCCTGATGCTCCCCTGACTTCAGGCCCAGCTGGAGTCCCCTCCCATGGACTCTGGTGGCCCCTGGATTAACCACATCACGGGAACTCTTACACCATCACACCGGACTGCAGTGGCCTACTTACCCTGCTGGGTCTCCCTCCAATGGCGAGCTCCCGGAGGGTAACGCGTGGTTTGCGTGTCCCTATGTCCCCCAGGCCTGGCACAGAATCTGGCAAATAGCTGCTGTGCACAAGGTGTTGGCTAATTGGATGACTAAATCCTGCATCTTAATTTCAATGAGAAATAACTTCAGAAGGTCCAGGAGGGCTGAAAGTCAGAACAACCAAGTTTTCTCCCCCCAGAGGGCCCACATGGAAAATCAAGTCAGCTCAGAAGGCTGGAAGACATAGACAAGTTAGAAAAACTTTGTATTTAGAGGCCCAGACTGAGGCTTCTGCACACCCGTCTGATGACAGGGATGGGATGATTTTATTTCTTTTTCTGATATTTCAGTGTTAGTATGCAGAAATGTAACTGATAGTTGTCTGCGGATTTTGTATCCCATTCCTTTAGGAGTTCATTCATGCGTAACAACAGTCTTTTGATTGAGTCTCTAGGATTTTCTATATATAAGGTCATATCATCTGCAAATAATGACATTTGTACTTCTTCCTTTCGGATCTGGTTGCCTTTTATTTCTTTGTCTTGCCTGATTGCTCTGGCTGGGACATCCCATACTGTCCCACACTATGTTGAATGGGAGAGGTGATGGTGAGCACCCTTGTCTTGTTCCTGGTCTTGAAGGAAAAGCTTTCAACCTTTCACCACTGAATACGATGGCAGCCGTGGGCTTGTCATGTATGGCCTTTGTTATGTTGAGGTATGTTCATTCTATACCCAATTTGTTGAGGGATTTTGTTCTGAAAGGATGTTGCACTTTGTCAAATGTCTTCTGCATCTATTGAGAGGATCACTTTTTTTTTATATTTTATTCTATTAATGTGATGTATCACAACGATGGATTTGTGTATGTTGAACCATCTTTGCATCGTAGGGATGAATCCCACTTGGTCATGGTGTATGATCCTTTTAATGTGTTTTTTAATTTGGTTCCTAATATTTTGATGAGAATTTTTGCATCTATATTCATCAGGGGTATGAGTCTATAGTTTTCCTTTGATGTAGTGTCCTTATCTGTCTTTGCTATCAGGGTGATGCAGGCTTCATAAAGTGGGTTTGGATGTGTTCCTTCCTCTTTGATTTTGGAAGAGTTTGAGAAGGATTGGCATTAATTCTTTAAGTGAGATGTTTTGCTCATGGGGAAAAGAACACTTTGAAGTGTTTGAATAAAACCCTGATTCCATAAACACTGGATAAGCAATGTCTATCTTCCTGTCAGTTGCTATAATTTTATCAGTGTGTTCATGGCCCCATCCCTCCCCTTGCAACCTCCTGATGATGTTTGTCTTCAGCCATGAAAATTTCTTCTACTACCCTGAAGTTAAGTTTCATAGACATGAGAGTCGGTCTGTTTCTCTAAGTTGATTTTCTATCCCCGCTCTATGTTTATTTCATAGCTGGACTCGCTAAAATAAATCTCAATTTGTAATGTCCACATTTTGACAGGCACTTTCCTGAGAGGCACTCGTTACTGACTATAGCTTATCACTGATTGGATAATACGAATATTATATGATACGGTTATGATATATGATAGAGTTCCCAACCTGAAGAACTTGCAATCTGATTAGAGTCTAAAAACAGGAATTTAAAAAAGTAGTAGTAATTTATCTTATAAGTAATCTTGAAGCAAAGAGTTATTATAAGGATATTTGTCACAGTGTTAGTTATTTTAGTAAAAATATAGAAATAACGAGTACTTGAATTTTTTAATTATAATGAATTATATTGCTGCTGCTGAAATTATACTTTCAAAAGTACTTAATAATGTTTCCAAGGATAATTCATTTAGAGAAGAAAAGTAAAGAGAACAAACTCAAAATAGCTCATTATCTGCTATTCCTGTGAAAGAAAAATGATGTGCATATCGGAAAAGTAGGTATGCTCAAGCCAGCAAAGTTATATTTAAATAAATTAATTACAGATCTCTTATTTTATTTACTATCCCTATCAAGGTTTGTCTTATTTCTTTAGTACTGGTGAGAATTTCCCTCTCCTGTTCTATATAACTGTGGATTCTCTGGCAGCATCAAGAATTTGGAATCAATTTAGAGAAGGGCCAGCACGACAGGCGAAAAAGCAGGTTGTATATTCCCATTTTCTACAGGTCTCAAGAATAGGACTATATATTTGGTTTACTTATGTCATGGCCTTAGGTTTGATCTTGTCTCAGTGTATGTAGATACCAGGCTCATGCATTGTCCATTTGTGGGTCTTTTCTAGGAAAAAGGACTCTCTAGTACTTACTAGAAGGCACTAAGCAATGATGGGTTTTTGTTTTGCAAAGAACCTTGAAGGTCTAGTGCAACCCCTCTCTTTATGAGTAGGGAAACCGGGGTGCAGAGTCTAGGGCACTTGCTTGGAACTTAATGGCCAAAGTCCTGGTCCTCAGTGTCATTTCCTGCTTGCCTCTCTTCCAGGGCTCCCCTTGTAATTAGCAAATGACTCTGCAGGGCTCCTTGGGATGAAGCTCGGCTGTTCTCTGCCTCTTTGCTGAGTGATGCTAGAAGGCCTAGCAGGCTCAAGCGGGACAGGTCTTCCCAGAGCACAGCGCTGTGCAGAAATTTAAGAAAGAGCAGAAAAACCATAGCAAGGTCAGCTATCCTTAATGCATCGTGTTGAGTTCTGACTTGCCTATTGTTTCGATGACGTTTATTTTCTAGAATTATGTTAATTAATGTGAAAGCCTTTAGGAAATAACATAATAAGGATGAAAATAAGCAAATACATTTAGAAACATGAAGTGGCCCAATAGTCTCATGTTTCAGTCATTTCAGAGGAATACTTCCAGGAAATTTAGTTCAGGCTAAATTTGGGAAGTAAAATAGTAACCCTAATATTGTCGGTTGACCAGGGGATATAATACGATTAAGACAATTCTACTAAACGGAGACTATCTCTGCTCTGCTTTGCATTAAATACCTTCCATTTGACATTTTTCCTTAGGCTTCTCTAAGTCACAGTGCACAGAGCAGGCATAATAGGATTCACCCACATTCCTGCTATTCTTCTTTCACCATTAATAAAATAAAACACACAGCCACTTCTTTGACCTTCAAAGGCCAGCTGTGGGTATTGGGTGAAATTGAATGTCATGTTATTTGTGGGAGAAAATGGCCATTTTCCTAAAGAACGCTTGGGAAGGGCCCTGTCCCATGCTGGCCTGAGCCGGCTGAGGGCTCGGGGGAGGGAGGTTTGCTGGGCCCCTGTTGCAGTGTGCTGCCCAGGGGGGCCCCCCTCTCCCTGTCGCACACTCCCCGAGCTTTCTCCAGAAATCCCGTTTCAGAGGAGTTCAAATGACCCCCGTTTTCCAAAGCACAAAGGAAGCGATGCAGCCTAAGTTCACTTTGTGGTCCTGCGGAAGGGCCACACGCTCACAGGTCTATCAAGCAGAATGCGCCCTAATGGGTTTCACTCAAACCAAAGATGAAAAAAAAATCTGTTGGAGTCCTTCCCTTGGCCTTTCTTCAGTTTTCATGTTTAAGGAGTAGGAAAATCAATAGAGCTGAGGGCAGCAGGATGGAATTATAACTCATCCACCCCGCTTAGCTATATGCAAGATGCAATATGACCTCTATATTTGCTTTGCAATTTCCTATCATTAATCATCGATTCCTTGTTTATGCGACTTTCCCTCCCATCGGCTATGATCCATATCTTTGTAAGCCGTCTGTTGTTTTATATCTGAGTTGACTTAAGTGAATAATCAGAAAACAAATTGCTGCTGAATATTGTCTCAAGATGAACTGAGGATTAACATCTGGAAAGAATATTCCACAGCGTGGCTGAGCTATCTCTCACCCCACCCTGTTGTTTGTCTGTATGTGTGAGTCCTTCACGCTGAGACCGATGCTCGGGGTTAGTTCAATAAATTCCTCGGAACCTGTTATTGTTTCTACAATGAGGACCCATGCAATTGCTGTTTGTTTGTTCTTCTGTCCTGTGTTTACAGCATGGTTTGCAAAGATGTTTACAGTTCTCAATGCTGCCCTTTTCCTTGGTTTCATTTAGGTTTTTAGAGCATCTTTTTTTCAATGTGTTTTCTTCAGCTACATACTAATGTTTGTCCATGAGCTCCTTCATGGTAACATTATTTCAAGATGTTTCACCATATCCTCCTCTTTCTTTTCTCTGCTCACACCGTTTTCAGTTTCCCTGCCAGAACATTCCATGATGCCCAGGACCGTCCTGGTTCTCTACCTGTTGTGCTGTGGTCATTACTACTAGTCCCTCCTTTCATGCTGAAGAGCAAAGGCATCAAGATGAAAACTACTGCAGTCTCTTTTCCCATAAAGCATTACTTCTTTCAGATTTTATATCCACCTTCTAGGTATCTCTGGTTCCAGGGTAAGACTAATTCAGTAGGCATTTAATTTAGACCCACCTTTTCTTGTCATGAATAAAATCCCAGAACAGTGCCAGAGAGCCAGTGGTAGACAGATTGTTTAAAGTCATCGGACAGAATGGGATGATCTGGAGGGAAAGGACGGCGAAGGAGCCCCATCCAGCTGGGCACTTACAGCCCCAGCTAAGGGGACTATGCTGTGGGGCAAACATGGGCTGGGCCCTGGAAGCCGTGAGAAGATGTGTTTCAAGAGGTGAAGCGTATTTTTGTGTGCTCAGAAGCCCGGAGAGTCGGGAGGGGTGAGACCTCAGGGCTGGCAGTGTGGCCACCCACGGTCCCCCGAGAAAGACCACCCCTGGGAAGAGGCCAGAAGCCCGGAGGGAGGGGAGAGAGTGCGGGTGGGGTAAGGAGCCAAGAAGTGAAGACAGGCTTGCATTCTTTCAGGAAGCTTTGTCATCTAAGGGAGCAAAGACCTGGGGATTTGATTGGGCAGAAATAGATCAAAAGAGGTCTCTATTTTTTAATAAAGAAGCCAGAACACATGCATATGCAGATAGCAATGAACCAGTGCGGAGAAAGTGACCACGTGGCGGGGGAAGTGTGAGAAGGGGAGGAGATGCTACAGCAAATCCCACGGGGACCGTCAGTGGGGGAAAGGACACCTCATCCCTTGAAAGCGAGGAGGAAGCAGAGATATGCGAGCGCTGCACTGCATGGCTGCAGAGCTGGTGGCAGTGATTGAGTTCCTCTCCTGTCCCTTCTGTCTTCTTAATGAAGTGCAAGGCGAGACCAGCAGCACAGGGTTTTGGAGGATGCCACAGGGCAGATGTCCAAGAGGGACGATTTTGATCTGTGACCTGTACGTTATGCCTGTCTTTTATCCCAGTTCAAATCACACCTTCAAGATGACACTTCCCAATCACCTCCCTTTCCCCCTCAAATCTGAAAGGTGTGAGTTCTCTCTCTGGACAACCATAGAACTTCCATCCATCCATCCATCCATCCATCCATCCATCCATCCATCCATCCAATCTCTCCATCCATCCAATCTCTCCATCCATCCAACAATATTTATGGATCATCTAGAATATACTGGTGGTATGTCAGGTAGGCTCCAGGAATACAGTAGTGAGTAAATTGATCTGGTCTTGTCTTCATGGAGTTTACAACCTAGAAAATGGGCTATGGCTATGGTCAGTGGCTTTATTCCCTTTATACCCTTTTTATTAGCTGGGCAATGACCATCCATTTTTGACTAAATTTTTAGCCTTCTTTGCAGCTAGGTGTGGCATGTGGATAAGTTCTAGGTTTGTAGATTGAAGTACAGTTTATTGAATGTATTGTTAAAGTAAGGGAGTATGTCTCTTCTTTTCCTATTTCCTCATTATGCTGCTTGGAACACAGTTTTGACTCGGGAGTCTGACTGGTGATCATGGACAATATGGCGGAAGCGAAACGTTGAGCTTGATTAGGGTAAGGTCCTAGAAGGACCCTGGGTCCCTGACAGCTTCAGAGCTTCATTTGGTTCTATTCAGCACCATAGTTTTCAAATAAGAAGGTACAGACTTGTTTTAAGTCATTGGTGTTTCCGCTCTTGTCAGACACAATTGTGTCTAATTAAAATAAGGCTAATAACCAAAAAATTCAGGATGCTCTATGAACGTATGATATAATCAAGCTTCGTGTTTTAGAGGAGGGGGTACTAGACTTGGAGTTGAGGTCAGCAGGAAGATTTGGAAGTTAATACACCATGGAAGGAGAGTATTCCAGGTGGGGGGCACAGTATTATGAATATTTTAAGACAGGAGATGAGGCGGTACATTCAAAGATCTGTGCCTTTATTAGAGTACAAGGGGAACCATACTCAGCACGAGCTTGGACCAGTGGACAGGCCAGCTGTCCATGCCAACATCCATGACAGCGTGGGCCATGGTGAAAATTTCAGCCTTTATTCTAAAGTGAAACGGGAAGCTATTTAAGGTTTTATGGAGGTATTTCAATGATGAGATCGGGGCTTATTGCAGTAAGGACAACTTTGCGGAGGGGAACAACAGTGGGTCCTCCTCAGTGGCCACCTAGGTGGCTGGCACCGTGCCATTTTTTGAGGAGGGAGAAGAGGAAACGTCAGATATGGGACAGAATAGGGAGGGTCAGGGAGAGGATGGGGTTTCTGGCTTTACCTGGGTTTCCCTGACATGCGAATTACCTTCTCTTTTATTTTTTAGCAATCTGCACATATAATTTACCTCCTCTACTACACTCCCGGCTGTATTTTATGCCTCTCTGTATCTTCTCCCCCACCCAGCAGAGTTCCTTAAAAGAACCTTGCTCACAGTAGGTTTGCAATACTTATTTACTGATCTAGTTAACAGATGAGTGAATAAACAATGGTTGTATAATCCTTCCCAAAGGAATCTAGTGATGCCAGCAGAACTTGCTAGAAAGCTCCTTTGAGACTTGTTTATTTGCTGACTTTGTTGATATTTGTAACTAAGGCAGCATAATCTGGAAGACTAGGTCTGATTTTGCAAATTCATTTGCCTATGAAAACAGCCCATATTACGGAGTTATCAGTATGAGCAACAGGAATGGTGCAACCTATGTTCTCCGACAAATAGAGTTTCTGAAGAAAGATAAAATACAACTTTAACCCACTGCTCTTTTGCAATCGTGTAGCAATAACTGTAGGAGGCCGATGGCTTTTTCTCCTTTGTCATAATGTAGGTTTGAGTAACAAATGATTTCATGATGTCTGGTTACTTATTATGGGTGGTTTATCAATTGTTTTGATGTTCTTTGTATCAGGACGTGAGTCCAGAAACAGAAAAGCAACTCCGCACACATTCTGGGAATTGGTGATGAGCAGAGTGGCAAATGTTCTGTGCCTAGGAACGCCGTTCCCCAGCGGTGCCCCATTTCAGCATTCCACGGCTGCTCAGGAGCCCGGGACGAGACAGGGCCACGTTCAGAAGGCCATGTGCGCCCACGTCAGCAGGGCCTAGGTGACAAGTGAAAACAGCAATGCATGCAGGTCACAGTTACGGGGGCCGCTGAAAACAATGGTCCTTAAAAGAATTCCGGTTATTCCTGATGGTAAGAGCTCGTTCGGTAGTTTGAATGGTGCTGTTCTCACTGCTTCCTTAGTCAAGGGGTGGGAAGAGCCCCCGAGCCCACGGAAGGTGCGCGGCAGCCCGAGGATGCGCACGAGCTGTCCAACCTCAAGTTGAGAGCTCAGGGGTCAGAGGGCTGAACATCATAGCAGCAGGTCTCCGGGGAGGTGCGGGGGAGCACGTTTTCCCTGCAGGTCCCGCTTATATGGGTTTGTTGACAGCCCATTGCCAATCCATTTGTTGTAAAAACCTGGACGAGGCAAAATACATGATTTGAAAAGAAAACACACAGGTAAGAATGTGCTCTCTGGCCGCTCACACACACACACACACACACACACACACACACTCCCAATAAATAAATTTTGGCAAGACAAAGCTCTCTTAACCATTAAACTCCCAGTTATTTGTCAGCAGATTGAAATCACTCAAAACTTATCAAAGTGATTAAGTCATTCCACAAAACCAGTAACAACTAGTTCTGAAAGAGAAGGTGAATTTGGAGGTTAAACTACAGGTTTTATTTTTACCGCTCGCCAGCTTCAGTCTCCATCTCATTATGTGAATATCAGAATTCAATCTCTGCTGGTTTTTATAAAAGGTGTGACCATGGAGATGCAGTTTCCCTCCTTTCTGTAAATAATTTTGTTCTAAGTATGTCAGAAAATCACTGCACACAATTTAGAAGATGCATAGGGATGTGAAGAATATTACCCAAAACCCGATTCTGGAAGCTGTGCTCCGCATCCTGGCTTTTTGTCTGCTGTCTGGGTGTGTGTTCGCCGAGGTGATGCTGAGCACTTTGTGAACCATGTGTCAGGCGCTGTCCTGTGTATGGTACAAGCGTTGGCTGATTCATTCATCTCATTCTGCATGAATCGCGCTGATTTTTATTGTAGCTTTTTAAACAGTCTACTGTACATTCTTTTCCATATCACTAAAAATTCTTAATAAATGTGTTTTTAACATCTACACATTTTATAAGATGATGTATCGATAAGCCGGTTTATATAGCTCAAAAATTGGGTCTTTCCGATTTTCATTAATGTAAATAATGCCAATACTCTCACTTACTGTGATTTATGGCAGATATATGATAATAAAATTATAGCAGTTACATCTTTGATATAAATCCTCAGATGTGTTCCTGATTGCAGCATTAAGACAGACTACCAGTAGTGAAATGCTGGGTCAAAGACTTGGAACATTTTCTAGACATAGTATTTTTTAAAAGGGAATTTTTATAGCAAAAGATATTCTACTTTGAGCAGATTTGCTTTGTTGAAGGACTGAAAATCAGTTAATTATTTGGACATCTCCCTAAGTGGGCAAGCTGAGTGATTGGAGCCCTTAACCAATTGGATATTTGCCTCTAATCCTGTTCTGGTTTTATTCAAATTCCCTGTGAAAAGTAAGAAAGATCAGATAGTGTTCACTGTCCTGACTACCCGCTTTTGGTCAGTGTCCGGGGTATCCCTCTGATGCACTCACACTTTGAAATGTCATGAGCGCCTTCTGTGCAGAGAGTCAATTTGGGGCCACATATAGAGTCTCTGGCTTAGTAAATGGCTGACAACATCATCTTCCTTCTCTTCCTCTCTTCCTTGAAAGTAAGGATTGCTAGGCTTAATATAGGAATGAGTAAGCTTTGTGTAGACGCAGCATTACTAAATAAGCCTCCACATGGGAAACCACACAGCAGGAAATTAGATAGATCTTCATAAGGAAAACAAAAACAAAAACATTTGGATCATTTTATCCCACTTTCTGCTTATAAAAAGCACCTAAGTTAGTGAAGCAAAATTGAGAAGATATCACTGAACCATGAATCTAGCTTATGTAGTGACAAGGAAGAAGAAAAGGGTGAAATGATTTATAAAGGCTGGTAGGGTATAAGGCTAAGTATTGGGAAATTTACCCTAACCCAATAATTAAGTGATCAGAGAATACTGGCAAGATTTTGGATTTGGTAAAGTATTTTGCGTATTTGGTGAAGTATTCACACAGTGAGTATCAAAACTCAGCTCATTCTATGAGAAGAAAATCTATAGATTTAATTTTAGCAGCTTTATTGAGGGATGATTAGCAATAATAAAGGGCTCATATTTAGAGGGCACAGTTTCCAAGTTTGGCATATACCATAACCCATAACCCACCAGAGCGAAGGTGATGCACGCACCCATCACCCCCAAAGCATCTTGGCGCCCCCACACGCTGCCCCTCAAACCCTTCTGCAGGCAAATACAGCTCAGTTTTCAGTGTCTCTTTGTTGGAATGTTATGGGAACGACAACCATCATGCACCGTGTTCAGAGCAAGTCCTGGCTACAGGGCTCACACCTCCTCATTTTCATCTGCCTGCCCATTTTCCCATCCTGCTGGGCCAGGGAGCAATGTGGGACACAGTGCGGTGAGCTCTCCTCCCAGCGCATCCCTGTGGCCACGGGAGCAGTCCCTTCAAAGACGGAGCCACGCCTGAGGACGGAGGTGGGGAACTAAGAGCTGGCCTTCACGACACGCGCAGGGTCTGCTCTGGGTCTGCTCCTGCGCCGTGGAGTTGATGGTGGGGCGTGTTTTCTGTCGTTGGATTTCCCTACAAGCTATACTATGCCTCCTTCAGCCGGTTTCACACTGTGGCGCTTTCCCTTATCATGGCCCCTTCTGCTGCGTTGTTGACAGACTCTCAGGAAACACCCAGGAAACTGTATTATAGACACAACGCTTCCGGCTACGAACTAGAGAACGGCAAACTGATAGAAGTTTCGGTTTTATGAAATCCCCGGCGACACACCTCTGGGTCCAATTAAAGGGAGAACAGAGGAACGGTTTTGGAGAAATCTGGCCCAGAGACTATAAGCTCAGAAGGGGCCACACAAGGCATCTGATCCCTCCTATGTTATGTCACCCAACATTCCCAACTGCTGACAAATGCCATTAATTTGGATGATCTCTCCAACATGGGAGATTTAGGATTTACAGAGGCTTTGCAAAGTTGATTTTGCGAGGACAGGGACAAAAAGTGACTTTCCATTCATTCTGCCTTTGAGAACACGCACGGTGTTAGTGCCGTGATCACGGACGGTCGCACGGCCTCCCCGAAGAAGGCGGAGGGCAGTAACGGACCAGGAGCCGGCCGGGTGCTTCGGAGGCCCAGGTCAGGGAGTGCACGGAAAACTCCCAGGTCCACTCTGTGTGAGGACCGGCTCCAAAAAGTGACATGCAAGCAACATCTGAGGCTCAGATCCCCGCCAGCTATTCTTTGCTAATTATCCAAACTTCTTAGCTTAACCCCTGAGTCCCGAATTCACCAGCTCTGAGAACAGACACTTCTGTATTTGGAGAGCTGAGCAGGCCTGGAGGTTCTCCCCGTAGTTGTGCTGGTTTGATTTATTTTGTTTTACCTCCTTGCCTGGAGCTTCCACCCATCAGTCTAAGTGTGTCTGGTCTAACTTCCCACTTTCCTGTTAGCCTTCTGAGTGCACCTGTCACCTCCCATCCCTGGACTAGTCCCTCTCCCTCCACCTCCTCCTGTTTTCAGATGGCTAAGTCCTGCACCCCGGCGGGGCCCCAGCGGCAGGGGGCAGTAGGTCCTGTCTAGGTTAGAGATGGAGCCGAGTGGTACGGAGCTCTATGCTGAGGCTCCAGGAGAGCCAATGGCGCCTGACCCGTCTGGTAGCTGCCTGGCACCATCCCAGACCTTCCTGCTCGGGACTGGGGGTCACACCCACTCTCGCTAAATGGCAGCTTTAGCCTGGGGGACATTTAGAAGTGTTTTTGGATTCTGACTCTGCCATCTGTTGTCACTGCCGTCCCTTTGGGACTTGCGGATTTGAGGAAATGTCTTCCATCTTTGCACTGAGTCATGGATAAAAATGACAACACCGCCCACGTCCCCCCATACTGACATGAATTCCTTCATCAGGGACCTCCGGGTGTGGCTGTGAACATGTCCTTGAATCTCTTCTCTGAGCCGAAGCCTCGTCACCATCGTGGGGAGCCACGTCTTCCCATCTTTGTATCCCTCGCACTAAGAGGAGTATCAGGCACAAGGCAGCTACTTACAAATAATACTGGTTGAGTAAGATGTTTGTCAAAATGTTTTATTTCAGGGGAACCTGGGTGGGTGGCTCAGTCAGTTGAGCATCTGACTCTTGATCTCTGCTCCAGTCACAATCTCAGGGTCCTGGGATCGAGCCCCTCGTTTGGCTCCTCTGCTCAGCAGGGAATCTGCTTGGGATTCTCTCTCTCCCTTGCCCTCTGTCCCTGCCCCCACCAAAATAAAAATAGATCTTTAAAAAAAAGTTTTATTTTAAAATTTCATCTAGTCTGTAAGGACCTTACAAAATACCCTGTTAGAGCTGACCAGAGTCCCCATAGTTGCTCACTAAAACATTTCCATGAAATCTGAGCCTAGTAATCCTGTCAAGGAAAGAAATGATGGATGACTCATTCGTCTCCCCCATTACTGGGCCCTAGTGACCCCTGGTTTCTCTTTAGGTGTCTCAGACCATTATTTTAACAACCTGTTCTAGATTCTTTCTAGGGATCTACTTTAAATTCACCAATCTGTAGTTTGCCTTAAAGGGATCTTCTTTTTCATGTGTGTACTGAAAGGGCATTTAATCACTTTTGTTTTTAGCATTCTTTTCTTCTGCTCTGTTTCTCAAAGATCACAAAGATGTCTCAGGGATCACATTCACAAAAGTTCTCTGCCCCTGAGGGTTCACTCATGGTGCTCACAGGCTGTCCACCTGCTTCACCCACATTGGGTGTCTACTCTCCTGATGTCTTCCCTGAGCCGACCTTCCATTTGTACCAGAACAACATTGTCCAAGATTGTCCGAGAGAGAGAGCTGGGGGGAGAGAGAGAGAGAGAGAGAGGGAGAAAAGGAGAGAGAGAAGGAGAGAGAGAGAAGGACGGAGGAAAGGAGGGAGGGAGGGAGAGAAGGAGGGAGGGAAGATATTGTGTGTTCATACTTCACAGCTCAATCCTAGGAGGTCCTAGAGGCCCTATGAGGGAGCCACTGTGCCCCATTTAACAGCAGCTGTGGGAGGCAGAGTCCAGGCCATGCATCAAAATCTCTTCCAGCTCTTCTGTTCCTTGCCATCCTTTCTTGGATTTCTCTTTGCTCATGGATGTGTTAATCAGATCTCCACTCATGGCAGCTTTTGCTGAACAACTGTTGTCTCTTTTTCTTTTCCCACAGAAGCACTAAGCAATTTCCATTGTCACAGCTCTGCCCTGCAGGCCACGGGGATGCCCCAACATTTCGCAGCATCTAGAAGGTGTTCAACTCAGCCCAGCCCGTCTGCATCACATCGTCCTGACTAACGCAAGCCTGTGTTGGGGTCACTTTGGCTCAAAGCAGGGAAGGGCCTGCAGGGAGCCAGGGGTGCATTTGGGTGCAGAAGACAGGATAGTAGGTGGCCAGTCGGTCTCCTCTTCTAGGGACCTGACAGGTTTCAATTTACAGAGGGAAGCATGTAACAAAGCCCGCATTCTCCCACTCACACGGGTATCCTTGAAAACCCACACGTATCCCTTACCACAGCCACCCAAGCAATCTGGGATCCCACACAAAAGTGCAGTGCCTTCTGGGGAGGAAGTCTTTATGAATATTTTAGAAACAACAACAACAAAAACAAGAACAAAAACAAAACCGGCTGGCAGAGCCTGAATCTCAAAAATCTCAAAACTCTTACGCATTTTGAGACCTTCTAAACAATACAAATATTCTCCTTGGTAAGTCAATAAGAAAATTCACTCTTTGAAACAGTAATACTCTGTTTCTCTCAACTCGGGGAACTGAAATAATAAAGTCGCTGCTCTTAACTTCTCTAACGAGATGAAATCTCAAAAGCGTGTGGCCAGAGTCAGCGTTGGGTAGACATAACCAGGATGGTGGAACACATGGGAATCTCCACGGGGTTGGGAGCTGACAGGTTTTCCTTCATTCCCTGAAGAATTGCTAAAACCAGCAGTTAAGAACAGTAAACACCAATACTTTGCCTTGAGGGAAATTGGGGGTTCAAGCTAAAATAAGACATTTGAAATCTGTAATTAAATACAGCCTTAGTCTTAAAAGTCCGTAATCCTCTTTTTGTCATTAACTTTTTGCAGTAACTCCTTTCTGAATCACTCTGCCTCTGTTTACCAGTCTAGCTTTCTTAAGTAATGATCTCCAGAAACAACTACTTGATCAAGTGCTTTTGGATTGTTTTTCCAGTTTTCTTAATTGGAATACATTAACACATGACTTGACTTTAACCTATTTTCCCTTGTGCTCCAAACAAAAGGGCATAACATTATTTACATATGTGTGCATCTGTTTATTTTCAATCCCACTTCATTAATGTGGAGGTTAAGCAAAATGGGAAAAGATTATTTTCGACCCTTTGCTGAACCTAAAGTCAATGGTGCAACAAAAATAAACATGGGGTAATGATATTTTGGGTAGTGTTATCTTTACTGACTGGTCGATTGTAGTTGTCTTTTGGACAAAGGCAGTTCAATGAAAGTATCATGCTGAAAACTTGTCATAGCACAGTGGATGCTCATCACTATTAGGGGTTATATTCCATAAAGTCACCGTGAACGAAGTACGTGCAAATGCTGAGCCATTGTTCCTAGGGGAGAGACGGGGTCAGGTTCCTCCAAGCTCTGGTTACATTTGCACCAACCCCTCAATTCATACTTTTGTCTTACGTGAGTTTCTGTTTGAAGACGTCTGGCAGGAGTGAAGCTTATCTGACACATGTTTTCTCCATGAGGCTCATCCCACCTTCTTGCACTTAGGAACTGCTCCAGGGCTCTGCGGCCCTGCACGTGGGGCTGTTTTAAACAGTGAAATTACCAATGCACGGCACAAAATCCCACACAGCTCACCCTCGTCACAGTCTGGGCGCTGAGACAGGGAGGCTGGAGCATACACAGCGACAATGCAAATTCGGGGCCACCCTGTGCGTGCCGGTGCATGACAGAGAAAGCACCATGAGTATTGATTTGGGGGGTTACAAATACATTTTGATGAATAGATGAATTTGCAAATACAGGATCTATAACCAATGCGGATTGGCCGCACTTCTGAAAGAATCGTTGAAAACAACTATATTCTGTAATATATTCTTTTGCCAATACGGATTCCATCACTTCTGAATATTCCCAGCTTTCTTTACTTAACTTTCTCGTCTTAGAAAATCTTTTGGAATTAGACAAATTCTCACCCTCCAGCTCCCCGGTTATTACGCTCACACTGCCCTCTAATTCACTAAGGATTCTGTTTGCTGCCTGCATGTTGTTAACATGTAGATTTGCTAACGGGAAGGGAAGCACCTCCAGCATCACGCCCTCAGCCACCCTAAGCACCACCTGCCTCCATGCACCAGGCCTCCTGGTCCTTCTGTCTGAGGACATCCTGTGTGTGAAGGAATATGCTAGACCTACAGAGGGCAGACCCCAAGTGAGGCAGATTTCCCACTGGCATTCGGTTTCCCAGCAGGACTGTGCCCTGGTGCCCACACCACTCACCTGCACTACCAACCATCCTAACCTTTCCCGTCTCAATGCCCCACCTATAGATCGCCCCTCCTATTAACTACTCTTCTGCACATCCTCAATTCAGATTCTGCTTCGATGGTAACGCACACTATGGTAGAAACAATTTTCTCTGGGAAACTTGATAGAACAATTTGCATTTCTGCAGAGCTGTTTGAGCTCCCACCTTGAAGATACGACAGGGCCTCCTGGAGCGGGGTCCGGCGGACACAGCCCAGCTCTGCCACCGTCTGATTCCTTGGTGCTGGTTTCCTAGGGTTGCTGTAACAGATGACTGCAAACCGGGTCACTTAAAACAACAGAAGTGTATCCTGGAGGCCAGAGGTCTGAAATCCAGGTGTCCGCAGAGCCATGTTCCCGAAGGCCCTAAGGGAGAGTCAGTTCTGGGTCTTTTTCTTAAGTCCCCAGTGTGGCCAGTGACCTCTGGCATGATGTCTTTTTCTCTCTCCTTACAAGGACACCGATCATTGGGTTAGGGCATACCCTATGATCTCATCTTAACTGCATTACACCTGCAAACACCCTATCCAAATAAGGCTGCATACACAGGGGGTTGGGACTTGGACATACCATGTTGGGGACACAACTCAACCCACCGCCGTGAACGTTACTCTACTTGCTATTGTTCTTTCTCTCTTTATTCTCTTACTTCCCAATTACTGCCACAGCAGAAATCTGGCTATAGTTCCTCCAAAAAGAAATACACACACCCGTGCATATTAAAATATAGAGAAAGTAAAGCATAAATCAAACTGACGTTTCTGAAAATAATTACATTCTCAACCTCAAGCATTTAACATTTAACACTCTAATTCAACCTAAGATACTCATTTAACACTCGTGAAATATTTTGAAAGCATGGGTGCAACTAACAATTAACAGTAGCATGGGTCTTCTTAAGGACCACTATTTCTAAAGTTAGGCTGTTCAAGTACAATCAAATAAAAAATGCATGTCAGAATTTTATCAGCCCAGGACCGGATGTGCGTTTGCAAACCTCAGGGTGTCTTCCACATGGTCTAATCTCTCCTGCCAGGGCACGGGCATTAATAGAGAAAGCGGTGTTTCATGTTTCTTCAAGCAATAATGTATTCTCTACAACTCCGGTACTGTTGACTGCAAATGCAAACAACAGGTATAAATCATATCATTTCCCCGGAGGAGCAAAGCTTTAGAAGGACCACTCTCCTTGAAAGTTTTATTCCTGATGGCTTATTTTTCTGAGATTTTTACTTTTTATTTTTTTTAATGTTCTGTTTACGTTCCAGCAGCCAATGGAAATGAAAGCAAATCTCCCTTGGAGGGAGGCGCCCGGGGTGTTTGGGGTGTTTACGGGGCCTCGCTGTGGAGCTGCAGGCCAGCCCGCTGAAAGAGGCCTGGCTCCCAAGGTGCCGAGGAAAACAGAGCTGGACCGGTGGGCCCGGCCCCCACAGAGTGTGCGGGGCTTGACGGACAGGAAGTCACATGCGGTGTCGTTTTCAGCTGCAGAGAGAGACAGAAGCAACCAGACCAGCATCACTGTCCTGTATCAAAGACCTATTGTTATCTGACCAGGCATTTTCAACCACGGAGAACAACACGGCTCTTTCACGGCCTTGGAATCTGCAGGAGCTTCCGGGGTCTCTTCCCTCTTCTTGGTCATCAGGGTGCAGAAAGGCTGCTTAGCAAGTGATTCAGATCCTTCTAGTCGGCGGCCTCCTTCAGCTAAGCAACATTAAGATCACTTCGGCTTGATTATATTGCTGGTTGGCGTGAGTGTCGTCTGCAGATGAGCTGGTGGCAGAAATGCCCCTCCCAACCTTTCCCGACTTTAGAGAAGAGGGACCGGCCAAGTGTTGCCTGTGCTGGTGAGATTGTCGGCACCCCCGGGGCCATCTGTGCACGGCACACTCGGAAAGCGTGTGCGAACCTTTTCTGCAGGTGCACTAGTGAACGTGAGCGCTCTGAGGTCCCGGAGGAGGGCTGGAGGATGGCGCTCGGCGGGCATCCACAGAGAAGCCAGGTGCTCTACGCTGAAAGAACTAGAGAGATCAGTTTTGTTTTTCTCTTTACGTTCATGGGATACGTGGCGCAGTTTTCCACCTGGCACGGGGGTGAGCACATTCCGAGGCTCTGACTGGAAGCGCGTACGTGGCATTCCTGTTTGCACCCGGCACCTAGCAGCAGACCACGAGCCATTCGGGAGGTGCATGCAGCAGGAACAGGATGATGGAAGAGCCTGTCCCGGTCCCTCTGACGTCACATCCTTCCGGTGTTCCCACAGGTGCTGGGAAGAGCTCTTATTGACACATGCCTGGAAAGCGAGAAGTAGCAAGTGCTTGTATATATATGTGCATTTAACAGCTGGAGGTTACACGGCATCGCTGAGCTCATCCCAGGGCAGGAACAGTGGAGAACGTTCCTGCGTCCTGGGTCGCTGCTGGCTATGGAGCGAAAAGCTGGGGTCACGGTGCAGCTAGATTCCGATCGGGGACAGCTGGCT
Source organism: Neomonachus schauinslandi (assembly GCF_002201575.2). Lineage (NCBI taxonomy): Eukaryota > Metazoa > Chordata > Mammalia > Carnivora > Phocidae > Neomonachus > Neomonachus schauinslandi. The sequence goes on from NC_058405.1 coordinate 3,565,693, forward strand.
CCCGGAGTGGCCCGGCCCCAGAACCAAAAATATACATGCTTTCCCGGTACAACCTGAACCCCTTTATGTCACTCCCATTATGTTCCTAATATGTGTCTTTTCATTACCTACAGCCACTGTTGAATTGTTTTGGTGAGAACAAACTCAGAGGGGCGAAACCATGCAGGAAACATTGTGAGCCCCATCAATACTCTGTGTGCCGTGTTAATGGCTTTGAGAGCCTTTCTCCTGGTATCATCAGCTGAGCACAGAGTGCTCATTATCATCGTGTTTCTATTTTCCTACAAGACGAATTTTTGGTACCAGAAAACAGGCCAACCGTTTATTTAATAAGTAATAAAAATATATTCTTAAGGACTGACTTTGAGTAGTTCAAGTTTTCCGACCTGAACTGGAAAATGGGCTTATATCCAGCACCTGCTAATAATGTCCCGAAAGCCTAAAGCTCCAGTGAGCAGATACGGCCAGGACATAAATTTGGGTGCCCATTAAAATATCTTAAATTCCCCAAATCTGGAGTTTAATCATTTACATATTCTCATATCCCATTGTTTGCCCAGTGATTTCTTCTTCTGAGAGCCTTTAAATGTTAATTAATTAGATAATGTGTTCATGTTGTACCTTTAAGTCCAATTCACAATTGCATCTGGCATATGGTACCAAAGGAATCTGTCCCAAGACACTACTGAAATGCACAGAGCAGCACGGAGGAGACCTTCCCACGTGGCTGCGGTCCCTGCAGGAATTAGCAGAAACACAGAGGGAGCGCTCTCTAGAAAGGAAAGATGCCAAGCATGCTTGTAAGCTCGGGAGAGACTTTACAAAAGGAGAAAACATGTTTTTCATCTTTCATAATTAGACTTGGTAAATATGTAAGGAGTTGTTTTATTTTGCTTGAAAACAAAAACAAAAAAACAACCCTGCTGTTAATTGGTTCATTCACTGGTTCATGAAACAAACATAAATTGAGTTGGACGAGGGCCGGAAGTCCTGCTGGTGGTGGAGAGCCCGAGGTGAGGAAGCGTGGCCCGCCTGCCACGGCCAGAGGCTAATGAGAAAGACAGCCCAAGGGGCATCTGAAGAGAGGCACTTTTATTGTAACAGACCTGATATCATGAGATGTCTGGGTCTGGAGGCCACGGGGAGCTGCCCGTGGCCTGAGTCTCCCTCTGGGAATCACCCCCGCTGGAGGGGGCTTCTCCGGCCCATGCCCGCCCTTTCTGTGGCCCCCTCTGTCTTAGTCCATTTTGGCTGCTATAACAAAGATACCATCGACTGGGGGCTTAAAGAACAAATGTTTATTTCTCATACTTCTGGAGCCTGGCAGTAAGTCCAAGATCAGGCTGCCAGCATGGCGGGGTTCTGGGGAGGACCCTCTTCTGGCCAACTGTTCATTGTGACCTCACATGGAGGAAAGAGGATGAGTTAACTCTCTGGGGTCACCTTTTAGAAGGGCACCAATCCCATTCCTGAGAGCTCCACTCTTGTGGCCCTGTTCCCTCCTCAAGGCCCCACCCCCTCACACCATCCCACTGACGGTTAGGACTTCAACATGTGAATGTGGGGGGACACAGACATTCAGTCCTTAGCACCTCTGTCCAGTGTCATAGAAAAACTCAGCCCCTTGCCTTCATTCCTGGCCCTAGTCAGGGAGCATCCTGACCCACAGCTCCCTGTGAGCTCCATGACACCTCTCACAACCATGCTACCTTTCAGCTCCTGCACAGTCCTGCTTCCTGACTCCCTAGGGCTGCCCTTCCCAACACACTTTCTGTACACACATATGTGTCTCTGAGTTGGCTTCCTGGGAACTTGATCTATAAGAGCTGCAGGCAAGGGCAGCCTGCCATGAAAGCCATCCCACCATGAAGGCCATCTCTCCATGAAAGCCATACCGCCATGAAGGCCATCCTGCCATGGAGGCCATCCTGCCATAGAGACTCACCCACCATGAAAACCATCCTACCATGAAGAACATCCCACCATGAAGGCCATCCCGCCATGAAGGCCATCTTGCCATGAAAGCCATCCCACCATGAAGGCCATCCCCCCAGGCTGGGATGCGGGTTGAAGGGAGCTCACAGGAAGAGAGGTTCCAGGGTGAAGAAATGATAAGGACTGTGGGATTCAGGGTTTCTTGTTGAGGGCTATCTGTACCTTAGAGCAGTGGATCTCACAAGGGGATATTTTGCTCTGCAGGGGATATGTGGTGATGTGAGATGTTTTGGTTGTCACGAAGGGACAGAGTTGCTTTGACTGACATTTAGTGGGTAGAGTCCAGATGGGCTGCCAAACCCCTTACAGTACACAAGGCAGTCCCCCAAACAAAGAGTGATCAGGTCTCAAATGTCAACAGTGTCCAAATGGAGACCCACTGCTTTAGAGAAAAACAATGAAAGGCAAGAGTGATTAATTGAAGACACATGTGGGAGTCAGAGGGCCTGTGTTATGGGCTGAATGTTTGTGTCCCCCCGGGTTCATGTGGGGAAGCCCTAACTCCCAATGGGATGGTATTAACAGGTGGGGCCTTTGGGAGGTGATCAGATTTAGAAAAAGCCCTGAGTGTGGAGCCGTGATGGGATTTGTACCCTTGTAACAGCAGGAGGAGACACCGAATGGGGACACAGGGAGAAGGTGGCCATCTGCAAGCCGGGCGGTGGGTTCTCACCAGGAACTGATTCTGCCACCACCTGATGTTGGACTTCCCAGCCTCCAGAACTGTGAGAAATAAATATTTGTTGTTTAAGCCCTCTCGTACCTATTGTTACAGCAAAACCCTGAACTGACAGAGAGATCACCCTCTTCTTCAGCTGGAGGGCAGAAGAAGTTGAGAATCAAGAATCAGAAAGCACTTCATTGTTCATAGGGTTGGGGGCCCCAGAGGGCACTATTCTCAACTCCAGTAAATTTGCTATACTGTCCTCAGGACTCTGATTTCAAAACAGTGGGGCCCTGAAAATTGGGTCAATGAATTTGCAAATCTTGAATCCCTAGACACCTGTCACCCTGGGCACCTGCAGAAGTAGCCCATGTATCCCTGTTAAAGGGTAGCCCTCTTGCCTTGCTTGAAGACTGTGCGGTATTCTCTGCCTAGCACACATGCCCTCCACAAACGCTCAGAATCTTTCCCCACCTGTCCTCCACATCAGAGCATCACCCAGCTTGGGGAGGGCAGCATCTGCCAAGGGAGGAAATGTACTTCGCATGGGATCTTGCCACATTTCCAGCAGAAGCCAGTAGACAGTGAGAGGCTGGATTCCAAGGGTGTTCGTCACGGTGGGGCGGAATGCTGAACAGGAGAAGGGAGTGAACATGCTGATAGGAGCCTCCATAACATAAAACTTAAGGACTTAGCAAGGACTGTGGGAAATGGTGGGAAGGCCATGAGCTCTTGGATGCTTGGAGAAAGTCGTGGCTCGCAATGAGTGAGCTCAAAATGTTGGAACTCCCGTGGCAGATGAAGGGAGAAGGGAAGAAAGATCAGAGAAGAGACTATGCTGTCTGGGCATTAGAACTAGGAGTGACTGGCGGTTTACCATGGTCCCCACTGAGCCTCAGGGACTTTGTGTTCTGTGCTTGTAACTCAGCGCCCGGAGTCCGGACACCCTTGACCTCAGAAGGAGTGTTTCTGCTCAAAGATGGTCCCATTCAGTTTCCATCTGTCCAGCTTCCCGTGCCAAGATACCAGGGCAAGGGAGTCCCTGTGCTGGCAGGAGCAACGGCCCTGATGTTCAGTGGCGGGGGCCCCAGAGCAGACCACGTGTGCGGGAGACCAGAGGTGGGGGCGTGCTCGGCAGTCCCAGAGTGGTTGGCAATAGATGAGGCGGTGATGTGTAGGTGAAGTCATCCAGGCATCACAAAATGAGGACTTTTCACCAATTTTTTAACAGACGTTTTGATTCCTACCTGGGGTGGGGCGAAGACACAGATTATGAGTAAAGTGAAAATACTGCAGGTGAGCAAACATCTCAGAAGATAATCACGTTCATGTGGTGAATAAAGGAAAACAAACCACAAATATTTTTTTTTCACTTATCAAATGGCAAAAATTTTTTGAATGCTAATAATACAGATGATAGTTCTGTGAAATAGACTTCTCATCCACTCGTGGGGTAGGATGGGCACAACCTTCTAGATAGTGATTAAGTCAAGATGTCCTTTGGTCCAGTAATTGCTTTTCTGGAATGCATCCTAAGGTAGTACATCTAACTAGGAAAAAGAAGCTTGATGAAGAAGTAAGTTTACTGGAGCGATCTATAAGACAAAAAGGGAAAAAAGTAGAGGAACAGTTAAAAACACAACTATTTATCTAGCGGAATACTGTGCTATCTGTGGAAACTTCGCAATAATATGTAACTGTAGGTAGAATAATATTGAAATAATATGGTAAATGCTTGAAATGCAATACCAAATGTAAAAGGCAATACCACCCAGAAACAGTGATTAAATATATATAAAATATTTGCTTAGAAATGGGAAACTTGTATCAAAGTAGACACTTTGCCTATTACTCTGGAACGTTTGGATGGTTTTATGTGCACAGCGGTTCAATATTGCCCCGCACACAACTGACCCAATAAAACACTGTTTCTAAAACATTTTTCTTAATAAAACAGGAGTGTAAATTAACAAGTACACTACCCCTAGCCACATATATAATTTCTACAGTCATACGCCCTGTCTTCCACTGACGTCCAGCCCGGTCAAGGGAAGGGGGACAGGAGGGACAGCCAGGAGCTGGGTATCAAGTACGTGGGGAGACGCCACACTTCCCTTGAGGACCTCCCCATGGGACGGCGGCGTCTGTGCCCTGCCGTGGTGGCTGCTTCTTCCTCTTGTCCAGGAGGTTCCTCCTTAAGGGGAGGGCAGAGGGGTCCTGAGGTAGCCTCTGACTTGCAGGCTGAGGTGTCATTTCGGCAGAGTCGACTGAGCAGGCCCAAGTGCTGTTCATGCCCAGGATGCCAGGTGGGGCAGGAGGCGCAAGGGAAAATGTGAGCTTTTCCCTGGGGGGTCTGGAGAGGAGCAGGGTGCCCTGGGAAGAACTTTTCCGGGCTGGCATGTCCTGTGCATCAGGGGCTTCTGTCTGGGGTGCAGGTGCCCGGAAGAGCTGGGGCCATCTGCCAGATGAGCCAGGGTCGCTCAGGTCCCCGGGCCCACAGGATGAACAAGAAGCACGGTGAGGAGAAGCCCACCGCGCTCTGCCTGCATCCCTCCCTGCAGCCGATTCCAACTTGGGGATGCTGAGATGGGTGACCCACATGCTTTGAACGGATTTTTCTATTTTTGCCACTGCCTCTGCCGCCCCTGGCAGATTCTAGCATTTTCTGTACCTTTTTACATCTCCTGCTGCCTGGATGGGGAGGAGAACATAACACACCGGGCCAAGGCTGTTCAAAATCAGGCAGCAGTGGAATCAGAACAAAGGAAGGAGCGACGTATGTGTGCAGCACGCTGTTTTCTCCCCTGCCCAGGCGCTCGGCGATGTCGCTGGGGCGGGCGGGTGGCTATGTAAATACAGTGACGTGTATTTACTATACGTTAGCATTCTGGCGACTTACTACTATTTTAGTGATCTTTAAAGAATTAGTCTGCCTTGGGCGCCCGGGTGGCTCAGTCGTTAAGCGTCTGCCTTCGGCTCAGGTCATGATCCCGGGGTCCTGGGATTGAGCCCCGCATAGGGCTCCCTGCTCGGCAGGACTCCCTCTCCCACTCCCCCTGCTTGTGTTCCCTCTTGAGCTGTGTCTCTCGCTGTCAAATAATAAATAAAATCTTTTAAAAAAATTAGCCTGCCTCTTGCCGTGACACATTGGCTGTAGAGTTTTTGTATACAGGATGGGTGTGCAAGGACACACACACATGGGCACACGCACGCACACACACATGGAGGGGGTGCTTTTCTTTCGTAACAGTGACTTTTAATATGCACTGCAGTTTAAAGGTGGGATATTAACACTTCACAGCAAAGCTTAGAACAGCCCAAGGGGATGGAAAGCTGAGACACTATCAGGTGGATTTCACCAAGTGGGTAAGGAGTCGAGGTCATTGTTCAGTAGGACGGGGGCTTGTTTCCCTGGGATTAGCCCAGACATCACATCGGGAAGGCTCTTCCTCAGCTGAGGCGTGTCGCCTTCCTGGTCCGAGCAGCTGGGGCCGGGGGGAGAGAATCCCAACCCCTTTCCCGTCCCAGGGGAGCTGCTCTGCGTCTGAAGCCGCAGGAAATCACGATTGAGGAGGTGAAACAGATCGGAAGTACTCAACTGAGAATTTGTCTTTTTTTTCCTCCCTCAATACCTGGCATGATATCTGACCAAAAGTATGTGCCCAGAACGCGCTTCTCCGGGGAGTGGATAAAGAAGTGTGCACATTTCGTTGCATTTTCTTGTCGTCCTTCCTTTTTTAGTCCAGCTGGTCTCTCGTGACAGAGGTGTAATGTCTCTGGAGGCTTTCTTCTTTCCCTGGATCCTTATGTCACCTCGGGCATGGCCAGAAAGACCTGCTGTTGCTATAAATCTCTTCGCTCGAGCCCTTCTATTTAATATGTTCAGAGTCTAAGAAGCTGAAGGTAAAATTATGCAACCAGCAGGTGGTGAAAAGGGCCCATCTGGAGGCCGAATCCCAGGAGAGGTACTCTCCTTAATTCCGGGAGCAAAACAGCATGACAAGAGGGCAGTTCACACGGGGGGTCTGCAGACGGGGCCTGGGAGGCTTCCAACAGCAAGAGGGAGTCAGAGGGTAAAGGCATTGATCCAAAATGAGTCTGGCCCTCGATTCTAGAGCCTCAGCCTTTGACCAGTCAGTGGAGGTACCACGTCCGTGTTCTGGGGACCACAGACCGCATGGCAGACCTGACACAACAGAGGTTTATTCTCTCCCAGTTCTGGAAGACGGAAGTCTAAGGCCAGGGTGAGGGCAGGTGGGGTTCCTCCCGAGGCTGTGAGGGGAACTCCGCCCTCCTCGCGTGCACCTGCCCGTGTGGGGGGCTGGCTGGCAGTCCCCATGGTGCTGTCCGGCGTGAGCATCTGGGTCCAGATGTCCCCTTTCAAGTATCAGTCCTATTGGATTAGGGAGCACCCTAATGACCTCATCTAAACTCCATTACCTTCCAATAAGATCAGTTTCTGAGTTTTGGGAGTTAGAGGACTCCATCATGTCTCTTTTCAGGGGGACGCAATTCGACCCATAATAGGTGCAGATAAAAACTCTGGCAAAGCACGCTTTGCCCTAATGACATGCTCTGTGCTCTGTGCCACTTGTTTACTGTGAAAGAGCTTCTACAGCCCCTGCATAGAGCTTCCTGTATAATCGGGAAAAGCTTCCAAACAGCATTAAAATTAAATATTTATCCTGATCTTTCATAACCCTCCTTAGATGAGGGGCATTTATTGTCATGCTAATTAGTTTTACCAGGCTGTAGTTCTTGGCAATAAAAGGCCTTGCACATAATTAGTTTGCATGAAAAAACAACCCTGGCAAATATTAAATATTTAGTAACGAATATTTAATAACTCAAAAAAACTACATATCATAGCTGACCAGAGAAAGTACAATTCTGGATTTACAGTGTGCTTGTGATATAGAGGTTTCCTAAAGCACACATACCTGTCACTTTAATCTCACCTGGAGAGGCGGACCCCTGGCCCTTTGCAGCTCAGCACAGAGGCCCCCTGGCCTTCCTGAGAGCTGCCTTTGAGCCTGCCACTCATGGCCTGTCCACCTGCTAGGAGAAAGGAGGGGCAGGCCTAGTGTCGCCTCAACCAGGTGTGAGTACTGCATGTCCAGACCTTCTCATGATTTTTCATTTTATTCCGGGCTCTTGTGATTGAGGTGCTATGTTCTGCCAAAGTCCAAATTCTTAGAAATGATCTTTCAGAAAGTACTCTGTGGGTATGCCTGGGTGGCTCAGTCGTCGAGCGTCTGCCTTCGGCTCGGGTCATGGTCCCGGGGTCCTGGGATCGAGCCCCGCATCGGGCTCCCTGCTCCGCGGGAAGCCTGCTTCTCCCTCTCCCACTCCCCCTGCTTGTGTTCCCTCTCTCGCTGTGTCTCTCTCTGTCAAATAAATAAATAAAATCTTAAAAAAAAAAAAAAAAAAAGAAAGAAAGTACTCTGCACTTTAAACAGAGCCATGGGGGAAACTATGATGCTGTTCTCATTATGGTCATCCCTGTGATTACCTCGTCCAGCCCTACAACCTTAGGGGCTCGTGTCCCAGAGTAGCCTGACCCCTCCCCCTGCTGGAGAGTGGGCAGCTGCCCAGTGGCCCTGCCCTTGGATTCCGGTCTTCTGTAGCCCCCAGCCCCCAACCCTGATTGTGGCTGGACTTGATCACACCTCCTAATGAGCAGAGCACGTGCAATAGGGGTGCGGCAGGCCAGACGCCGCACTGAGGTGGTGGGGAGGTGACACTGTGCGCTGCCCATCTCTCTTCTCTCTCTCCTCGAGTGCTTGCTCCGATGAAGCCAGAGGGGTCCAGAGGACAGGGCCTGAGGGCGCCCCCAGCCCATGCCTGCAGGGAACCGAAGCCCTCCATCCAACTCCCTGAGAGTGAGCTCAGCGGAGAGCTTCTCCGTGGAGTTTGGGATGACTGCTTCCCTGGACGTTGACATCTTGGTCACAGCCTGAGAGCCCGAGTCAGAGGACCAGCCCAGCAGGCCCGGGTTCCTGATGCACAGGAACCGGAACCGCAAGGAATAAATGCTGTTCGAGTATGTTTGAGACTGAGTTATGTCCCCCACCCCAAATTCATAGTTTGCAGCTCTGACCCCGATGTGACTGTCTTTGGAGATGGGGTCTTTTAGGTGGTGAGCAGGGTGAAGTGAGGTCGTAAGGCAGAAGCCCTGGTCCGAGAGGACTGGTGTCCTTGTGAAAAGAGGATAACAGAGCTGTGGGTGCGCAGAGGAAGCCCATGCAAGGGCACGGGAAGAAGGCGGCCGCCTACAAGCCAAGGAGAGAGGCGTCAGGTGAGCGCACACCTGCCCACACCTTGATCTTGGACTTCTGGCCCCCAGAGCTGGGAGACAATGAATGCCTCTTGTTTAAGCCACCCGGTCTATGGCACTTTGCTATGGAAGTCTGAGCTGACTAATACCTGCTCCTAAATGTGGGGATCATTTGTTCTGCATCGATAGAGAGCTAACCCAACACTGAGCACGTGTGGGGTTCCCATCACTCTGGGCTGTGAACAAGATAGGACAAGATCGAATCTCTGGCCCTTAAGAATCTCACAGTCTATGAAGGGAGCCCAGCCAGGAGGATAAAGCAAAAGAGCTCAGCAACAAGAAATGACCACATTACGGGAGAGCTGGGCGAAGGGGAAGTGGAGATTTGGGTGGGGTGCACTTCACTCTGCCACAGAGGAGGAAGGGGGGGAATGGCACCCCACCTCTCTGAGCAATGGCAGCTGAGGGGACACATGAGGATGAGGAGAAGTCCCACAAGCTGACGAGGGTGAGGAAGGAGGACAGTTCATGAGGAAGGAAAGTGTGGACGCAAGAGGGAACATCACACATCTTCCCTGCTTGCCCCATGCTCCGTGGGCTTTGCCTTTTTGATCCACATGGTAGCCCACTGAGGTTGGTTCTGACGTCATCTCCAAGTTGTAATGGGGTATGTGGTGGCTGAGAGGGGGTAAGTCAGTTGCCCCAGGCCGTACAGCTCATCCCATAGTTGCCAAGTCTCACAGCCCGGTCTACAAGGTGAGAAGGGAAGAGGTCCTTGGAGTACACCAACGTCTAAGAGGTCAGACAAAGTACAAATCTAGGAGAGAAATTGAGAGAGAGCCGTGTGAGTGACATGAGGAAATTTAATGTTGTCCCGAATCAAAGACAGAGTTTTTAGAGGTTGGAAAAGTGTTTCCTGCCAGAGGCAGGAGAACTACCATGTAAATGATGGGTTTTGGGGAAGTGACAAGTGTCGATGGTTTAATAAGAACAGAAACAAGACTCCCGTCCAATGCGGGGGGAGGTGAGGAAGTGATGGCCATGACCCCTCCTTCAAGAAGTTTGTGTGAAGTGAAGGGGAAAAATAGGGCAATGGTGAACTCATCCTGTGGTAAATTCCGGTGTGCAGACCCTTTCTTACTTGACTCCTTCCTCATCTGATGCTAGAAATTTCTTTGAGTCAGTTGGGTTTTGAATGTCCAGACATCCACATACTGCTCTCTTTGAACATTGTCTTCCTTCTTAATTGATCTGGAATATCTCTGTTAAGGATGCCATCAGATGTCGACTGCTAACTAGCCCACAGTGGGGAAAGCACTGGGGTTCCACAGGGGGCATGAAGAGGTCAGATTTGCACATAGAAAAGAGACCTCGGAGGGCAAGCTCTCTTCAGCCAAGTTCCCCCGAGCCCCACCAGGCCTGCGAGTGTGGGGTCATCGAACTCTTATACCAGAGAGAAGGTTGAATTGAAAAAGACAGACTTAAGAATTTCTTGAAATTTTGATTTTTATAAAATCCTGGGAAACCTCTCTCTCTGAGCCAGTCTGGGCCCAGGATATTACTTAATTCCCATATCATGGAGAATACCTATGAAGGCAATAATGTTTCCTAGATTCTTCAAGCTGACATTATCCTTGTTTTTACTTTGCCTTACCTGGCTAACCCAGAGGGTCATGCTTATCAGGGGCAACGATTTCTGGAAGGTTGCATATGCACACGCACGCAAACTCAATTTGCTGGACAGCGAGAGGTTGGATTTGTGTGTGGAGCCACCACTGAGGCAAGATCTTAGAAGAGACAAAGAAGGCTAAGAAATAGAGCAAGAGGCATGACCAGCCTTGGATGTAGGAAGGAGGAGACCAGAGACATCATGAAAGGAGCAACGGTGGATGCAGAGCAGGTCCTAGTTGGGATCCTGCTTTGTCTCCATTCCATAAAAGACACACAGATTTAGGTGATGTTGAGTTCAGTTGTTAATTTTCCAAACATATAATCCAGTAAGGGTCCTGGAGCAGATTCACAGTTTTCGCAGGAGAATGTGGCATGGCGGGACTGGACCACAGCACACACGCCGCTGTGGTGGTCCAGTAGGTGGTGCTGGCGTGGAGAGGGGGATTGACATGGAGCCCACCATAGTATGCTCCTGAAGTCACGGTGGGGCTTCTGTGACTGAACAGGCATGAGATCTTCCACTTGTAAACTGTGACAGTGTAAGACTAGCGAATTGCCCTGAGGGGGTTGCACAAGCCACCTGCTGAAGGGACCTCAGTGAGCCCATCCACGTTCACTGCGCCCAGACTGCCCAGCTGAGGAGCCAGTAGACGTGCCCCATTCACGGACGCAGCTACTTCTCTACACAGTACTTACCATGGACCAACACTTCTCTATCAATCCATATTTCTTTTTCTGGTCTGATGGGTTGGCCATTTGTTTTGTTGGTCTGCGTGGCCAGGAAAATGTCATCAATGTGATACTGGAACCACTGTTGCTCTCAGTGGCTCACGTTGTCTCTCTCTTGCCCGAACAATGCTGAGTAGCTTGCACGGGTCTGGGGTTGCTCAGTATTGTACAATGCGTGGATATGCCCACCATCCCTCTCCCACGTCCCTAGTCCCAGATACCTTTTCTGGGGAAAGGGCGTAGGAAGAATTAGGTGTGAGATCACACTTCTGGTCACAACAGGCCATTAATTTGTTTGATGATTTTAGAGTAAGTGCCATGGGTTGAATTCTGTTTCTCCCCAAAGACAGGTTGAAGTCCTAACCCTCAGTACTTCCGAGTGTGACTGTAGCTGGACGTGAGGTTGTTGCAGATACAATTAGTCAAGGTAAGATGAGGTCACTGGAGTAGGGTGACCCCTAATCCAAAATGTCTGGTAAGTTATCTAAAGGCGGCTGTGCAGAAAGAGACACAGAAGCCACGTGAAGACAAAGGCGGACCCGGGATGAGCAGCTGCCGACCAGGGAGTGCCGGCGGCTCCTGGAGCTGCGAGAGGCAAAGGATCCACCTACCCCTGGTCGCAGAGGGAGCATGACCTGCTGACACCTTGATTTGGGATGCCTGTCCTCTGGACACAACAGACTAGAAATTTCTGCTGTTCTGAGCCAACTCATACAGCAAGTCTTGTGACTTCTCTAAGCCTCAAGCTCCTCATCTCAAAAATGGGAATGACATTTGTGACACTTATGGAGAACAACTCATGAAAATTTTAAAAAGACCTTCATTAAGTTAATGCATAGATGACACTATGTTTCATCGTTAAAGCGCAGGCACTTTGTCTCTTAAACGGGGATCGAATGATCCTGGCGAGAATTCGGCCACCAAGTTGCACTCGGTTCTCTCATCTTTAGAACTAGTGCAGGGACACTGGAGCTACTCATCTTCATTCAACCACACAAAGATGCAATCGCTCTTACATATTTCATTGATTTTTGATTGATATCCCATCTACTTCCAACATGGATTGGAGGCAGCTTACCATCAAAACAAGGACACAAGTTTTATGCATTCCAAGCACGGTAACCCTGCAAAGACACGATAGTAAACTACATGATAATATATGGTGATGCAGAATACTACATGCTGAAAGGGTGATAAATTTTAGTGACTCATGTATGAAGATGTATCTTTCTAATACCGTGTGACTCGGGTTATTTCATTTATTTATTTCATCAATTTTGTTCTTTTGTTTTCCTAGCGATTTCTGGGAATGACAAACTGATCGTGGTTTAATACAAACTGTGAATCTTGTAGTCCCCTGTGTGTGACTTATAGGGTAATGAATGGTGGGGGTGGGTGCGTTTTGAAGACGCTCTCGGTTTTCTCTGTCTGCAAGCAGTATTCTGTTTGATCGATTGGCTGCAGGTCACACATCCATTTCTGTTTGGTAACGCAGGAGGCAAGCATAGTTCTGTGTCTGTGGGTCCGCTCTCCAGCGCTGCTCTATTAAGCAGGACCAAGGAAGGCTAATCATTGAGAGTTCTGGCTCAAGGACTTTTTCTACTAATTCCTTCAAGGCCAAGTTCAAATCAATTGTCACCATTTCACATATTTTTTACTTCGGTGTTCAGCTAATTAACCAAATGTTACTTGATATTGGTATGATACCATATAGTTTATCAAATACCTTCATTTAAAAATAATTATCTTTTCCCTATTTTTTCTATTTTCTTTTCCTTCCTCCATTCCTTCCTTCCTTCCTTCCTTCCACCTTTCTTTCCTTCTTTCTTTCTTTTCTTTCCTTTCTTTTCTTTCCTTTCTTTTCTTTCTTTCTTTTCTTTCTTTCTTTCTTTCTTTCTTTCTTTCTTTCTTTCTTTCTTTCTTTCTTTCTTTCTTTCTTTCTTTCTTTCTTTCTGTGTGGCTGGTCATTTCAATAACGAGAAGACCACCTGATCCACCTGACTTCTCCCAGGTGTCTCTTTCAGGAACTGGACAGGCTGACTGGGATGGCCCATCCCTGACTTCATCTACTCTTTCCATGACCCCAGAACCTGCAGGTAGATGTCTCTGGATTGTCTTTAGGATCTACCATAACGTGCCACACAGCAGACACGTCACACGTGTTTGCCCTGCCGATCAGGGTTGGGACTGGTCTGGGAGCAAACGTACCAAGCAGGGATCTTTTATAGGCTCCTTGTCTTCAGAAAACAACCTTGTTGAGTTCTAGGAAGTTGAAAATTCACCTCAATGAACCATCTTTTCATCAATAAGATTTGTAGAAACATATCAAAGGGACCAGCACAAAGGACCCCAGGAAGCCGTACGTGTGTCCGTTACGGGAAAGACGGACTTGTACTTGGTGACAGAGGGGCTGCGGAAACCTTCCCCTGAGGACAGGAGGAGCGAGACGGTGCAGGAAATAGCCGATGCTCTTCCCCGGAGGAAGATTGCAAAGTTGTGATTTGATTCTTCTCTCTCTTTTCTCCAGCGTCAACAGATTTTATAGCCTGTTTATTCTTAATTGGGTCTTCTCAGTGAAATACACAGATCAAAATAAAAAAGGCAGCAGGAGACTGTGATCTGCCTTTGTGCTGAGTCATCTTTGATTTCTGCTTTTCTGTGCTGAACCGCTTTCGCGCCCAGTGTTCCCCTTACTGGATTGTCTCCCATACACCTGTCTTTAGTCTCTTGATGGAAGCACCAGACATGGTCTCCCATTTTAGGCTGTGAGTGGATTGATTAATCGTGCTACCACAGGCCCTATGTCTAGTGTGCTTGGGGGAACGTGGATGCCGGACTGTCCTTGTAACATCGGCCTTGTCCTTAGACCACTTTGTGTGAAATACTGACTCCGTGGGTCCAGGCAGAAATAGGAGACCAGGGCCAGGTGCGTTAACGACTCAAGCAGGGATCAGGGACAAGGCCACAGGAGAATCACACTTAATAAATATCTGACACGAGGAGGGATATTTGGTAACTAATGCTAAGCTTCGATTTCATCCGTCATTACAGGATGTCCAAGCTGCTCTCTCTTCTGTGACTGAGTCTGTATGTCATGCAGCCTGGAGGGAGCATGTCTCTACGTCAACATGTCCCAAATGATTGGGAGAACGGAGCATCGCCTCTCCTGTCTACTCTTCGCCTGTGCATCAGTAGTTCATTCTCACGGGTATGCAGGTATGATGCAATGGTGTTGTGCCTCAAGTAAGATTTTGCCTATTGGGCATGTCTATTGTTATTTCTTACGGTGGAACAGATTAGATCTACAAATACAAGGGAAAATCCAGATAGATCTGGGGCATGTTAATTATGGAGACAGCAAGATCTAAAGCTCCTAACTGAGAGTATGTTAGAATTTTGTGACCAGGTAAGTAGTTTGGGTTGGAGTGTATGACAAGACGATCTATAATGAAAAGTGAATTAAAGAACCAGTGGCCTCTTGTAATGATGCAGAATTATGTAAAGTAGAAATGTAAGAAAGATTATGGAAGTAATTGAATTTCTCTTTTTAGTTTTCTTGACACCTCTGTGTTATATGGTCATGGCACTCTTCCTCATTTATCTACCTCTGAGCAGACAGAGGGATCTGGATATACCTAAATACAGTAGGGACACAGACGTATTAGCAGCCTATCTGTTGCCAGTCAGTGAGTCAGTCATATTTCACAGCTCTCGTGTAATCGGGAGCTACAAAATTTAATCAAGGGGTATAATATTTCATGCTTGTGAAGCTATTACTTTGAAATATTGTTTTTTTTTTTTTTTTTTTAAGTACGGGAAAAGACCCATACTTACATGGATTTTAAACCAATACTATTGAAATATTTAAAAGAACTTAGATGAAACTTGTAATATTGAGCTCACACGATTGGAAATCTTAATCTTAAATGTGAAAAAGTTTTCCAAATGACGGATGAAGAGCAAAGTTGTCCATTGTTTATTTCCCACCTTTCTTCTTCATCTTTAAACCAATGCCTCCTGGCTGGCACCACGTCAAAAGAGAAAGATTTTGATTATGATTATTGCCTTAATATGGTCTTTTTTTCTGCATAGTTTCAAAGCCAAAATATCAGAGTGATACTAGATTTAGTGGAAGGCCCTGAAGCATAATAGAAAGGCCCAATGCCCAGCATCATGTTCACTGTGTGGCGGTTTTCCAATTGAGGGCCTGTAGCCATGGTCTTGGTGAGAGAGAACACTAGATCAGGTGACAGGGAAACACGACAGCCCATGTCTTCGTTGCCTTTCAGAAAGTGACTAGATATACTCGCCAGTGGAAAACTAGCAATTTCTGTAGCAAAGAGACATTAAAGATGGAATCTCTGTAATCAGGCCGCCAAATCATCACCCGAAAGGCCAAAGGCATCTCTAGGCATCTTTTAATTCTGGAACTGGAAGTGGTACACGGATTATTGAACCATATCATAAAACGAAACAAAATATCTTATGAATTTCCGGAAAATGATACCTCTGTTGTCATCTGAAGTACAACTATGTGTGCATATTGAAACAATGTCATCATCATAGTCAGAGGGAAGGCTGAAAATTGCTTTTATTTATTTGTTTTTTTATTTATTTTTAAGTTTATTTAAGCAATCTCTACACCCAACTTGGGGCTTGAACTCACAACCCTGAGATCAGGAGCCGCATGCTCTACTGACTGAGCCAGCCAGGTTCCCCTAAAATTGCTTTTAAAACAACCTCTTTGGTTTGTAATAAAATTCAGAATTTCTCGGTATGACCTTCCCGTGGTGCATGATATGGTACTCTTCAAAATTTCATTAATTTTCCCTGTTGCCATATAACTTCAGATGACAAAGCGGTGTGTTTAGTCTCGGGACATAGTAATGCACAGTGGTGGGCTCCTCTCTTCTCACCACCTTACTATTTTAGGCCTGATGCTAGGCCATTTACATACTTGATTCCTTACAACTGCCCTGGTAGTACGTCTCTTATCTCCCACCGCAGAGATAACAGAATGTTTGATTGTCTTGGAGCACGGAATTAGCCTCACTAGAGAGCTTGCTAGAAATTCAACTTCTCAGGCCCATCCCAGACCTAGTGAATCAGAAAGTCTGGGGGTGAACCCCGTGCTCTGAGCTTAGCAGGATCTCCAGCGGATGCTGATATGTGGTCAAGTGTGAGCACTGATGGTCTAACCATCCTAGGAGGGATGGAAGGGAGATTTGGATTCAGATCTCTTGGGCTCTAAAGCCCATGTTCCACCTGACAAACTGAGTGCACACATACCCACCCACACACAGCCAAACACTCACCCATAAACACACGCACACATAAACATATCTGAACACACAATTCTCTAAAGAGAGAGAAAGAGAGAAAGAAAGAAAGAAGGAAGGAAGAAGGAAGCTCTTGGAAACAGAGAAGAAGGGACAGCTTTGGAGGATCGTTGCTGTTCTCGTCCCAAACAACAGAAAGACCAGGGAGACCTCCACTGGCTTCTCTTCCCTGCCAGGGCTCAGGCATTCTTTTATTGCTTCCCGAGTTTGCAATAGTGATGACTATTGTTTCAGCTCCTATATATGTCAAGGTCAAACGCCAAATGACAGAAGGCCAAAGACCTCTTCACCTAGAACAAGAAAGAATGAACTCATCTAAAACAATTCCTTTTCCTGCCTTTGATCTCTTCAAGGACCCTTTTTTTTTTTTTTACTAACATACTGACTGACTTTGCTAAATACATGTTTTCTTCCAGAATATTTTCACCTACTCCATGTGAAATATTTAATGATCCTGACTCTAACCAGTGAAGTTTAAAACATTTGCAAGACAAACGGGTCCCGTTGTCTGAAGACTTCAGCACCGAGGCAAAGCTGCCCAGAGTCAGTGGCCGCCCTGAGGATAGAATTGCGGGGTAGAGGGTAGTTTGTGACTCCAATTAGCTCTTTTTTTCTTCTGTCATGGGCGGTAGCTAAGGGTTTTCAGCTAATACATTCGACTTCGATACATGGTAATATTGCAAATATAATTGTATCAGCAACGGGATTCTCTCCCCTGGGGCAGAGCTGAGGGTACTGCTCAGAAGCTTTCCTACCACAGGACAGTGGGAGCGTCCAGGGACCCGGCAGCCCCAGCTTTATCGGATTTACAGTTCACCTCTGCTTAGATGTATCTGTAGTTCAAAAGTATGCTTCTCAATACCCCTTGACTGGGTGATTTCTAGGGTTTCTTCCAGCCTTAATGCTTTATATTTCTGTTCCACTAATCAGGGGACTTTGAAGACCTGGAGTTCTGTTCTTTTGGCTTTCGGCTTTGCCAACACCTTCCCCAGCCAACCCCCATCTAAGGAGCATTTATTAGACGGGATGTAGGCGGACGTATTACAAGAAAGACATGTTTTTGTAGAGATTGCCTTTGACAATACATTGACCCAAAGCATCAAAACCCTTTTGACGCTGAAGCTGAATGAAACCCGCCACCTCCTTGCCTCCCGCCTCAGGACTACCTTCACAGAGTTCCACACGCTTTCCAGGAGTGGGTCCTTATCTTTAAATAGCTGCTGATCTTTGTATCATTAATTTCCTGCTCCGAAAACGGAAGGGCCTTGTAATTATCCAGCTGTAGGAACACAGAAGACAGCACTAAATTTTGCTTAAGTACAGCCTATTGCAAAAACGGAAACCAAAATATATAATTAGGTCGGCATTAACACTGGATAGCTGTGCTGTCTCAGTGGTAAAATGGCTGGGACGCGTGAGAAGGGCAGGCTGCGGGGCTAATGTGGCAGAAACACTTACCTAACGGCGTGGCCTCTGCTGTCCCCGTCCCCACGCCGTATGGGAGTCCTGTTACCATACCGTGCAGACGGCAGGATTGCCAAAAGAAACAGCCCTCCCTGTCTGCACATGTAAGTGAAATGCAGAGTAATTAGATTACACTGATCCCAGTGCAAGAAAACAGTTCCTCTGCCCATTTACATCAAGACACACCCCACCGTCCCCAGACGAGGTCCACAGGGCCAGGGGCACGATTTTCCATAATGAATTCCAAGGGATCTCTTTAGATCAGGGAAGAAAAGTGGTTGCTTTGACCTATTGCCTGCCTTTAATTGTGATTAAGTCATTGGTGATGTTGTGACAAGCCCGTCTCCCTTTCCAGTCATGATTTTTTAAAATCTGCAATGTGGCTGCGTCAGGCCAGCGTAGACACTCAGGCAAGAACACGAACATTTTCTGCTTCGAAGCTGATGGAAGCCTATGACGCATTCTTCAGGAACCAAATGATGTTGTCAGTTGTTACGGGAGCTGTCCAGTATTTAAGCTTTTTTGACCTATAAAAGCGAGGGTATCAGCCATGGAAGCTTGGGAGGAAAAAAAAAAACCCTAATTACTATTAATGAGATTCATTATAATATGGAGTCTCCCAGCAATGAATTTTAAATGTCCCTTGTCAGTTTTTCTATCAACGTGGCACAGAAGAAAATACCTGCTTCAGTGCGCCATGTCGCTGCATTCTTATCAGCTGATACGGATAATCTATTTATTTTTGGACCTGTCAGATCGGTGGAGGAGGGATCAATCCTTCCCTCAAATCAATTTTTCCACCAAAAGTGAAAAGCTGAGGTGTTTGCGTGGCATGTTTTTAAAATCATATATTAAAAATAATTGAGAAGAATTAAACTCTAATTGCGTTTTTCTTCCTTTTTCTGTTTTGTTTTGTTTTGTTTTGTTTTTCCTGTTTGGATTAATACAAATTACTCTCGTTGTTTCTTCTTATCAGATGGCGGGGAACTCCTGTGCTGCATATTTCAGAAAAACCAAGTTTTTTTGTGGAAAATATGATTCCAACTCTTTATCGGAGGCTAAATAAAATCTTCCTACAAGTGACTGTCTCGAAAACGATGCCCAATAGAAATAAAATGCGAGCCCCATAGGCGATTTTTAATGGTCCAGTAGCCACATATTAAAAAATAAAAAGAAATATGTGAAATGAGTTTTAATGCTTTATTTAGGGCAATAGATCCAAAATATTATTGTCAACACATACTCAACATAAAAATTATAAATAACCTGTTTTACTGTCTCTTTTCATATTCTGTACCCACAGTGCGTCATTCCCCACGTTTCAAGAACCCAACAGACTGACGTGGTTGGTGTCGTCCACGCTGGGCAATATTATTACTCCTGAGAAAACAGTTTTCTCTGATTCTCACTTGAGAAACTGAAAATGATGATTTAAAAAACTGTTTGCAATTTAACTTCTTTAGGTAAAATATTGTTTGCAACTACATTTCTCTAGGTTAGATACCTTACAGTTTGTTAAATCTTACTTTTCTAAAATGTGCATGTGTTTCGGGGCCCCTGGGTGGCTCAGTCGTTAAGCGTCTGCCTTCTGCTCACGTCATGATCCCAGGGTCCTGGGATCGAGCCCCACATCGGGCTCCCTGCTCTGCGGGAAACCTGCTTCTCCCTCTCCCACTCCCCCTGCTTGTGTCCCCTCTCTCGCTGTGTCTCTCTCTGTCAAATAAATAAATAAAATCTTAAAAAAAAATGTGCATGTGTTTCATTGCTCAAATACAAACTTTGGTTTTTTAAAGGAAAGACTTAACTGAATACATGAGGGATGAACTTCAGTGGTCAAAATAGCATTGGTTCGTTAGAAATACTTGCATTGGCCGAAGGCTGGAGTTGGTGGAAAACAAAACAAAATTTCCACATGCGGAGACAAATCATTTCTCACTCTTCATTTAAATTGCACGTGGAAATCAAACAATTTAAAACAGGAAAACGAAGTTTTTATAGTACTTCTTTTTGTTTTGTTTTGTTAAAGATTTTATTTATTTATTTGACAGACAGAGACAGAGCAAGAGAGGGAACACAAGCAGGGCGAGTGGAAGAGGGAGAAGCAGGCTTCCCGCGGAGCAGGGAGCCCGATGCTGGGCTCGATCCCAGGACCCTGGGACCATGACCTGAGCCGAAGGCAGACGCTCAACGACTGAGCCACCCAGACGCCCCTGTTTTGTTTTTTAAAAACCTTAGAGGTCCTCTCTTTTTTAAGATTTTATTTATTTATTTGACAGAGAGAGAGAGAGAAGAAGAGAGAGAGCACGAGAAGGGGGAGCAGCAGAGGGAGAGGAAGAAGCAGGCTCCCCGCTGAGCAGGGAGCCCGATGGTGGATTCGAGCCCAGGACCTTGGGATCATGACCTGAGCCGAAGGCAGACACTCAATGGACTGAGCCACCAAGGAGCCCCTTTATAGTACTTCTGATTAGTCAAACCTATCTGAAAATATGTTCATAAAAAAGTATAAAAAATTTTTTACCAATCTTTATTTCCATCTAAATCTAACATAATTTTTCAGTGTTGTTTCAGTCGACTGTCAGAAACACTGCCTAAACTGGTTTACCTGGCAGTTTCGCTCTATCTTGTTCTTGGTGACAATTGCCAACCATTTATGCAAACAACGGAAGCGTTTTTAATCAGCATAAAATTTTCAGCTACTTGCCTATGCTACACCTTGTTCCCAGCTCTGTGGGCATCAAGAATATATTGTGTGTAAAGAAAAACGTGATCTACCTGGAGATGTAAGGAGTGTGAGAAGTTGCTTTTTACTACAAGGCAGGGAAGAGTGGATCTCCAGTGACGTCTGAGCAGGGCACGCAATCAGTTCTGGGGGGCGCCCAGGGGGAAGCAGTCTTCTCGTGGGTGGGTCATTAAAGAAGACTTTTGGGAAAGCAAATGTGATTAAATGATGAACGGGACTTGGCAACCTGGAAAGGAACAGAACATTCCAGGCAAGAGGAATATTTGAGGAAAAGCAGATGAACAGTGGTTGGCATACAATTTTAATAAAAGGAAAAATAAGGCAAAGCCGTGGTAGTCTCATTAAGATTTAGATTCATGGGAAATCTTCTACTTATTTTAGCCGTAAGACAGTAATTATACCGGTTTCCAAGGTGTAGTAATCCTCATCAGGAAGACCAGATACTGAAAACGTAGTCAAAGATGGGGGTGGTGGGGAAAGGAGTTGCAAAAGCTGAAAAATCTTTCTTTATCCTACTCTTTAAAACAAGGGTCCTTTCCTTGGTGCTTATTTGTGAACCTCAGATGTTTAGGACAAATATTCAATAACTCCCAGGCATTATTTTTTATCTCCAACATCTTGATGATTCTAAAGCAAACCGAAAGGAAGAGTGTAGTGATGTCATTTTTTAAAATTGGAAAACAAAAGTCTATTTTTACTTTATGTACATCGGGGTGGGCTCCGGAGCTGGCTATGTGAGTTTGAATCTCATTTCTGCCACTTACTTGGTTTGTGAACACAGGAGAGACGCCAGTCATTCCTGTGACTCTTTTTCTCATCTGTAAAATAGGGATGATCAGGGGCACCCGGGTGGCTCAGTCGTTAAGCGTCTGCCTTCTGCTCAGGTCATGATCCCAGGGTACTGGGATCGAGTCCCGCATCGGACTCCCTGCTCCGCGGGAGGCCTGCTTCTCCCTCTCCCACTCCCCCTGCTTGTGTTCCCTCTCTCGCTGTGTCTCTGTCAAATAAATAAATAAAATCTTTAAAAAAAAATAGCGATGATCGTAGTACCTACCTCAGGGCTTTTTCAAATAGACTTTATTTTTTTTAAGGGAAGTTTTAGGCTCAGAGCAACATTAAGCAGAGAGTTCCCATATGCCCCTGGCCACCCCCTGACATGGCGTCCCCCGCTACGGAAGAGTGAGCCATTCACTGCAATCAGTGACCGCACACCGATGCATCTTAATCCTCCAGAGACCACGGTTTACACTAGTTCACTCTTGGTGCTGCGCATTCTGTAGGTTTGGGAGGTGTGCATAGGTTTGTTTTTAAGATGAAAGGAAAACAGGCAACAAGCTTAGACAACCACGTGGCATAGATTAGCAACTCACAATGTTATCTATTATTGTTGATATTATTAATTACAGCAATATATTTTTAAATCATCTTTTGAGGTACACTTTTTAAGTTATAGTGGTATATCTGTAATATATGTAATATATGACATGTGATGTGTAATGTATATTTATGTGATATGCAATCTATATGATATAATTTACAGTATCACATTCCATCAGAACACATTTTCACATATGGCACCCAAGATGACTGGTTTTGGAGCATGCGTTCTGGGAAATAGTCCCCATAAGGTATGACTCCGAAGTCTGAAGTTTCTAATGTTCTGGCTGACTGTGTATGGAGGGCGTATATTTTGGGGTCAAGGATCTGTACTTCCTTTCGGTCACACAGAAGGTGTGATTTGCCCCTGGGCAATCATAGCTTCACGTGGGAAGATGTATCCTATGCCTGGAAGAGGTCTTGAAGAGACACAGTTGACTTCCAGAGACATGCACCAATATTTGTTGGACTAAGGATCCCAAATAGTTAATAGCTTCATTGTGCTGGTCGACATCAGTGGGTCAACTCATGAGAACATGAGCTGAGAAAAAACATTAGCTCAGATCCTAGAAACAAAGGTTCAGAGTTGGATCATGTATCACCTTCTACCCACCACTCCCCACAGACCCACAGAGACACCCCAGCTCTGGATCCTGGGCCACTCTTTTTGAATTAGATACAGATGTCCCGGGTCCTATAGTCCAAGGATAGTGCCTACTCTCCAACTTCTAGGGCTGAGCCTACTACATTTTTTCCTACGGTTTTTCCAAATCAATTATTTTGTAGAAGTGTATTAAAATTTCTCCTGCCGGCTCTCATAGACTTGAATAATGGAGGTACCAGGGAGAGTCAGGGATTTCTTGGGATTTTTCAGGCATGTTGGACATGATCCAAAGTCCCAGTTGTACCTGGTGATGGTGAGATTTCATTCAGCCACCTTGATTTGAGGACATAGAGAACCAGCCCCGGTCACTTTATGATTCTCTAGAAAGCGACCAGCCAAGATTTGATCCCACATCTTGTAACTTTTGGTCACAAGCCTTTCCATGCCAGCATATCTTCCAGCCGTGATCCGACAGTAACTGAATGGACAGTCTGGTGTTGACTGCTCATCCTGTGTGGTGTATTTTAAACTTCGTCATGACTATTCCTTTGCTGGCCTTTCAATATCCCGAGTGTGATGTTGAACATGCCTCATCATTAGAAATGGCAGAACCATCCAGATCTGCCAATATTTGGGTAGCTACTCTTGCTTGCAAAGGTCTTTAGAGAAACGATAATTATGTGCTTAGTCCTTAAACAACGTTACCAAGTTTACCGTCATTACTGTTTGTTTCTGCAGAGAGCCCCGTGACCTACAGAGAATACGAGAATGATGGCTTTTTGTCCGGTCATGTGGAGGTGTCTGTGGCAGGGACAGAATTCAGGTCACAGCCCAGGAGAAAGCTGTTTGCTGCACAATCCTTTCCTATTCTGGATGCACTATTTACCCATTCAGGGTTTAATGTGTGTTTGTAAATACCAATATGTATTTACTGGCTTAAGGTAATTTTTTAACCTTAGAATTTCTGCCCCTTATTGAGGGGACCCCTAATGTGTCCCATAGGCTTGACTGAAATAACCTTCCCTACTGAGCGTGATGCATTCTTATTTTTCCTGAGGGACGTCTAGCTTTAATCCTTACTTCCAGACTCTACCATCCATCACTTCCAAACGGCTGCAATTTGCTGAACAGCCTGTACTGTTGCTGTTTCTGGCCTTTGCACCTGCTGTTCTCACTGTCTGAGACCCTCTCCAGACCCTTTGTGCATGTAGAATATTCTGCTCATCCCTCCAGAGCTCAGCGCTTTCTATGTCCTCGTCTCTAGAAGCCCCGCCCCTCTTCTGGGGACTGTTATCTGCCTTCTTTTGTGCTACACCAATATGTGGGATCTTTCCGTTGTTTTTTCCCGTTGTATAACGTCCCTTGAATTCTGTGTCTGTTTCTTAGCCATTCTGACTGAGGTGAGACCTTGGAAAAAGCCATCAAGATACAGGCAAGCTGACCAGACAAAGGAGGGACTGCAAAACAAGTTGGGCAGTGAACCAGAGGCACACAAGTACCATTTCCTGGGTAAATTCCAGTCACTTTTGGCACATGCGCTTCTATAATTGGATATTTTTGTGTAGTTTCTGGGTATTTCTCTCTTCTTTACTTCCTTGGTTTTTTTCCTGGTTCATTTTCACATTAGAAGTTTCATTTTTAAGAGTTCTGAGACCAGTGTGTACAACGGGTATGCTGTCAGGGAAAGGGTGAGATCAGCTTGTAGGCAGTTCTGGGAAACGTTAATTCTAGGAGGTACTTGGCTTCTTCCATTCACAGAAATTATCACTTTAGCAAGAATTCATCTAAGGATCTATTATGCACTAGGCACTGTGTCTCTACACTTAGTAGAGAATTAGAATCTTGTTTGTAATGATTGTAAAGTATTTTTTAAGTGAATGAAATTACAACAGCAAGGAAAATGTAAAAGCATTGAGAGCAGTGATTCTATCTCATTTTGTTAGTCAGAATGTGATACAGTAGCTTTGTCATTCATTTCTATTGTTATTTGGAGATGAGGCATTTTATCTGTATATCTACATATTTATCAATATCTATATCTATATGTAACTATCTACCCATTTGTTTGGAACAAAATATCAGTTATGATCCTTTGAATTATTCAGAGCTTTCACTATGTCACAAGTGGTAATTTTTCTCAATTTTTACTCCAACTTCTTTGGATAAACATGCATCTATTTTTTTTTTTCATATAGCAGATTTGATTCCCGTGAAAGTAAACACTTTCAAAAACCTTGTTGGTAGGATTGGTAAGTGCCAATGTCTGATAGTTCTATTTAGCATTTTTCTTCTCTCACATATTTCGTTGCCCATGTGATGTACCATCTTTGCTGCTCCTAAGAGTGGACCAACATAGCTCTATTAGAGATGTTCAAGCTGTGGCATATGAAGAAATCCCATCTGCAGATGATCACATAGATCAGTCCTCAGAGATTAAGGTGACTCCAAGAAACGTTAAGAGGTAACAGATCTGTTCCCTTTCTTCAGGTTTATAATAATTATTGATTGGGCTCATTATCCTCCAAAGCTCTCAAGGTAGTTGAGAACAAATAGGTAAAGCTTTTAGAGGAGTGGCCTTGTCAAATTTTTCCTCTTTGTGTATTTAATGCTGACATGTGAAGCAAATCTGAACGTGATATGTATGAGCACAATCTTTGCTGATTTTTTTATTGGCGTTTCCATTTCTTGATCATTGATTTAGAAGAGGTTTCAATATGTTAAGACATCTTTAGCAAGCTGGTATCATTATTAAATTAATGTCTTAGAAATATCCATCTGGCAGCAGAGGGCAGATCTAACGTCAGGGAAACTGGCAGAAAACATGTTGAACTAGTAAAAAGGAGAAATACCAGGAAACAATGAAAGATAGTAAAAGAGAGATAAAGAGAAGGAAGTGGAGCCAGCAGATTTATGAAGTTCAAATCAGCAGGAATTGGTAGTTCTATTGGATACCCAGAGAAAAGGAAACTCACTGTCAGAGTCTCTAAAAGAAGCAACCATTTGAGACAAATAAATAATATTAAAAAATCCTTATTATATCACCAGCGAGCTTGGTGACAGAGAAAATTGGGGAGGCTGATCATAAAATCATGTTTCTAAAGAGCTCAGATTTTTCAAGTCGGGCATAAAAACAACACGTAACCAAGAACTTACAGAAATGCAGCAAACAGCTCTTACCATCAGGAGAGGAAAGCTAAGATGTCAGAGTGACTCTGCCCATTAGAACGCCATGGATAGCGAAGATGGCAACGAGTCAGCTGATATTGACGCTGTGCTGCAGGAAGCAGGCACCGCTCTGAGCATGTGAAATGGATAATCTCTGTCCTGGATGAGGACTATCAGGTAGCGCTGTGATCGTCCCCATTTTAAAAGGAAAAATGATTTGCCAAAGGCCTAACAGCCAGAAGAACTTTGTGAGAATGCTCAGAACAAGGAGTGCTCTCAAGAACAGTGTGAGCCCGCAGTTTGAGTTCGATGTT
This sequence comes from Neomonachus schauinslandi, assembly GCF_002201575.2. Taxonomy (NCBI): domain Eukaryota; kingdom Metazoa; phylum Chordata; class Mammalia; order Carnivora; family Phocidae; genus Neomonachus; species Neomonachus schauinslandi. Next base: position 3,592,032 of record NC_058405.1, read on the forward strand.
AACAGACGACGGAAGGCAAAACCACTCCTCTGCTACTTTCCCCCCAACTTTCTCTGCTAGCAAGATCAATCTTTCAAGTGAAGCCAGGAGAGTCCACCGAGCTGTGGGAAGTAGAGTCCCAGATAGCTGAGCAGGTAAGAGAGCACCAACTCCCTGACAGACTGAGTCCCCAGGCCCCCCTGCATTTCATCGCAAGGTATGCAGAACACAGATGTGTGACTGCAAAACCCATTTCAGCTATCTTTGGAGAATCACAAAGAAAGTGAGAAGGCAAAGCCCCGAGTGCCGGAAACTTCCGATGCACTCACTCGATGACATGACAGTTCCTGGTACAACTGGGGAGCGGATTGTGGAGTGATCAGGCAATAGATTTATAAGCCCTTTAGAAAAAAGAGTAATAATTTCGAGGAGTCAGCGGGGTTCACTGCCAATAAGTCATACCTCATTTGCTCTCTGATGTTTTTATAAGACTGGCAGACTGGATGACAGGACGGGGTGTATCTGGATCTCATCAAAGCTTGTGACAGAACCTTTTTAAAAATGTTTGTGGAAACAACAGGATGACATGAGCTGACTGATAGTAAAATTGAATGCAATGTAAAGTAGCAAATAACTGTAAAAAAAAATAAAAGTGGTGATTAATGTACTGATAACAACCTGAAAGGAAGTTATTAGCAGCAAGCCAAAAGGTTCTGATATGATTAAGTCCAATCAAATGCTTTTACCATTCACTTACTTGAAGCCATAGAAAACATGCTTCTCAAATTAGTGAACGATCTAACGATGGGGGGTGGGGGATAAATCTACTATAGCAGGTGACTACCTTGAGATTCAGATAATCCAGACATGCCCCTGAGAAGCTAAAAAGAAAATGTCACAAAGTTCTTCCACAGAAATCCTTCAAAATGAGGTAGATACCCATCAGTTCAAAGTTGGTAAGGATTTCTGCTTTGACCACGGTGAAGTGAGGCTGACATTCCTCCTGTAGAGATTACTCCAAAGTAAGCAAAATGGAAACAAATAAATCTCACCTTTGATGAAACAAACAAAAAAGAAGAGGGAAGGAGGGAGGGAAGGAGGAAGGAAGGATAAAGAATAGGAGGCTAGTCTGTTAAAAGCACTGAGTGTCAAACACGGAAGATGAGGAAGGTGGACACCTGTGGTCTCAGGTCCCCGAAAAATTCAACAGAGTCCAGTTTTTGAAAGTCAATGGCAACCCGGAGGCCCAGATCTAACCTCACAGTCACAGGATGGGAATGAAGTGCTTCCCCAGAGTGCATCCAGCTCTGAAGAAAAGAGGTTAAGAGAGGGACCACAAAAAACACATTTTGGTGAGTTAGATCTAATGAATAAATAGCAAACACATTAAAACCATCATGAGATTCTGTTTTGGGCAAATTCAATATATTTTGTAACATACTGTGTTAGCCGGGGTATCCTGAAATAGTTGCTTTCATACCTTACTGGGGGGGGAGTAAAAATGAGAGCAACATATAAGGAGGGCAGTTTGGTGATTTATCAAAATCTGAATGTGCATAATCTTTGATTCAGCATTTCTGCTTCTAGACATCTATTCTATAATATATTTACATGTTGACAAGAGGATGTGAAAACCATAACATAGAAGTATTATTACATAAATATCCATTAATCCAAACTGATATAAATAAATGACTAAATACATGATTAAATAAATAAGGGAGAACAGACAAATCTTCTATGGAGAAGAATTCCGAATAAGTTTTGTAGATTCTTCACCCCAGAAGAGCATTACTCCCCAGCTTCCAGTGGAGGGACCCAACGCAGCCTGACCAGGTGACCAAGGTCAACATGGGCAGTGTTAAGTCCTGCTGATAATAAGTACCCCTGATACCGCCTGATGAAAATGGCACTTTATCTCTGGGGTGGTCCTTCTAAAAACCCATAACCCCGGCCTAATCATGAGAAAAATATCAGACAAATTCCATACAGAGGCTTTCTGCAGAATACCTGACCAGTCTTCATAATTGTCAAATGCAAGGGAAGTCCTAGAAAGCGACACAACCAAGAGGAGCCTAAGGAGACATGGCAGGGAAATGCGATGTGGGATCCTGGGGGGATTAAAATTAGGGGGATGGGGAAAAATGGAAATCACGACATACAGAACCTATGAGATGCAGATAAAACAATGCTTAGAGGGGATTTTTAGCTTTAAAAGGCTACATAAGAGTGGAAGAAAGTTTCAAAATCAGTGATCGAAAGTTCCACCTTAAGACCACAGAAAGAAGATCAAATCAAAAACCAAAATAGATGGGGCGCCTGGGTGGCTCAGTCGTTGGGCGTCTGCCTTCGGCTCAGGTCATGATCCCAGGGTCGTGGGATCGAGCCCCGCATCGGGCTCCCTGCTCGGCGGGAAGCCTGCTTCTCCCTCTCCCACTCCCCCTGCTTGTGTTCCCTCTCCTGCTGTGTTTCTCTCTTCAAATAAATAAATAAAATCTTTAAAAAAAAAAAAAAAAAAAACCAAAATAGAAGAAGTAAGGGAAAAGAATGAAGGGAAGTCAACAAAATACAAAAAGAACAAGCGATTAAAAAATGATCAATGAAATAACAGCTGGCTTTTTGTAAAGATAAAGAAAATTGGCAGACTTCCAGCTAGATTAAGAGAGAGGGAGACCAAGAGGTCTGTTCGTAGCTTCTTTACATTTATCTATAATATTTTGCCCTTTGTCTCTCAATTTTTAAGAGATGTTTATATGTGAGTGATATCAGTTCTTAGACGTATTTGTTTTGTATTATTTTCTCCCACTTTCAGTTGCCTTTTGCTTCTGACTTTTTGACACACAGTTTTTATATATTTTGTGTTGTCCAGTTTGGCAATCTTTTCTTTTATTGCATCTGAATTTTGAGCCATAATTAGAAAGCTTTCCTCTACACCAAGTTTAAGGAGAATTTGACCATTTTTCTTCTAGTAGTTGTAGGATTTCATTACATTTAGTTTCCTAATCAAGGTGGAGTATATTCTTAGGAATAGAATGAGATATGACTCTAAGTTTATCTTTTCCCAAATGGCTACTCATCTGTTCCAGTGCTATTTATTAAGAATGCCATATTTTTTTCCTCCAGTGGCTCAAGACACTGTTATTGTAAATGTGTGAATTTCCATATGTCCCTGGGCCTAACTCTACACTTCATATATTTTTTCCCACTGGTCCATTTGTCTATGCCCATGTCAGTCCCACAGTCTGCATTCTAGAAGTGCGTGTCTTTACATCCAGTAGAGTGAGTCCCCACCGTTCGTCTTTGTTTTCCAGACTTCTCATGAGTACATTTTCATGTTAGTTTTTCCTATGAATTTTATCAAGCTGTCTAACACTACAACATGGCTTGTTGGTGTTTTTATCGAGACAACATTGATTCTGTAAATCAACCTAGAGAGAACACATATCTCCATGATGTTGAGTTTTCATATCCAAAAAAACAAAACTGATTTTCCATTTGATCAAGGTGACTTTTGCAACTTTCACAAACACTTTCAAATTTTCCTCCTATGGGTTTTTGTGCAGTTCTTGCTACGTGTATTTCTAAGTATTAAGTTTCTTATTGCTATTGCAAGTGGAATTTTCTCTGCTTATTGTTTGTGCATATGAAAGCTATTGATGTTTGTATTAATTTTATATTCTATCACACCACAGAATTCTTTTATTGTTAAGGTTTTACAATAGACTATCTTACCATCTGTAAATAGAGAAAGTCTTATTTTTTTTACTCATCTCCTGCCTAATTGATTTGTCTTGTATGACTGAATTGGCTAATACCTCTACCAAACGGTGAGCAGAAGCAGACATAGTTGGCATCCTTGCTTTGCTCCTAATCCTCAGGGAAATGTTTCTAGTACCTCTAGAATTTCCCCCATTAATTAACATGTGGGGGGATTAAGGAGTGCCCTCGTCATTAGGAGCACTGGCTGATGTATGGAATTGTTGAATCACTATATTGTACACCTGAAACTAATATAACACTGTATATTAACTGTACTGGAATAAAACAAAACAAAATAAAATAAAATATGGTGGATTGAAGACTATATCTATCTATATATCTATCTGTGTATAGATGGTATGTGCATATGGTATGTATATTCATATTAGAAAACATTCTATTTTCTTGAGTATTTTTTTATCATGAGCAGGTGTTGAATTTTGTTAAAGGCTTTTCCACATCGATAGAGATTGAGAAGAAATACGAATTAAACTGATTTTAAACTGAAAACATCTCAAATCTATTCATTGGGAAAGAATCACTGAAAATCACTAAGAAAATACAATAAGTAGCATTTCCTGATTTAAGAAATGTGAATCTTTTTTTCAAAAGTGAACTTCCAGGACTTGTGTACTAGTGAGCACACTTTGGAGAGCAATGACCTTGTTGATCCCCAATCTTCTCTCCTTTATTATGTATAAGGATAAAGGAGGTCCCGCAGATGTTAACAGAGATAGTAGATAGTGTTCGAGTCAGATGGAAGCTGGCACCTCAGGACCCTTCTGCTAGTGGTGGGTCACCTCTCACAGCTGTTTTCAGGACCTTTATTATGGGATCTTCTCAACAGACCTCTTATACAACAAGCCTAGCCAACTGGCATGCCTATCTTCAAAATCAAATGATTTGAGAAGGCAGCACGTCACTATGGAGATGCTGAGCGTGAGTGAGGGTTCACACGAAAGAAAGACTTATGGCAATAAAGTCTTCTGACACCTCGGCAAATTATTTTGTATGTGTTTTCTTTATTTCTTGTGAATTACCAAAGCTTATACAAGTAGGAAATATGAGAGCATAAATTGTTTGGCTTGTTTCTTTATTTTTCCTCTTTATGGTGGTAAGGAAGCAATACAGAGGATAAAAATCCCATGGTCAAGAGTGTGACGTTTTATGAATTTGAATTCTAAGAACAGACGTGCTGCGACTGGAATTGGAAACAAGGGGAGACAGAACGAGAAGGCATGCGTGTGAACCTAATGGCTAAAATATGGCCTGGGCTTCTAGCCCATAAGCTGGCTCACCGTCAAGGCCAACTTTGCATAGCCTTAAATTCAACAGGTGTGTTAAAGCGACAAGCACCATGATTTGCTTTTTCCTGGGAGGATTTGATTATGTTGTCCTTCACTCTCCAAATCGGCATAGACATTTTTATCGTCAAAACTAAAAACCCAATTTTCCTTATCACTTGGTAATATCCCCGCCTTTGATCGGTTGTCTTAGGGAATGCCGCTAAAAAGTGCCAGACGAGGTGTGTAGTTATAACCAGCCTCGGATGAAGGCAAAGCCACTCAAAATAGGATAGGTTTGCTCTTTGCCCTGTGTTACTGACCCTGCATTTTCTTGCATACAGAAATAAATGAAACCCAACTTTGAGCTTCCTCTATTTGCAAGAGCTCCTGGACTTGAATGCTGACTGTGAACCACCATGCACAAAGGGCATATTTCACAGAGGTATAAAGATAGTGTATTTATCTTGTGATGGCACATAAATTGCCACTTTATATTGTGGGCTTTGTACCTTTTTTCACTGCAGCAAAATTAAGCGTTTTTTTTCTTTTAAAGCATCTACTGATGGTCTCTATGGTTTGCTCATCCCTCCTTCTCTGCGTGGAGACCCACCTGCAGTCATAGAACCTTTTGCACTGACTCAAGTCCTGAAGCCTCGGACCTCAGGCTCCAACGCAGTCTTGCAGTCCTGGCCTGACGATCTTTCAGATCTCTTTGGGCTTTCCACTGCCGGCAGATTTATCCCAAACCTTTAGGCTTAAGTGCATTTTCTCAGGAAAAGTCAGTCATAATGTTGCATTAATAAAGCTTATTGGTTTGGGTTAGGTCGGTTTCTTTTCTTCCACTGATGTGCACGTTGAGTTCCCATTAATGGTGCGTGATGTGGACATATTGACAGGACCATAGGTCCCCTGCGCTCTATGTGTAGAGCACATTTGTTAATTGGGAACTACTTTATACAAATATCCCACACATCAGAAAAAAATGAAAATTACTTTAGAAAGAAAGAGGAAAAATCTTTTGCTGACTTGGGAAGGGTTTTTCTTGAGAGGATGGCAAACTACAATTCCCAAAAGTTACAGAATGCTTTTCCCCATACGCGGCATCCAGAAAGAATTGCACTATTGTTCTTTCCAGCCTCCTTTTTCTCCCCCGTTCCTTCTTGCCTTAGTCTCCTCAGGTAAAACTCACTCTTCTTTATAGCTGCACTGCCTGTGATGGGGAAAGGGGGACCCTTCACTGGCCACAGAGCATCTTTTGCAGACACAAAGTGCGCTCGCTGTGAACATACTCCCACGGTGTCCCCATTCAGAAGCCTTTCTCTTGGGGCCTTCCACCAACTCCAGCAATGGTCCCAACGATCTTGGCTAGTTTAAGATACGTGTCCCTGGTACTTCCTAACATGTGTTACTTCTCAGCAAATGGCCAAGCCTCCAGACTTCCTCTGAACAGCTCGTCTACCGGTCCCTTGCAGGCTCAGGGTGACAACGGCGAACTTGACTTGCAAGGGATCGTTTTACATAGCACCGTACGCACCATACAGGATCAGCTTTAGAGCGGAGTCCGTTCTGGATCACCCCGTCCCTGTATGGCACATTGCATCGCACAGCAGTTCGGTTCGACTGCAACGCAGGAGTAATTTCCATCACAAAGTGAATGAGCACTAGGAAGGAGTCAGGTCTGCTCGGAGAGTGTGCTCCGTCTCACCGAGGCTCCTGCGGGATCGGACAACCTGAACCGGTGTGACAACCTGCACAGATGGTGCTGGTAGCTGTGGGAACCAGGTGCAAATTTGGACCTGCTTCAGGAGGTCGGCCGTATTGTTAGGATGATGTTCACATTCTCCGGAGAGGGGCACAGAAGGAAAGGGGCGCGGGCAGGAGTACCGGCTGTCCCTCTGGTCGCCCGGGTTGACACACCCCTGATGTGACCTTCATGTCACCTACATAAAAGCCTGGCTCTGTCACCCTCTCTCCCAGCCATGAGATGTTGCAGGAACCACCGTGGGGATAGAGACCGAAAGTTAAAGACTCATCGGAAGCACAGGAGACAGTAAACAAATGCTCTCCTCTCCCCCCACCACCCCGCCCATTTCAATTAGGGATGTAAATATATTCAAATGCTCTGCCTCATCCGCCCTAGGGTGGTGCTGGGAATTCGCTGCCCTAGGCAAGAGGAGGGAAAAGAGCCACAAAGGCACCCACCCCCTCACAGCTTACAGACCCTCCCATCATAGACTCAGGAAATATTGCGCTGCCCTAGGCAACCACCTGCTCCTCTGTAAAATCCGCCCCTGGCACCACTTACTTCCCTCTGCCCGGTGGATCCGTATCACACGTAGACAATCTAAGGTCAGGGAGGAAAAACAACTCAAATGCATTCTAATATAAAAGAGAACATCTACCCCCAGACCAGACCGCCTTCATGTTCTTGTTAAACTATGGATATTTAGTGCCGTGTTTTGCTGTCATATTTTCTCCGGGATTACAAATTCTAGAAAGCTGGTTAGAAAGAAGGGGAGAAGGAAACTGGAATCAGGTTTTTATCAGAAACGAATTTTAACTCTACCCCCCTCCTTTCTGACCCCTTTTCCAACGTCATTATTGTGTGTTTAACACATCCATTCCAATGTTGCCTGACCAATTGCTGTACAGTTTTTTTTAAAAAAACTTTAGGAAAAAAAACCACGAACCGGTTGCTGCAGAGAATAGCGTCCCAGTGTTAACATACAGGCTCTGCATCCATGTGATGCGTGCTCTGTGTGTGTGAAGTCTGCCACGGACATCACTGGGAGCCAACACGCAAATGGCGCCTTCACACCATTTGTATAAATATTACAAAGTCATAGATCAAGGCAGCGAACAGTTAAATAAGATATATTCTGTCTGCCTACTTTGACACACACATCAAGATAATGTCTGGAAAGGCCAGGTTTGCACGTGGAGCTCTCAGACTCCCTTTTCAGCGCCAGAACCAGGAGGAGCAGGGAATAGCCCAACCCCCTCACCTCCCTGGGGTTTGCAGGTGGCACCCAGCCCGCATGTCCAGTTTCCACCCAGTCCCCACAAAGAGCCCCCGTTGGCTACCTGGGGTGGTGGAACCCTCCAGGAGGATGGACGGGAGTGTGCTCACAGTCCTCGGACTGTTTCCTCAGCATGTCCCATCCCCTGGGACTAGCCAAGGAAGCGTGGTTCCAGGGCTCCAGGTGCCCTTGGCCCATTTGGCATCTTGTTCCTTTAGAAGGACAAGGCCGGGGGATAACAGGAGGGAGCATGTAACACATCAGGCCCATGACGGGGACCTCCCTTGCCCAAGCCTAAGATGACACCCAAGTAGCCAGTCATCTTGGTTGGGCTCTTATAAGCTTGACTCTAGGAACAGGTCTGCCCCAAGTCCCTACTCTGGCCACACACTTGATATTCATTATCTGACTTAATCCTTAAACCCTGCAAGGTTTCCGACCAAGGAAAGAGACCTTGGAGGAATTAGCTCAGATGCTGGTCGGCGCAGAGTAAGGCCTTGGCCCAGCAGTGCCTGAGAGGGACCCGCTCTCCTCCCTGCTCCCCACCTCGTCCACTGCACCAGGGACTTGGCATAAAGCTGGAAGGTGCACACTTGAAAGCCTGCCGTCGAAGATTCTGGTAACAGTCGCAGAAGGACAATAAAGTGTTAGTGAGTGGAGAACCACAGACAGAGTAGTGGGGTTGCTAATGAAAACAGAAGAATGAAAGGTCTGCTGCAGGCGTTCTGCGAGAACAGTGAGGCTCCGTGGCCAGAGTGGAGGAGATGTGCAGGCCTGTCATCCTACTAGCTGTCCCCAGGGGCCCTGGCATGGCATGGGACCACTCGGCTGGACCTGTCCTCGGTCGTGCTCCCAGGCTCCTCCAGCCTGTGTTTCCAAGAGGTTGGGAGAAGCTGAAGTCAGACACCCGTCCTACAAATTCTAACTGCCACAGAAACGGGCTTGTGTGCCCTCTGAACAGAGCTGATTGACACGGAGGCCTCGAAGTCGCGTCTGGAAACTGCACACTGAGCTCCACGCCCTTCTGGAACGCCAAGCCTTGTATTCTGATATGTGGGTTTAGAGTCCTGTTCCAACCCCTGAAAGTCAGCGTGGAAATGACAATGGTTCCCAGCCCACAAGCCTCCTTTGGCGGGGTTTGGGTAGCGTTGCTATGGTAACCTCCAGCCGGTTTTATGAGAGGCTGCTGGTTTCCCAGGTCTTGACAATGGAGAAGGGGTCAGGTTGCAAGGCCAGCCGCCACTGTCCAAAGTCCTGTCTTCTGAGAGGAACACCAATTCCCCAGCACCGAGGGGCAGGTGGGGAGAATCACGCGGCTCAATACAGCCCGGGTTTGCAAATATGGGCTGCAAATGTCATCAAACAATGCTGTTCCAGTCATGCTTTTGTCTCCCTGAAGCCTTGAGCTAGCACCCTACCCTGTAAATGTCGGGAAGAAGGAAGAGCCTGGGAAACCCTGCTTTTGCGTTTAGGTGGAGAAATCAGCAGAGTGCATAGAAAACACCACCTTCCTTTCGCATCTACCTTCTGCATCGCCGTGTCCAGCGTGTGCAGGGGAAGCAGCCACACCACCAGTTGGTCCAGCTGCTGGGACTGGGGCCCCGGCTGGGAATCCCGGGGAAGGGGCAGGACAAGGGAGGTGCAGGTGTGGGCGCTGAGGGTGCCCTGGTCCCCCTCCTACCCCGAGCATGTCACTGCTACCACCGACATGTGGATCAAAGGAAACGTGGTGCAGTACTTCTTGCAAAATTAAATTGACTCAGAAAATGTAGGAACATCACACTTATGGTTGAATCATCTGGTTCTGAAATAGATCCATTCTTTGATTTTCAAAGACCACAGACGCTGTCCTTGAAACATAATATTGATGCCGTGACTATTGACGTGTGCAACGCAAACAGGAAAGAATCCTGATTAAATTGAATGTGCAAATAGTGACCTCTTTGTCTGTTGCTGACATCATTATGACATCAACAGCTTGTCATCTTCCAAGACGAACAATTTTGGATATTAAAGAAAATCTAGGATGGTTGTGAAAGCAAAGGGATTGTTAATTACGGGTTGGAGCAATAACAGAGATGCGTGCTTATGACTCATCTGGGCCAAAAACAGATTATGAATCTTGAAACTATGCACTGATGATTTGATTTTATACGATAATATGGCCCACATTTTCCTCAACGCTGTGCGAGTCTCGCTGTGCTTGTGTGGGGGCTGACGGGCGGGGGGGCATGGGCCCCTCAGCCTCTCTTGCCTCCTCTGGCACATCAGTAGAAGGAGAGGGTGGGCTTCGGTGATTTTCGGCCTCTGCTGCACACCCCAAGCACCTGGGCAGTATTTTTCAGAACACGACGCCAGCGTCCTGTCCCAGGCAAATTGAATTGGAGGTCTCCGGGAGTGCAACCAGGGCATGTGTATTTTTTTAATAAGCTCTCCAGATAGTTCTAATTTCACCCAGGATTTAAAACTACTATACGAGATAAACTCTTAAAATCTCTGTTAATCCTGAAATAATATGTTCTAGGGAGTGGTTCTCACACTGTGGGTGTGCCACAATCATGGATAGGGCTGCCCCCTCAACGGTCTGGCTCAGCAGGCTGGGGTGGGGCCCTGGCAATTTGCCTTTCTACTAAGTGTCTAAGTAGCCCGGATGCTGCTGCCTGGGGACCCGACTCTGAGAATCGCTGCACGAGGGTCTATTTGCACAAAAATACACATCTTTTTTTTTTTTAAGGATTTTATTTATTTATTTGAGAGAGAGAGAGAATGAGAGAGAACACCTGAGAGGGGATAGGGTCAGAGGACGAAGCAGACTCCCTGCAGAGCAGGGAGCCCGATGCGGGACTCGATCCCGGGACTCCAGGATCATGACCTGAGCCGAAGGCAGTGGCTCAACCAACTGAGCCACCCAGGCGCCCCAAAAATACACATCTTAATGTACGACACAGAAATGATTTTCAATGATGTGCTTGACAGTTTGGTGTTGCAATTTGGCAGCCTATGACCCTCCGTCACAGAACTCCCCGCTGAAATGAGAGCGTTTCTGCAGCTGGTCAGTGGTGAACCAGCCCGGCCGGTAGGAAGGTGTTACAGTCTCTCGAGGGTACACTTCCTGGAGGCATCTGGCCGGCAGTCCTCAGCTTCACTGGTCTGCCTTCAGTGTCTGATCAACCCTGGAACATGCCCAGTGAGGGGCGATGGTCGGGACAGTTGGAGCCACGTCAACGCGATTCCTATGCTCCGAGCAAACCATCGTCAGCTCTGTTTTGTTGTTACGACGTCCGTCCAGGACCGATGTGTCTGTGATGGGTCCAAGGCCCCGGGGTCATTTTGGTCCCCCTAGTGCTTCTCAGCTGGCATTGCCTCCAGAAAGGAGAAGTCACCCAGCCACAATCGTAGAACCTGTGGGTCTTTCCTATGACACCAAGGACCTGTCTGTACACGGGGCCTTTGCATCGTGATCACTCAAGTCTCAACCCAAAACTGGTGGAGACCCTTGGTGCTCCTGCTAAGGCCTCTGCACTCACCCCGCCCCACGTTCACCTACCTGTTGCAGCCCTGGCTTCGAGGCCAGCTTAAACGTGCTCGGTAAGGGGCTGCACCATCATTTGAGCTGTTTACTGAATCTCCCCTGTCCCCCACCTCTGGGTACCTGGAAGGGTCCCCATGCTGGAGTTAGGCCATGTGGCCGCTGTGGCCTGCGAGTTTTGAACAATGTGTCCTTGTCCTCATCCAGCCAAGCATCCCATCGCTGTCACGAAACACCCAGAGGGACGCCCCCTTCCCTCGGTCACAGGCGCCGGTGGGCCTCTGCTCTCAGCCTCAGCTGCCGAGGGAGGGTGGGCTGGCAGGAGCGGAGAGGCCCCCATGGCCTGCGGCGGACAAACAGAGGCAGAAACCAGTCTCATGCTACCACAGAGCCAACGGGTCCCGACGACACCGTGTCCCAGGAAATTCTCCCACACGGTCAATACCTCCGCTCTCATCTCTTCTTTCGGTATGAACTTCTGCCTTTTGGAAGAGGCCTTTGATATTTTACTCTTCTGAAAAGCCTATTACAAGCTGGAGCTCTTAGTTTTAAAACTATTTAATGTCCACAAGAGAACATACAGTTCAAGTTCTGGTTTCTTCGCTTTCATGGTGAATTTTTCTTCAAGACCATGTCACAGGAGAAACACACACGAGACCTTAGGAAAACTGCTGACCTCGGTTTCAAAGGTCTGTTAAGAGTTCCAGTGGATTGTCCGATTCCAAATCGGCCTGGGCCCCGACCTAGTGCTTTTCATGTTTTTTGGTGTGTGCTGAAAAATCCTTCTCGTGCTGGTGACTCTTCCCCTGTAGCTCCCATGTGTAAGGCGGCTTCACTTCCTGCAGCTGGTTCCCTGATGAACTCGTTTGGAAGGAAGAATTCAAGAGTTTTATTCCAATGCATCAAGGACATTTTATGTGGGGGGTCCTCCAAATGTCCTGATGGATGGACTCATTTCCTGAGTGGCTCCTGTGGGCTTGGCATCGAATTAAGAGCCTCACAGGTCATTGAACCTTCACAACACACTGAGACAGGAGCATTAATCCCCATTTTACAGACCAGGCAACCACTGAGCCTCAGAAAGGGTGAGCGTCCTGCCCAAGGTCGCACAGCAGGAGTAGGTTTGGAATCCAGGTCCACTGGAACACAATCAGTGGCTTCATGGTGACCTGACATTTCATAGATGTGAGGAAGGTGTCCCCCTTGCAGACCTCACCTTTGGGAGGGTGTCTGTAGGTATCCAGCCCTTACACTGCTCGCCAGGGCCAGGAACTTCCCTTCAGAAATAATGATGGGGGGAGAGCGTAACTGGGTGGGGAAAAGACACGCTTATCTGACTCCTTTTGCAAAAAAAAAAAAAGTTTATTATAGCCGATGGGGAGAGGGATGGACCAAAGTGACGCTCTGCTGAGAGGCAGAGAGAGATGCTTCCCTTTAAACATACAGATATTGAACCAAAACCCACACCATCTTACTCTGTATCTGAATTTGCAGGTGGCATAGAGAGCTAATGTTCTCAAGCCACATTCTTACGGTATTTTCTTTTTCCCAGGGGTGTGGAGTATTTCTCATCAATTTACAAATAAATGGATAATTCTTAATAAACGATACAAGCCCATTTCTGCCAGGGTTCTGAAGTGCAAAATACAGCCCTGGGTGTGGGAAGTTAATGTTCTTTCCAAAGGCTGGGATGATTGAGACTCACCCCAAGCAGTTCTCAAAAATAATAGCCCATATGAATCTTCTTGTTAGTGACCATCAACGGCATATTATTTTCTCTGAAGTCACTGTGTCTAACTCACTTTAGCTATCCATAATGGGCACTTTCAAACTGTAGCCCAAATGGAAATGATGATCTGCTCTGCCATGCCATAGTGAGAACCACTCAGAGCAGCCTGGTGAAAGTACAATTATCCTAATACACTCTGGATCCCAGTCTAATTTGCGGGGGCATATGTCTATTTTCATTTTCTCCTGAGATAATCCCATAAGACAAAGCTTCTACACTGGAGGAAGATTCTATGGCCGAAGATGAAAAGCCCAGCACTGAGGATTCACATATCGGGGCAGGCTCCGTGGGGCTCCGTGGGACTCTGCTATCCTAAGCCCCCAAATCCCACAAAGGAGACCATGAAGCCCAAACACTCTTTAGTTGTTCCCACTCAAAGTGGAGACACCCAGTTAATTACCAGCTTCCATTTGACCAATTCATTAGAGAAACAGAATGAATGTTTGTGAAGTTCGAGAGGCAGCTTTTTTACTCTCTAAGAGGGATTGCTCGTCAACAATTCCTATGAAACAGAAATAAATAGAGATTAACCGAAGACCTTAAATAAAAAACAAAACAACTCAAAACAATGATTGGTTGTCGGGGTTTGGGGAAAGGAGAAGAAATCAAGTCTTTGCACTGAACCGACGTGGATAATAAAAATTGTTTTGAATTTTGGTCTCTGAATAGTTGAATTTTACGGGACAGTTTTGGTTTATTTGGGGAAGAGAGTCACTCTTCGAGCTTCTGCTACATTTTGGAAGTGAAGCACACAGCCTTCAAGGAGAGAGACTTTCATTTGTGTGCACAACTACACCTGGTCATCAGTGCTCGGGCGGAAAGACAAGTGATCTCTTTACTGAGTCTCTAGCAGGCTAACTGGAGGTGAGGTCAAGACGACACCGCCTTTTCTCACTCAAATATGTTACGACTTAAAATCACGTTTAGTGATGCAGAATCGCAACCCCAGGAAGCACGAGCCAAGCAGCTGCTGGGAGGAAACAGGGCGGCGCCCGTTTCCAGAGGCTGTTGCCCAGGTGGCCATCTGCTCAACGCTGGATTCCTTTTGACTGACTTCTCCGTGCAAGCAGACGGGCAGAAACGGAGCCTCCTCGCACCAAGCTCAGCGGGGGATTTGTCGTTTATGTGCTGATAATTCAGGTCCCTTCAGCTATCTGTACAGCCTGGACCCAGCCTCCACCTGACAACCACTTTTTGCTCTATTATTTAAAGAGATAATGGTTTCTAAATGTATAGAAATTTGACTTCTCTACCTTTTACTAATAGAATATGCAGCACGGACATAGCCCAATTTTAACCTTTCTCTTCCTTCTTCTCACTCTCTCTCTCACACACACACACACACACACACACAAATTGACAACTTACAGATGGCTAAGTACATCACAATTTCCTTTTGTTTTTAAATATTTTCAATTTAGTTAATTTTTTTCTTTTTTCTCCCCTAAGTTTTTATTGAAATTCTGGTTAGTTAATATATGGGTTAATAATGGTTTCAGGAGTAGAATTGAGTGATTCGTCACTTACATATATCACCCAGTGCTCATCACAGCAAGTGCCCTCCTGAATCCCCATCCCCCACGTAGCCCTTCCCCACCCACCTCCCCTCCAGCCACCCTCAGTTTCTTCTCTATAATAATTTTTTTTTTCTACTTCAACATGGCCTAAGGATGAGAAATCATTAACAACTCCTTGCCTTGCCTCCCCCTAGAACTCATACGCAACTGCTTCCGGTGGTAATACCAGAGTCTGGGAGGAGTGTCGGAGATAGTTTGAGATCCGTTAAGCCGTTCTCATATCCCCCCCTCCTCAGCCATAGCCAACACCCTGTTTTGTAAGAATGTTCTTGGTGAATAGCCCCCAGTACATTGAAATAGAGCCTGATGAATGGGTCAACACTTCTCCCCCACCATCCTTCTTTTTGGTAAGGAATGAAGTGCTTCTGGGTACATGACAGTCCACTAGACTAAATCTACATCACAGCAAACAAGTTTTCAGCACATCTTTCCGAACAAACCATGGTGTTCTGACATGGAATATACTCGTGCTTTTTATTTTCCATCTGGCTTTCAGAACATTGGCTTCTACCAAATAGAAAAGAGTTTTAGTGTTCTATTCCCTTTTATTAGCCATTAGTGGAATAGTACCAGGATAGCTTATTTTGGCCATCTTGATTGCTCTGTCTCATCATGCAAAATGCTGTCCTCGGTGATGGGTAGGAAGAACACCTAAGGACGCTGGTTGTGTCTACACAAAGTAGGAGAAAGAGGAAGCACCAAATGAAAAATATCTTTATTAGGATAACCTCTTGATTCTTTGTGACTCTAGATAGTTGATTTGATCTATTATTTTCTCAAATTTACTGAATTTTGTCCTGAATTAGCCAAAAGTTTTCACATTCTACAGAGAACACCTGTTCACCATAACTACCAAGAAATTAATATTTATCCCTATGCTTCCCTTGCTACTCAAGAAACATCCCAACTGTCATTATTCATTATGACCTTTAAGAATAACAAAATGCCATTTGATGTACTAAGAGAGAGTACTTATTCATAGGGGAGGGATTTATTTTAAGGGATTGGCTCATACGATTGTGGAGGTTCAAGTCCAGAATCCACACGGTGGGCTGGCAGGCTGGAGACCCAGGGAAGAGATGCATCTGCGGTTATTTCTGATTCTAGAAACATCAGTCTTGTCATCTCCTGACAGGAGGATCATCCCAAATACATCTTTCATGACTCATCAGGCAGATCCTGAGCAAATGCTGAGTTTTCCCCAGGGGGCACACACCATGCGTCCCACCACCACACAGGGAGGGGCTGCACAAGAGGTGCTCTCGAGCCCCCAGGACCCAGGTGTGCTGGGATCCAAATCCTGACTCCCAGTGTCCAGTTCTCAGCAGCATCTCAGCTCATCAACTCCTGGTGGGGTGCACTGAACATACATTCCTGTAGGGTCCAGGACACTAGCAGTCTTACCTATAGTAGACATTAAAGTTTTTCATTAACCTTCGCCACAGGACATGAGAGAAGTCAGAAATACCCCAGATATGTTCTTCCTTGCCCCACTCCCTCCAAGTAAAAACAACCCAATTCCCCTTAACCGTCAAGATTGATCACTCTAGCCAGTACAGTAACCCCCTCCTTTGACTATTGGTTCACTAGCATGAGAAGTGAAAGTGGCCAGAAGTGAAAGTGGCCAGTGGTCTGTTTATGGAACTACTGATCCCCAGTGGAGGCATTCCTCTTTGGGAACTAAGACCTATAAATCATCAGAATCCAAACTTGCAGAGACAAAAAGGTAAAATTTTATCAGTTAGGTATTAGTGAGAGAAAGAAAATCAGGGGATCAACTCCACCTTGATTCCCAGCCTTGAGTCCTGGCTAAAGAGAAACGTCACCATGTCTTGCTTGCTGACTCAGAGAGCATATGCCACATTCTGTAAGACATGAGCCCAGCATCACCTTGAATGGCCACCCGGTTGCACCAAAAGTAACTCTTCCACAAGCTATTCATCTGTCTTACCAGGTCAGCTACTTCAAGGTGATGAGGTGTATGATAAGACAAGCGAATTCCATAAGCAAGAGAAAATCCCTGCACTTCGTGATAAAATGAGCTTCCTAATCAGGAGCAATGACATACCATGACAATGGAGAATACATTTTGTAAGACAATGTTTTTGGCAAAGCATTACAGGCAATGATAACAAAGTAACTTCCCTTCTATGAAAGAAGAGTCTTATTTTAATCAACTTTCAAGAAAATGCATGTCTGATCTTTCAGGAAATGGTTCCCCCAGGAACTGGGCACTCAGGATTGGTCTGTTGGCAGAGTGGGCACTCAGCAGTAGCTAAGGTCAGATTAATCCCAGTGGGTGAAAGTCATAGCTGAGCCCATGCATAACCTCCATCCCTGCTGTCATGGTCACTTTGTTCATGAGTCTATCAAGTAAGAGTGAGGGTAGCTGGGGAGAGAGATTGACTGATATGCATGGATGGATCACATTGTCTATCCACCTGCTTACCAAAGACCTCTTCTTCTAACATTGCTCTTTGTTGAGCATTCACATGGATACAAATATCTTCATACTCTATGATCATTTGGAGAGTCATTTTCTGAGACCTACTTAAAATTGATTGCATTTTGGATGATTAATAGATGGGTTGGAGTATCATGTCCAAATGAGGTATGTGTTGCCTCAAAAATCCAAAGAAGCTCAGTAAGGCATTTCATTGCTCTCTTAGAGGGAAAAGGGGTCAGATGCAGTAACCTGTCCTTCACCATGGAAGGGATACTTCAACATGCCCCAGACCACTGGTGCCTTAGAAATTCTATGATGTCAGGCTTCGAATTTTATGAGATGTGTCTTCCTAAGGGGTTTAGGGGAGGTGCTATTCCTGCTGACCAGATCCAATAAGACAGTACCATCAATGCCTGGCATGATGTCCTGTGGGGTGCAGAGGTGGGCAAGGGCTCTGCCGACCAGAATATGGATGTAGTTTTCAATATGAAAGAGAAGGTAGACTGCCACCCCTACCACCTAAGAGCAAACCTTCGGTAATCTTTTACCTACAGGTTTAGAGAAGAAAAAAATGCATCTGTGTTATCAATAGCTACATACTAGGTGCCCTGGGTGTGCTGATTTGATCCAACAATGAAACCACACCTGGAGCAGCATTTGTGATGGGGTCACCTTTGAATAAGATTGTGATATTCTGCTGTCATTTTCCAAGATAAGCACAGGCCCAAGAGGTGAGTTGAATAAAGATGTGGAAGGAATTACCACTCCTGCATCCTTCAAATCCTGGATCACGAAACGGAACTCAGCAACTGTGCCAGCAATGCAAGATAGCTCTGCTTTCCTGTTTTAAGTAGTAGAGACAGAGACCCTAATAGTCACATGGAAATTAGTCTTCCAGGGCTTACATTCTGACTTCTTTTTTTTATTATGTCATGTTAGTCACCATACAGTACATCATTAGTTTTTGATGTAGTGTTCAATGATCCATTGTTTGCATATAATACCCAGTGCTCCGTGTGCATTTTTTGAAATTTTTCTTTATAAGATGGACCTTTCTTGGCACTTTTTAGTTTTTCAATATGAAGATTATTTTTTCTTCAAGGCTGGAAAACTGTTGTTGTTTTTTTTTTATAGATTTTATTTTATTTTATTTTTTTAAAGATTTTATTTATTCATTTGAGACACAGAGATACAGAGAGAGAGAGAGAGCATGAGCAGTGGGAGAGGCAGAGGGAGAGGGAGAAGCAGACTCCCCACTGAGCCAGGAGCCCGATGTGGGCCTCGATCCCAGGACCCTGGGATCATGACCTGAGCCGAAGGCAGACGCTTAACCATCTGAGCCACCCAGGCGCCCGGAAAACTGTTTTATTGTTGTCTCCCTTTGTAGTTTATGCTGGACTTTTTAATCTACCCTCCACAATTTCAGCATTTTTTTGTTGTTCTGTGTTCTGGGTAATTTTTTTTTTCAATTCTACTATCCATTTTACCAGTTCTCTTCTCATCAGTATCTACTCTACTACTTCTCTCCTCTATTAGACTTTTCATATAATGACTATATTTCCATTCATTTATTTTTAATGTATCTATTTTTATTTAACAACTTCTGGTTCTTGTCTTAATATTATTCCCTCACCTATCTCTTTCAGCATTTTATACACTGATTTGGAATTTCTTAGATTGACTCATTATTCTATTTTCTTTGGTGTGAACAGTCCCAGTTAGCAAGTCTGATGATGACTTTCATGACAATGGGTTTCTTTGTGCTCTTGGTAAAGTTTGTTTGAGATGTCCTTTTGCACAGCAGATTTTTCCTGTTCACGTCCTTTTCTCCTCGCATGTACCTCCTTCTTATTGTACACCCTGAATCATTTCTTCTTTTAGGAATACTCAGACAGCTGCACATTTCCACAGCCATGTGCAATGCTACCTAGTTCCCTTTCTGGTGCAGTTGTCTCATTTTTTTCATGAGATGTAGGCAATATCAAGTTTCTATCTGTAATATCAGACAGACAGGCAGAGCTATTTCAGCCCAAGTTCACTCTCATTGAGCTTATTTTTCACCCCTTGGCTTCACACAAGGGGCTTGTTTCTGCTCTTCAGCAACGCTTAGCACTGATATTATTATTTGGAGAGGCACTGGGGAAAATGGTTCCCCAAATGTCATTTCCTATCCAGTTTTCATTTATTTTGAATCAAGGAAATACTGAACCAATTAAAGTGAGTTATATAGGTGGTTGACTCCGAGGGGCAAATTGAAGTCAATCAGTTGATTTATGGGGATATTTTTCGGCACCCATAATGTGCCAGATACTTATTTCATGGGTAAGAAAAATTAAACAAATTTTAATCAAGTAATACAACTCAAATGGCTCAAGCAAAAAAAGCATTCTGTTTCTATCATTGTAAATTCTTCAGGAATGGCTGGATCCAGAAGCTCAGTTAGGGTCATTGAGCTTTCCTTTTGTATGTGGCTTTACTCTCGCATGTTTGATTCTCTCTGCATACAAGGAAAATGTCCTGGGAATTCCAGAATTTCATGGCTTTATTGCTCAGAAAGAGAGATTTTCCCTCTCCCCTAGCAATCACTGTGTTCAAGGGTGTGCAATACTCAGTTGTCCTGCTTAGAGAAAGTGCTGAGGGGGAAACCAGCCCTCCCACAAGAAATAGAACTTTATGACATGCTAACAGGTAGCAATGAGAAATCCTCATTATTTTACTCCCTCAGTCTCATAGTCCTTTGTTTTTCTGAGCAAATATGCTTTCTTTGAAAACGCATTTCTATTTCTCCTTTCAGACATATGTGTTACCTAGTTGATCTTGCTAAGCTTATTTTCAAAATGTATATTTAAACTTCTTTTCAAATACGTATTTTATTTTGTTTATAGTTTTTTTCTCTGGGTTTCAAAATGTATAGTCTAATCATTTATCAAATGAATATTATCAATCTTTGTCTACTTTTATGTGGGATGTTCTTCCTCCCCTATAATCCTACAATAATTCCTGGAAAGGTAAGGGTAGGGTGAGGTCTTAGATTGTACTGAAGTATAAAGAGACCTTGAAAACCCAGTGTGCTAAGAACTGAGAAGCTGAGGTGTGAGAATCCTCTAGATGTGGCTCGGGGTCAGCTCCTTTCTTCTTCCCACATAAGTAAACAACAAAAGCCACGATTCCAAATTTTTGAGCCTGTGGTCTGATTTTCACGGTAATGGGCTGTGTAATATATAGATCTGTTAGGTGTTCGCAGGGCTATTCTTAAAAGTCTCTAGGCAGACTTAAGAAGTAGCCTCTGACCCTGAAACTTGTTGCCTGGAGTTTTAATTACAAATCATTGCAGCGCAGGATGGAAGTATTGTGACAGGTACATTCTCAGGGCCAGGAGGTGCAAAGGGTCAGAGACGGCGCCCTGAGGGACGACCTACTTCCGTTCTGCAAAGTTGGGGGGCGCTTCTTGGAGGAGGGGCCACTACCTGTGTGTGATTGTTGTAAGATACAAACAAAACGTAAGACATTCGTAAAGCACAGCCCTGGCACAGCCCAAGTCCTCAATGGTTGCAGTCACTAATTAAATAGTCTTCAAAACACTGGGCATAGATGTGGTGCTAACATAAGAGAATTTCCCGTATTTCATCCTGAAGATGATCCAGAGCTTTCTCTCTCATATCGACTCTGGGCTCATTCCTACTTGTTTTGTTCTCAACAGACCCGTGTTGCAGGGAAAGGGGGGTCTGCTTAATTAGGGAGATGTGTGCAATTTTGGCTAGTGGCTAAACATGCCCTACAGTGGGGCTCATTCCGAAGTTAACAATTATCGCAACACAGTATTTAACTTATCCGGGGGAGCTGTACTGTTAGCCTGTTCCTTCAGGGAGATCTCCTACTGAGCCAAACTCAAAACAGGCAAGATAAATGTTAGCTCTTCGGAGAGCAGGTCTAGAGTGCAAGGAAGTGGCGGGGATCAACGTTGACTCATGAGATAGATGGAGGCTTACAGGGACATTGTCTCACTGCCTTGTGTGTCTGGCTGATCTTTCCAGAGTGCTGTTCTGCACCTACACGTTTTTCTCCGAAATTGTGCCAGGCACTGTGCTAAAGCCTTGATCATTTTCTTCTGCTAAAAACAAGTGAAATTTTCTGAAAATGTTACCAAGACATGACGACACTGACTATTTTTATTGATTATATCATCCAAGTATTTGCCCAACCCTCACTTAACTTAGTGCAACATAAACACAGTCCCAGGGTGTGTGGCACACAGCAGATCATAACCCAGGTCAGGGTGAAGCTTCCGAAGAGTGCGTTCGAGAACTGCGGCGGCAGCCCTGTCTTTACTATCCACCCTACAAGCAGGGTTTTATATCTATTACAGAAAACCACCAAGACCTCCAACTTTTCACCTAACCTCCGAATTACCGTGAGGCAGAAGAGGCCAACTATCAAATTGCTGCCCTCTTTTTCTGAAGCGTTGAGATACCTTATTTGGCTGTGATATGCTGAATTAGAGACTTGAATGGGGACCATGAAATCTCATGAAGCCCTGCAACTTGTCAACCCTCCGGAAGACCGAGACTCCCTCTCTTTCAGCGGGGGGCCAGCTGTGGAGGATACAAGAAAGTAGGGCAGCGTTGTACTTCTCTGGAAGAACCTAAAACCTAGATGAGAAGATTTATGAGCAAGAAGTAATTAGAGAATAATACAATTTAGTAGATAGTCAAGCACTTAACTGGCTATAAATACAAACAGATTTACGAGAAGAGGTGTTGCAATGAGTGCTGAATAAGAGAACAGCCTTTTTAAAAGACGGCAAAAGCTGCAGTGGATTTGAGATATTTTTATTCCATATA
Source organism: Neomonachus schauinslandi (assembly GCF_002201575.2). Taxonomy (NCBI): domain Eukaryota; kingdom Metazoa; phylum Chordata; class Mammalia; order Carnivora; family Phocidae; genus Neomonachus; species Neomonachus schauinslandi. The sequence goes on from NC_058405.1 coordinate 3,614,258, forward strand.
TATTAATTTTTGGCAAAGCTACATATATTTTTAACATTTAACATATATGTGCGTGTAGCTTTGCCAAAAGTTACCTATGAACAAAATGCAACAGAATATAACACATACAACAGTGCCAGGCACCGTGCATTTTTACACACACACCAGCACTATATGATCCAACAACACTAAACTGTGTGCGTCCTCAAAAAAAAACAAACCCTGGCAGGTTGCTTCAAAGTCTTATTGTACTAATCCGTAACCTTGACCACACCAATAAATCACAAAGGAGTTGAACAATTACCACTGTCTAAAATAATCAAATCCCAGATTTTGGTGGTGGGGTCTGGGACCAGTATTTTTTCAGGGCTTCTGGATGATTCTAACGTGCAGCCAGGGTTGGAACACATTGTTTCGGACAAGCTGTGCTCTCTTTGTCAAATTCCCTCTGTCAAAGTTTTATCTTGCTGGCAAACCCCTATTGACCCTTCAAAGCCCTTAACAGGGTTAATCTTCGCAATAAAGTCTCTGCTCTTTCCATCTTCCAAACTGCTAGTGAAAAGAGTGGCTCTTTGGGCACCTGGGTGGCTCGATCGGTTAAGCGTCTGCCTTCGGCTCAGGTCACGATCCCAGAGTCCCTGGAATCAAGCCCCACATCAGGCTTTCTGCTCAGCGGGGAGTCTGCTTCTCCTCTGCCCCTCACCCTGTTCTTGTGCTCTCTCTCTCAAGTAAATAAAGAGTCGTTCTTTCCTCTGTATCTTGAACTCGAGGAGGCAACAGGTGCATAGATCTCCACCACCAAGGCAAAGTAGCTGACCCCCACAGAGCACAGGTTGTCTGAGAGCCGGGACAACACAGAGCCATGTCTCGTACTCCAGACTCCCTCCTGGGACCAGGTTGAGCAACCCACTTCGGGACTTCCTATGAGCACAACCCTGCTTGCTCCTTCTCCAAACCTGTCCTGCTCTCCTGGGAGTGTGCCCTTAATAAATCTCATGCATCCAAATCCTGGACTCAGAGTTTATTCTGCAAGAACTTGACCTAAGACATACACTCACAGTAAGTATTACTTGCTCCAGGGCTGTGCTGGACCTGGCCTTTACCAGCTTACAGGAGCTAACCGTGCACACGTTATCTCAATTCCTCATCTAAGGAAGTCATGTTGGTAGCTTGACACCAAAGAAATTAGCAACTACTACAAATCAGGCCTTCTACATTTTCTGGAGAATCATTTGTTAAACGCTGGGTATTAGTATGGCTTTCTTAGCCATGAATAAGTGAATAAGTAAAGCACATTTGAACTGGGTTTCCCCAAATTTTCCTAACATACCCTTTCCTCTTTTCAACAAATCTTGGTTGACACCAAATTCCTAAACTAGTCTGGTCTTCCAAACTTATCTCATTTCCTTCACAGATTCTATTCACCTGGTTCCTTCCATCTTTTGCATATCCATTAACTTCCCTGCGCTCTAAATTCTAACCTTTGACCATCTACCCTGGTCCTCAGGAATATCAAATAATACTAATTTAGAGTCCGGGACGTTGAGAACTTGGTTACGCTCTGAGAATGCCCAGAAGAAAGCAGGTATTTCCTAACCTTGAGCCATGCTTCGGACCCTTGCCGTAGGACCCTGTAGAGCTGGATAAGGACACAGAAGTCTCGTTAAGGGTGCTGCTTGCCTCCCTCCTACCACACGATTTCAACCAGCACTACCCTGACCCATGCCCTGGGGAGACCCAAGTCCCCTCCTTCTCAGATTGGCTGTGTGTCTAAGTGCTGGAGTCCCAGGAAAGGTTCTTGTGTCTTACTGAGTGTAAGGTCACAGTGGGCCGAACATAACAGAGCGTGGGTGAAACCATGTCTGAATTTGCCTGGAAAGTCAGGTGTATTCAGATAATCAAAGGGTTAACAACCTCAGCCATCTGCAAGATGGTCCAGGAGCGATGATATGCATGTGTCTCCACAAAAGCCATATGCCACGTTCTCCTGGTAAAACTTCCCAACACCTGCAGCCCACTCTCCTGCACCCTTTGTTACAGAGCTTCCAGAAAGTTCATGATGATAGGCACAGAGAGAGGAAAGGGTCTAGAGAAATAATGTGAGTAGAAGCCATGGGAGTGGATGTTGGATAAAGATTCTGTGAATTAATCTTAGACAATCCTGAATCAGGGCAGTATGTGGTTCCATCGTGTTTTCGGCAGTGATGACGCAGAGCAGAAATGCAATTCGAGAATCCAGAGGTCGTGGCTCAGCACAGAAGGTCAGGGCCAGGGCTGGAAAGATGCTTGTATCACGGGGCAGGGACTTTGGGACTTTTCAAGATGCCGGAGGCCTTGGTCAAAGGCCAGAAGTAACCCCTGAAGAGCAGATGTGGGCCGTTTCCGGTTCCCTCGGACCTTCCCATCACTCGTTGGAAGCTTGTGTTTCTACATCATTTCTTGTCCTCCAAGGGATCAGCCTCGCCACCCTCCAGACTCCAAGTCTTCTCTCCGGCCTCCCCACTCCCTCTTCTTCCTGCATGTTCTATACCATCCTGTCCCATGGCCCCTTCGTTCTCCCCTGAACACCCTCCAGTGGGGCTCTCGCCCACCGCCCCCCCTGAAACCGCTCATGCAGGGCGCCCTTGCCTTCCCTGCTGCTGAGGACCACGGGCTCTGCGGTCCTGTTGCCAGCCATGCCCCGCATGCTCCAAGACTCCGTGCTGGAGGAAGACGTTCGGGCTTCTCTCCTACTTGTCAGTCTTCTTCGCTGGGTATCCCACATCACACCCCCTTCCTCCCTTGGGAGTGTTCTGGGACCCCCCTACATGGCCCCTTCTCTTCTTTATGGGAATGACCTCGGTGACTTCAAGCAGGTGCACACCGCTGAATACCACCCACACCCTGAGCTTCCAAATGCCGCCTCAGTCCACACCTCTCCCGAAGCCCAGGTCACGTTCCACTCGCTGTTTCCCCTCGACAGCCAGGAGCACATTAGACCTAACACACCCCGCACAGAGCCTCTGCCTCCCGGCACGCACACGCCCTCCCTGTGGCCTCTCCCATCTCAGACCACCTTCCTTCTACGTTCTCACCTTTGACCTCTCCTTTTTTTCACACTCCACATCAAATCCATCAGGGAATCAGTTTGACTCTACCTTCAAAATATATCCAGAATCTGACCCCATGATCTCCCCGGGGAGCGCCCTGGCCGGAGCCACCTGACTACCCATCATGCAGGATTACTGACCGGGCTTCTGTGGCCGTTCTCAGCCCCCCTGCCGCCCATCCCCACCCAGTGGTCAGTGCGCTCCGATGCTCTCCATTTCTCCCTGAAACCAAAGTCCCCACAACGGTTGTCAAAGCCTTATCTGGTCTGGCCTCTCCATTGCTCTGATCTTCTCTGTCTCCCTCGAGCATGTCCAACCTCACCAGGGCCCTTGCGGCTTCTCAAACCCAGCTGGAGGCTCCCTCCGGAAGCTTCTGCGCTTGTCTCTATCTGTTTGGAACTTCTCCCAAATAGCAACCTTCCCAGCGAAGCTCTCTATGCCCGTCAGCGTTGCAATCCCTCCCCCTTGGGGCTGTCGCTGTCACTCTCCCGTGTTGCTTTTCTCCCTGGCTTTTATCACCGTCTGACAAATTTTATAAATTTGCCTTCACTTCTTGGTTCTATTTGACTCCTGAGTCGGGGGCTGAGTTTTAATAGCAAGAGATAACGCATTATCTGAATCTATTTGGCACCTGAATTTCAGATAGCAAGTAACGAGAATTTGGATAACAAGAGATTTGTCCAAATATTTACCTCTGTATGTGCAGCTCCAGATTTGGATAGCCAGAGATACTCATTAAGGTTACTTATTTATTTTGCTGATTTCTCTCCCCAAATCTGAACATAAATGCACGGAATTTGCCTGTTCTGCTCACTGCAGCGTCTTCTCGAGCAGCGCCCAGCACAAAGCAGACATTCGATAGGTACTTGTCGGCTCACGGAGGGATAGAAGGAAGGAAGACACAAAGAGACATTGACTGAACACAGATGGAGGCGGGGGCCGGGGCAAGAAGGGGCATAGTCAGAGAAATAATACCCCCTGCCTCCTCCAGCCGTCAAATATGGGGCTTCCATGATTCTAGCCCTATTATTTCCAAGAACAAGGGGCAGTTTGGATCCCAAGATCAGGCGTGAAGCACAAGTGCCTTTTGTGACCACACGTCATGTCTGCATAGCCCCCTCGGTCTTGGTGGCTCCCCGTATCCCCAGTGCTGTCTTCTGAAAGGACACATGTCTCTTCTGAGCCACTGTGGACGCGGAGTGCCTGTGTGTGCCGTGTCATTCATGAGAGGTAGCCGACCGAGACCTGCTCTTAGAGGCTGCAAACGGAGCAGAGACCCCTGAGTGGCCCTTCTTTCCCCCTGGGGGTGACGGAGGCCGCGTCCCTGGCCCCGGACACAGGGTACTGTGGCGTCGCAGCCCGCGTGAGCTGGCTTTCTGCACCATGGCCTCCTGTGACGTGGGTCACAGCAGATATGGGAAACTCAGTGCTGTCCTCGCATTGATTTTTTGAGCTGCCTAATTCTCTTTAATAATCTTTCTTTGGGGCTTCAAATAGCCAGCGTGGGATTTGGTTTTTGCAGGTTAGGACCAGATCTGGAAGGAGGAGTTTTTGTTTCTGCAGTACTCCCTGTTTGCTCTGCTGGAAGAGGAGGGGAATCAAGTTCCTGGTCGCTTGGTCTTTTAAATCCCATTTAAACTTTTAAAGTCGAAATGCTTGATGTCCTTTATAAATGATTCAGTGGCAAAGAGTCATCTGGGCCAAGGGTTTCTCAACCTTGGCACCACGGACACATTGGGCTGGGTCATTCTCTGCCGGGCGCTGTTTTACGCCGTGGAGCCTGCCTACAGCATCCCCACCTTCTACCCACGGGGGGGCCGGCAGCCCCCAAGTCCGTGTGTCAGGACCAGCACGTCCCCAGCATGTCCCAAGTCCCCCTAGGGCAAGAGAGCCACTGATCCAGAGGCAGTTGGACATATTCTTCTGTGTATTTCCATGTCATGTTAGGAATCCAGAGACAGACAGGACCCATGGGTTTTACTCCTTGGATGGGAAATTCAGAAACAGTGGTTTTAGTCCAACGCAATCTTCATTGTTATATTAAAAATAAGACTAAACACTCGCTTTGAATCATGACTATTCTAAATTGTTTTATTGCTTAAGTATGTATGATTCAGTCACCTCTCTATTGTAAGAAGTGCCCACTTAAATATTATACATCATTTCTTGAGATGACAGTAGGCTGTCTAAAGCTAAAATCGGGAGTGATACATCAGGAAAAGTTACAATTGTGAATAAGTGGTTACATTTTATGTGTTTTTTCCCCTCTAATCAAACTCCGTTCTGACTTCCCCCATACGTTCTGTTGATTTCACATTCATACTGGGCTTTGTAATATCGATCACTCCATAGTTTACTTCATACTAGAAGTTTTATTAAAGCCATTTATTTGTGATAATAAGGAGTATGAGATATTTATAGCTGTTTCATTTTTAAAAATACTATAAACACATATTACAAATCTAATAGACCATAACTAGAATTTTGACTTGTGGAAAATCTGTTCTTAACACAACAGATTAGTGATTTTCCAGCACAGCTCCTGAGATAAGCTATGGCCACCAGCAATTTCTAAAGGTAAAAAAAATAAGAAAACTATTGTTAATATTATAAATAATTGATTATCATTTATTACAAAATTATTACCTTTGAGCAATTATCACAGTTAACAAGTGATTGCTTTGGGATTACTGCTTAATTACCATTAAGCAGCAAAGTACATATGGCATATGAAATTCATTGTTTATTATCATTTTTACAAGCACAGATGGCTTAGTACAATCAGGAAGACTAATGGAGAGTAATCTTTTTTTAATGTAATTACCACATGAATATGTCAAATCATTTTTTCTTTTTGCTAACATTATAATGTTATTTTAATTAAGATGCTAAGGACAGTAATTTTTCCCACCTAACTAGACCAAAAGGAAAAGGAAGATATATTCAAGATATTTTTAAAACTTTATTATATAAAAAACTTGTATTTCATAAATACTCATCACATTTGGTTCATTTAACCTTGCTTTTATCTTAGCTGAAAAATTGCATTTAAAAAATCTTATGACTCAGCAACAATTCAATATATCATGAAAGTCTAACGGTCTGTATGAAAATAATAAAATGCATATTTAGGTGTGTGTATAGTTTTGGAAAGAACAGTGATGGAAAGAAAGAGGGCAAAGTGCAGAAGATAATTCAGATTTCTGCGGGTCTTCATTAGACCAAGGAGGCTGTTCCTAAAGAGAACGTATGGGTCGCCATTATTTTTGTTAATAGACATGTCCTAATGTAGAAATACAGTTGTCAGATGTGTGGATGTCTTTCGACAGGGGAATTTCCGTACCACCAACATCTCCGTCCTAGAGACTCCGACTCACCTTACATCCCCCATGACAAAGGCCAACGTGAGTGTTGTCAGATCCAAGCCAAAGCAGGCATGCACAGAAAACACACTTGGGCAGGTGTGGAGGCCTGGGGCTCTCGGGAGGACCAGGGTTTCAGGCACATCTTTCCTGGGGCCTGGAGACCCAGGCACTTGGCTAAAGTCTCAGAATGCACTTGTGCTGTCTTTGGCTCAAAGTGGCCGTGTGTGGAACACAAATGGTCAGCTGACCTCCTGTTGGCAGTAGGAGGATTCATCTGGTCAGAACCGAATAGCCAGCTAGCAAGTCTGGATCTCGTGTCTGGTTGGAATTAGCGCTTTCGGCCCCGGATGGCTGCAAGATGGTGGCACGCACGATCATTTCCAGCTCTAGCACCTGATGGTTCTGTCACCTCTGGATAAGAGGTTCAGATCACAAACATGCCTTTCCTGACTCCCCAGGCAGAACCTGGACATCTGCCAAGGTGTGCCCCTGGGGGGCACACACCATCCTTCCCCCCACGCAGGGCGGGGCCTCTCCAGTCCCAGGGCCCGGCTGTGCTGGAATCCAAAGCCTGGTTTCCAGGGTCCTGTTGCCCCTTTGGATTTGGGGGAGCTTTTCTCTCCTGGGTAGACCCATGTACTTCCTTCTACTAAGGCAAAGCCTAGGCACCAAAACTGTGTGTTCTGTGGAGGAACTTCTCCTTCCCACTTAAAGGCAGAGCCCAGATGCTATTTGCAGAAAATGGGAGCTCTCAGAGCTGTGTGGCCTCCCCTCAGTGCCTCACCCGAAGGTCCCTCCGGCTAGACCTCGTCCACACGAGGAAGGACGTCTGCACTCACCAACACTCACTCCGTTCTCACTCTGAGCCCAGCAAGTTCCAGCTCCTGGGACAGCCCACAGCTCCTGTCTTGCCCTACAGACTCTGCCCCAGGATCATGCAGTCTCCGGTGAATCTGGTTCAGGCTCTTTCAATAAGTGCAGGCTGGTCAGAGGAATCCTCCCGCTTCTGCTCTTTGCTCCACACTCCCGAGAGAATAAACATTCAACAGTGCCTCTGAGAGGCGACCTGATCCGCTCACCGCACTCCAGCCCATCCCCGGGCTCCTCATGCGATTCCCAGCCCCGGCTGCACCCCACGTCATCTGGCGAACCTCTATAAACTAGGGGGCCCGGTCACACATGCATTCCTGCATACCTAAGGACAGGACAGCTTTCCTTCTGTCCAGCATGAAGCCCCAGGATCTATTCAGAAAGGCCCACTAAATAAATACAACTTTTGAAAACCTGTAATTGTCCATCAGAGAAATGATGATGCAGAAGTGGGCAGAATAACCAAGTTTCTTTTCCTGATTCAAGAAATAAGAAAAGAAGAAGAGAGAAGAAAGGAAGAAAGAGAAAGAAAAAGAAAGAGGGAGAGGCGGATGGAGAGAGACAGACAGAGAGACAGAGACAGAGAGATAGAGACAGACAGAGATGGACAGAGGGACAGAGACAGACAGAGCTACTAATGACCATTGGGTCATTTAAGGGTGCTCTGCCAAGGGTCATCCGTTCCAACTGAGCAACCTTTATTATATTCTAAAGAGAACTATGAATTGTTAACTTGAGTACTGTAAAAAGGCCTTCAAATGGACTATTTTTCCTGGAAAACAATAAATGAAACTTACATATGCCAGATGTCACCAGGCTTTGGTTATAAAATCACAGACTTTTATACATCAGCGTTTGTACCATGCAATGTCATCCACCCACCCTGTAGATGTTAGCTCACTTCAAAGCATTCCCCAGCCATTTCTGTGAGGTTTTGAGAGCTCACCGTCCAGAAGCAGCCCCCGTGGCCTTCCCCTCCAGCGTCTCCTCCTGTCCCCTGTGGCCTCCTCGGGGATCGAGGACCTGGGACCGCTGCTCCGCTGTGCGTGGCCACAAGGCCGGGAACCGGTGTGGTCCCACAGGACCTCAGGCGCCGTATCCCCCTGTGGTAGGGGACGAATGTGCATCCTTATTAGCAGGTTGATTGCGTGAATTCATTCCCAGCTCAGACGCGCCCAGCCGAGGCCGGGAGTCTCCACCCCAGCCGTCCTGGATCCCTGACGATGCCCTGCTCACGCAGGTGACTTCAGAGGTGCCAGCTGGCACCCAGGGCAGCTGCCCGAGCCGGGGTTAGCTCTCACCCCCAGTCTGAGTGCACAGGCCAGCGCGAACCCCCCGCCGCTCCATCTGCTCCGGGCTGCGCCGTGTGGTAGAGTCTGGTCCAAAGGCTTAGGTCTCAGAGATGATGGATTTCCATCCTTTCTAACAACTCAACAGCTTCCCTCATTTCCTCCTGAGAAACTGTCAAATATTTAGACCCATTGAGCAAGACACTTTGACCCCAAGTATAGAATCCTATTAAATTGTATGTTTTCCAAAGTACAATCAGCACCATCCAGTAGGACCTCCTGTGACAGGGGAGTTACCCTGTGTCTGCGTCGTCCAGCATGGTAACAACCGGGCCCACGTGGATGTTGACTGCCTCAAACGTGGCGCGTGTGGCTGAGGAACCATTTTTAGTTAACTTAATTTTAATGTATTTAAATTTAATATCTTCTAGTGCCTAGCAGCTCCTATACTGATTGGATACATTATTCAGTGGTCACCATTTTATAGGTGGGTTATTTGCCTTTTATAAAATTAGGATTATCCAATCAAACCCATCTTCCAAATGTGTGCAAGAACTCTCTCTAAACCCTGGGTGTGATTATCATCAGATCGTCATAGTAGTTTCCCTCCGATTCTGCACTGGGCCCTCATCTGGGACGTCCAAGCGTCTTGGCGGACCCATCGAGGTCTCCGTGGGCCGGCCTCAGCCCCAGCACGCCTGCCTCACTTCCCAAGATTCATCTACACAACACCATTGGCTAGAGTACAACAGGACCCCAAATTAAACTAGTTGTTGAGTGAGTTGACCCCGAGTTAGTAAAAGTAATGTTTCGTCCACCTGTTTATTGAGAGTAAGATCATAATAATGAACATTTACAGAGCTATCTCTTTGTGCCGGGCACTGTGTTAAGTACTTCTCTCTAGTCTCTCCTGTAATCTTCACAGTAACTCCACACGTTATGTACTCCCGGCCCTCTCTTACTGCTCAGGAAATGACCCTCCTCCGAAAAACAACGTTCCTCGAGTTTCCGCCTTTAATCGATGGGCCCACTAGAATGTAAGGTCCTAGAGGGAGCAGGCCCTGACTCGTCTGCTCTGTCATTCCTGACAGAATGGACTCCACACTGATGTTTGTTGAATGAATACACGAGTCAGATTTTAAATCTGGGCCCATCTGCCTCTGACATATATGTGTGTTCCTGACCACAGCTAGGCTGTCTGGCAGTCAATTATTTCGAATCATTGGGATTTTGAGTCTCAGAGAGTGGGGGTCAGTAAAACGTTTCTGGAAAGGGCCAGACACTGGTCGCCCTTGCTCTGGGTAAGGTCTCGGCCATGGCCGAGGCATTGCCGCAAGACTTTACTCGCAAAAGCAGGCTATGGCTGGATTTGACCCACACACCGAAGTTTGCTGACTCCCACAGACTATCAGCAAGCGGTAAATTTCCACTGTTTAATTAACACAAAGCCGATCACATGTTTTGTGGAGTCACATCCAATAATCTCTCACAGCAGCTTCAGCTTGAATTTCTTCCCCATTTGTCAGCCACATGTCAGTAAAGTACTCGGTATTATTTCTTCTTCATTTTGGTGACTAGAATAAGGATCTTTTATTCTCCTTCACAATTCCCTCTCAATCCCGTTACTAATAAATACCCCAGAGGCTGGGCTGAAAGTCCCATCTGCTAATGAGGGTAATCATGTCTAATAGAAGCTCTGATTCATTTTCCAGATGCAGGCACACAAACAGAATTCCTGCTTACTCCTGACCTCAGATGCATACCCTCCACAGTGGGAATGTATTTTGCCAGTGAGAAGAATAAATGATATCCGGTCTTTAGAAATAGAGAATCCGAGGATGACTTCAAGGTTAATTGGAAAAGTGAATAAAAACCCAGTATCTACACTGAATCCGGGAGAGAGACCAAGGCGCCTGTTTCTAAGTGTGGTTTGACGCCGAGACCACATCAGCTAGGTCTTACCGCAACCCCCAGAGCAGGCAATCCGTTCCTGCGCTATTTTATTCATGTTGTTGGAGTCAACCCTGTGTGGATGGGAACTGAGTCCAGGTTTCGAAAACAAATTCAGTCGTTCGCGTGCTTGTGTCTCAGCCTGATGAGCTCCGCTGGGATCCGTCCACATGTCTGAGAACTTGTGCACACGTTGTCTACACATGTGAATCGTCACCACCCAGGAATCCCAGAACTCCAGCTGAAGGACCCTGGCCAGGCTCCGAGGCCAGGCTGCCCAGAGGCCACTCTCCCGCCAGCGCGCTCCTGGTCCACAGCCTACGCAGGCAAGTGTGGATGCCCCGGGCAGGCCGATGTGAATAGCCCCGCCCTCGAAGAACAATGGAGAAAGAAAGGCCTTCTCCTTCTGGGAGAAGAGAGCAGTGGGGTCCTTGAGGAATGGCAGACTCGGTGTCTGGCAGAGGCTGCTAGAACACAGCCCCTGCCCACGGTGTCTTGAAATGCAGGCCCTGGGGTTTTAGATCTACAGTGGGGGAACTGGTGTGCAAATGCCTGATTCATAAATATCAGTGACTTCTTGGTTTTGTCTCCACGAGGAAAGGGCCAAGCTTCCTATATGGGCCAGCTGCATTTGGTCGGATGGTCGTCTGCTTAGGACCTCTGTTTCAGCACTCTGAAGGATCTTCCCTCGATAGCAAAGAAAATAATCTTGAGGGGTAATAAAGTCGTCATCCACAGCTATCTTCATGGTAAGAGCAAGCTGAGTGCTTCTAGCAGCCAACACTGGAGGCAGAGAGGTGGAAAGGCCCCATTCATAAACACCACCGTCCTCACAGATGGGCCTTGCAGGTCCAGGGCAAACACACCAGTGGGACCCATGTTTCCCATGTCTCAATATGGTCAAGTTATGCACCAAAATTCCATCCAATAAAAAATGTTCTAGCCCTGCTTCCCTCCCAAATGTAATGACAAAATAGACAACCTATGCAGATTTGGGGTTTAAGGATGGAATGTCAGCAAGTTACGCAAGAGGAGGTAATTTAACTAATACTGGGAATGGGGTGTTCTCTTCACGAACAGCAATATTTAGGTGAGTAATAACATACAAACACATAACATAACAACTGAGTAGGAATGTTAAGTCTTTCACATTGCAAACTAGTCTTCAGCAGCCGTTGTGGGGTGCTGAGCTGCCTGGCAAAGATTTCAGACCCACAAAATGCACAGGGAGGGAGCAAGAGAACAGGGGGCCTGCCCTGCGGGGAAAGGGTACACGGCCACACCCAGGCGATCCCATCCTTGCTCCAAGAGAGGGCCGGGTGGGGTGCTAACTTGTCTTTTCTCTTCCCTAGGGGCCACATAAACTGTCCCGCCATTCGGCAAGGCCTGTCCCTTATACCACAATGGCTCAACCCCAGATCCTTGCATTTGGACATAGTTTCTTGTTTGAAAGATGATGGGAAAAGAGCTTGGTGAAATGTTGCTTCGGGTCTGTGGGCCTTTGTCCTGAGAATGATGCTTAAGGTAATGGAAAGTGTACCCCAGCGTGGAGTGTTGGGTCTTGCGTGACCAAGGGACACATGCGCTCTTAAATAATTTCCTTTGTGCATGTGTGCATGCGTGTGTGTGGGGGGGGGGGGGGGGGGGGGGGGGGGGGGGGGTGGGGAGGGAAAGAGATGCACGAGGTGCCCTGAAGTGTAGGGCCCGAGACAGAACTCTAGCTGCTTGAATCCAACGGTGGCACAGTTTGCTGTTGGGGATTCTCAGAGTACTTCCTGACTCAGAGCACGTTCATCCTAGGGGTGCTAAGAACCCTGAACCCATCATCCTGACTCTTGTCTTGGCTTATAGTAGTAAGCTTGTCCCACGTAAACTCTAGGAAACAGAGGACAGTTGCTTTACTACACATGTGACCTGACCAGTAAGGTTTATGCTCTGGCTGAAGCCCACGAATCAAACTGGTGAAAAGATTAACTGGAGAAAAACCAATTCAATGAAGTGTGTGTAAGAGTTTTTACAAAGACTCCAACTCACCGTGGCAGGCAGGAGATGGAGGCCCGTATACGCGTTAGGCCACACAGGGGGAAAGGAGTGTTGAGCTTCTAGGAGGGGAGGGGAGTCCTGGGCAGGTGAGGGAGGCGAGGGGTGGTAAATAAGCACCATCTTGCCATGGAGCTGAGAGCCTCTCGGGTCCTAAGACTTGTTTCCCAGAGTAACTTTCTTCCTCCTACAGAGACACCTTTAGCAACAGGAATTTCCTTTACAAACGGGGAAATTTATTCTCTATTTTCAGGCAGTTAGCGGGAGGTAAAGAGCTTTTCCTGTGTCTGCCTTTAGCTCAGAGTAATCCACAAGCCAAGGAGACACATTTTGGGTGGCCTATCCCGGTACCCTTCATGGACAACGGTCAGCCCAGGTTGCTTTAGGAGTGGAATGTTGTCCTAACAGTGGACAATGTTGTCCTCCTTCAAATCATTAAAACTGACCTGCTAAAGTTAGTTTTACACCAAAATTCCACATATAGCAGTCAGTAGTCTCACACAGAACAGGCTAATGTAATGTGTAATGAATTGCTTTCTATGTGGTACACCCACAAAGGATAAAACAAGTATGAATGGGAGACGTGGTGGGCATGGTATAATGTTGCGGTGTCCTGACGTGGATGCCGTGGCCCCCACCATGGTGTCACAGTGGGATATTCACCTCAGTGGATTCATTCCAGTCCGGGGTCGGCTGCGCTTGTAGGTTGGGAGATGTGCGAAATGAAAATTGCTCACTTTTCAGATTTTGGCACCTTGTGAGTTAATCACCAATCTTACAGATAACTAATGGAATGACTAAGTGAGTAAAGGAAAGCGGGCCCAGCAAGGAGACCGGGGTGCAGCAAGTAACCTAGCTAATGTCTTAGCAGGAGAAACAGTGCAAGGATCAGAAACCGCACCCCGTCCGGGCACCCTGCCCGCTTCCCTGGAGGGGCAGCGAAACCAGAGGACAAGTGACAAGAGACATCTCCTGAGCAACGTCCACTCACGGGTTCTCCTCCCTCTTAGACATGCTACCTGGCACCACGCTGGGATCAATGGGGCACTGCTGGTTCGCCTTCCAGGGGACACCTGAGTGCTTCTGCATGTCCCCAGCCAGGAATCAGGTGTTTCTGCCCGCACCCCGAGTCTGTGGGCTTTCGCAGTAACCATGTACTTTAATGGACTCTCGTGAGATTCAACCCCGTGAAACAGGAGTGTACATAGTTCATCATTTCTGTGAAAATCGAAGTGAATTTACCTGGAAGAATTTGATAAGAGCAACTTTATTTTTGTTTTGTTTTGTTTTTAGATCACTTCCCCAAATTGCTGTAGATGAGGCAGCTGTAGATGCTAAGAGGAAAACTGTAGAGCTAAGTTTTCTGGATTAAATTGCTGCATAAGTTCTTTCTCTGCCATCAGGAAATAGAAACAGGAATTCATAGACAATCCATTATTTATTCTCTGCGTGTGTTAATGCAAGAAATACCATGGCAAGTCCAATTAGTGGAACCATTAGCAAAAAAACGTCAACATGAGTGAATGGGTATTGATATGTTTTAAGACATTCAACCAAATATTTAAGGTGTACATGATTCATGTGTATCATTCTGTGCATTAATATTTTCTTTTTTCTATTAACCAGCCACTGGTCCCAATCGCAGAGGATAGTAGGGTTTCTATTTGAGTAGTCTTAGACTTGCCTAGTGAGCACATAATTAGAAAAAGAAGTCTTTCCCGGAGGACTCCAGATGTTGAAGGGTATCCACTTCCCACACGGGGACCACCCGCGTTCCCCAGATGGGGCTGGGCCAGGAGTGCAGGTCAGCTCTGCCTTCATTATTTTTCTTCAGCCATTCCTCAGTTCTCTTTTTAAAGGAGGCATTCTTTCGTCAGATAATCTAATTCTTTTACTTTCCTTTTGGCGGGGCAGAAGGAGAAGGAGAAGGGGAAGGAGATGCGGAATCTTCAGTAGGCTCAACACCCAGCGCAGAGCCGAACACGGGGCTCGATCTCTCAACCCTGAGATCATGACCTGAGCCGAAATCAAGAGTCAGGTGCTCAACCGACTGAACCACCCAGGCTCCCCAGATAATCTAATTCTTTCCATGAAGTCAGTTGAGTGTACAGTTAACTTGTGAGCCCTTCCATTTTCTTAGAGTAACCTACATTCATTCTGCCCTGAACCATTCAGTTGGTTTATAATTTCACCCTCCATGGACAATCTTGGCCTCATTCATTGTTTCACCTCTCGGAGATGATGCCTCCAAGCCAGTGTTCACGCATCCTTCGGGCATCAGTCAGTACACACAATGATAGGCAAGCGTCGGTAACTTGATATAAGGATGTCTTTCATGCCACCTTTCCCACCTCTCTTTGCTAGCCTACTTTTTGAGTTAATACCACAATTACCTTAAACTTAAAACACCATCAGTATCTGATACGTTATCCCTTACCAGAAATCTTGCAAGACTTCGGAATCTCATGTGATGGTTGGACCTAATTTAAAAGCTGTATAGGAGAGAGAGAGCACAGGCTTACAACACAGACTAATTTTTTATTGTCATCTCCAGACGAGGGTGTTTGGGTTACAAAGCCTTCTCAGATGTGGAAGCGCTTCCATGCTGTGATGGGTGGCACATGAGTGGGGGGCCAGAGCCCAGGGGCAAAGCCACACTTCCTTCCACCGGTGGCCCTTTGGAGCCTGCACGAGTTCTCATGTCTCTGAAGTAGAAGCATTACGGGCATTCTGATCTGTAAACTAGAGAAGAGGAATAGAATTTTCCTATGTAATTATTGTACTGGAATGCATATAAAGATCTGAGTGTGTGTGTTACTGGACCCTGAAGTAAATAACCCGTCACTAGATGTTCACCAGTGTTGCTGCTGGGACCTCTAACATTACTACAGCAGGTGCTACGCCCTGTGTGTTCTTGGGCACGTTTTTGAACCTGTGACAGTGCCGAGTTTCACCTCATTCCCACGTTCCTGGTAAACAGCGATGGTCAACCCCCCCCCACCTCCACCATCCTTTTTTGTTCCAGAAAACCGCTAACCAGGAAAGACCACCTATTCTTACTGTTCCAGGATAAGACTCATCTTCACACGTCCTCAGTGACCAGATAAGACCTTCTCCTGCTCCCGCAGACCCACGGGCGACCCCATGGTCCACTTGCCCTTGTCCACCTCCCTTTAGGAAACCCCAAGCCCCTCCCTTTTCTCTGAGGTGTCACTGATCAGCGAAGGTCCTCCCTATCACAATAGCCCGGATGAACCTCTCTCCTTCGTGGTCTGGTGCATGTTGTCTTCCGCATCTGTGTAAGTTGCCCTGTGGATGGATGACCATAGCCCATGGCTACCACTAGCTTCCTTATGCGACTGTCGTGAGTTTTATTTATTATTTTTAAAGATTTTATTTATTTATTTGACAGAGAGAGAGAGGGAACACAAGCAGGGGGAACAGCAGAGGGAGAGGGAGAAGTAGGCTTGATCCCAGGACCCCGGGATCATGACCTGAGCCGAAGGCAGACGCTTAACCGACTGAGCCACCCAGGCGCCCGCGACTGTCATGAGTTTTAAATGCTGTTGGCAGTGATGTGTTCAGAAAGACACTTACACACCATCAGGGCTAGATAACTGGCAGGTATTTTTACCTGTAGCCATACATTGCGCAGTAATTTATGCTTTACAGAATCGTGTCAATGACTGCCTTTTTTCAACCATGGCAATAGCTACTGTCAAGACAGATGTTATTTATTCCCATCTTACAGATTAGAAAACTGAGAAATGTCCCTTGACTCACCCAAATCAGCCACCTCAGGGCCAAAGCTGGGATTCAAACCCATAGTGTTTTCAATCATAAACAGCCCAGAGATAGAGGTGAACAGTCGACTCTAGCATTGAGGAAAAGTTAGGATCTCATATCGGTTTCCCATCTTCCTTCTTCCAAAGCAGTGTAGCGCGCGCCTGTCACCCTGGGAGGGTGTTCTGTGAACAGGCCACCGCCTCTCTGACCACACGCTCATCTTAATGTCACGAGACAACTGAGTAGTGGGATCATCTCTGCTAAGCCCCAGGAACTACCCCTGCAAATGGCCCCGTAACTGACCTGCCTGTGGCGCATCCGTTTTGGAACAACAAGGCTGCCCGCCTCCCGCAAAGAGTGGACTGCCGTGGAAAGTAGATTTTAATCTACTGTTAATCCAATGAGCACTGAAGACCGTAGCCCATCTGGCAGATGTTTGCTGACGATGTTGCTGCTGCCAGGCACACAGGCTGCAGGGTCCCGCAGAGGGCGGCAGGGTCCTTCGCCCGGCAGCCAGCCTGGTGGGGGAGGTCGGGGCAGTGCCGTTGGATAAGGGTGCACCTTCCTCCCTCCCCTCCTCTCCTGCCGCCCTCCCTCTTTCCCCTTCTCCTCTCTGCCTTCCTTCAGCTCTTGGTTTGGTTTAGTATCTGCTGGGCAGCAAAGCCAGAGTGTATATTGGTGGGTGTATTAGACATACGCTCTGTTTCCTAGAGTTTATTTACCATACGAGAAAAGAGACAAACCGTAAATAAGTAAACAGCAGGTCCGGCACACAAGAGAATATTGAATGCCGCAGAATGGCGCTGTGTTCTGGGGGGCAGATGTTGATGGCCCCGAGCTGGAAGTCATGTCGCGTCCCCTCCACCTTTGTTAGTGGCCTCAGATCCCTCTTATGCTGAAGCACAGACCTCACAATGGCTCATTGCTGTGGCTTGGTTGGCGCGTTCTCTCATCCATTCTGTTGCTTCGCACAGAAACACTACTATCTTTCTGGCCCCCTTCAGAGGGAGTGTTCTTTTCGCCCGAGCCTCCAGAGCGTTCTGTTCTGGGCAGATGTTGGTGGCAGAGGGTGTTAGAGAGTCCCCTGGCAGAAGAACCAGTCTGTTTTTCTAACAAAAATAAGCAGCCGGCCAAATGTGTCCGAGGGGCAAGCTTGCACATAGCTCGAGCTATCAGGCTTCCTGGCTTGTACCGGACACCGAGGCTTCCCTCTCAGCGTGGGGTCACCACTGTTACCGGCTGGAACGCAGTGAGGAAGCGGGTTCTTCTCCTGCGGCCCTCAGAGCTCTGGGGGCCGGACAACTTTCCTCTGGGACACGGGGCCCCTCGGCGTCCCATCAGCTGCGGGAGACGGAAACAGGCAGAATCTGAGAAAGGATCCTGTGTGTGAGATCCTACAAGGCTTTTTTATTTGGCTTTTCTCTGAGCCATAACCTCAGAAACCAGGCAAATCCAGAAACTGATCCAGAAGAGATTTTGCAAACAGTATGAAAAAGCCGACCAGAAATCAATCACCCCCTTCCACTTATATAGGAAAGAATGGCGCACACATTTTTGCTTATTGAGACGGCAGTGTCGAATGTGACCCCGAGTGGTATTCGGAACAAGCCAGGTCTTAAGGGGCGGGGGTCGAGGGAGCCATCCGTCCGTCACCTCTAATCCCAGGAAAACCACAGCAATCTGGCACTGCTTCCCTTCCCAGAGTGTGAGAATGGGCTATTCCATTATATGCTTCGATGTGTGAGTTTAGACTTTGGTGCTGTTGGTGATACATACATTTACAATTCAAATTCAATTTAAGAGACAAACCAGGCTGAACGTCGCCAGCAGATAGGGTCCCTCCCTTGCTCACCTACTTTCTCCTCCTCTTGTCTCCCCTCCTTCTTTTTTGAGTGACGACCCTGGTGCCTTGGATGTCGGCTCTGGGACCTGGGGCTACCACGATCTCTCCAGACCTTGCAAAACTGGGTGATAACTTCAGGACAGGGGAGGCATGGTAAAAGGTAGACCGTGAGTTTTCCAAGATTAAGAGAGCTTATTTCATTATATAAGTGATAACATGACTATTGTGGGGAAAGAAACATATAATACTATAAATGACAAAGAAGGAAAAATCTCTAGTAATCCTTTAGGGAAAACCACTCTGCTAATGTTTTTATATTTATTCCCAGAATTTTCTCCATGTTTGCATATTTGTGTGTATAATTTTTGAAAGGATACATGATAAGGTTTCATCCTTCTTAATGGACACATCTGTCTGTGTGTACAATCATGTATTTAATAATGCACCTATTCATGGTCATTAGGCTTCTTACATATCTTATTGGAAAGTCATGCTGTGAGCATTCTCTCACATATATCTGTGCATCTGTCTCTTTATTTCCTTACATCAATTTCTGCCAGTAAGTTTGCTGGGTCAAAAATTGCTGGCATTTGAATGTTGATTCCTACACCCAGAAGGCCATCAGAGAGGTTGACAACATCCAGTCCCGCAAGAAGAGCATGCTCTGTGTGGCCCCCAGGCAGCCAGGGGAGAGGACACCGATTTAAGTTGGAAGATGAGCAGGAGCACATGTGTTCTTCTTCTCCTTCTTCTTCTTCTTCTTCTTCTTCTTCTTCTTCTTTCTTCTTCTTCTTCTTTTTAATTTTATTTATTTGAGAGAGCAAGCAAGAGCACAAGCGGAGGAGGGGGCAGAGGGAGAAGGAGAAGGCAGCTCCCCGTTGAGCAGGGAGCCCGATGCAGGACTCGATCCCAGGACCCTGGGATCATGACCTGAGCCAAAGGCAGACGCTTAACGGACTGAGCCCCCCAGGCGCCCCAAGGGAGTGCTCTTCTGACTCAGTGGCCCTTCTTCTGTGCTCTGAAAAACATCTAGAACAAGTTTTCCTTCAAGACCAGCTTGTCACCATGGAAAGAAGTCCACTCTAGTCCCCCCAGACGTCCCAGATTTCATAATTATTGGGAAGAGACTACCGAGAGATACAGAGGCGGTGGAGAGGTAGACACGACTTTCCGGGGTGTGCATGTGAGCAGGGAGAGGGTCATAGGAGGGACTAGGTTAAAAGAGGAAGCCAAGAGGGGAGAAGTCAAGACAGGGACTTGGGGTGCAAGCCGAGCCGGGTTGCCACTGGTCAGATGGGATTCAGTTCTATTTTGGTGTCTGAAATCGCTCATTTCATTTCTCAAACAATCACTGTTTTATTCAGCTCATACTATTTGCAACGATAAAGAGCCTGGAAAGATCTACACTGAACATAATGATTTTCTTCTGGGGGATGGAATTGGAGGGGCAAGGGTAAAATTTTTTACATTTTATATTTTTAGAGGTATTATTAGAAGTGTCTTAAAATTTATTTTGAATTTTATGATTTTTACATAGTAAACTAAATATTTGCTTATTGAATAGGTGGAATTTCAGACGGTGGGGTTTTTCTAGGTATACCATAGGGAATGGACCTTGTGTTGAAAAGAATAGGAATACAGACAAAAGGAATCTCTTGTTGAAAAGATCAGGAATAAGCATATGTCGGCCAGGTGGGGATGAGCACGCTGTGCTTG
The DNA here is from genome assembly GCF_002201575.2 of Neomonachus schauinslandi. NCBI lineage: Eukaryota > Metazoa > Chordata > Mammalia > Carnivora > Phocidae > Neomonachus > Neomonachus schauinslandi. Next base: position 3,634,185 of record NC_058405.1, read on the forward strand.
GTTTTCTTCTCGTCTATTCCACGCTGACCAAATACATGATTAGCGCCAGGATGGGCCAGATATTATGCTAAGAACTAGGGACAAAGGGAACCAACAGAAGTCATTCTTGTTGGATGGCTGACATTATTGAGTGGTCTGTGCCTGATATCACTGTTTCAAGTGCTTCATGTGGTCATCTTTCTTTATTTACCACGAGTACCAAAGCTTGGGGAATCACCACACTGTGCAGATGAGTTTGGGCAGTGCAAGGTCAAGTGATTCGCCCGAGCTCATATGATCCAGTTCATCAAATCTGAGATATTATCAAGTGCAAGATATACCATGATTTTCTGTACTATAAACAAAGTTTGGTCTAGTAACAATATAACATGCCATTGGATAAAATGCCAATATAAAAGGGATTGAAAGACTGATTTTAGACATGTTAACGTGTGAAAAAAGTATGCATCTTTTGTTCATGAACTATGGGAGTGAGCAAGTGTAGAGAGTTGCAGTTGGAACACCAGGTCTTCGCCCCGCAACACGCAGGCTGTTGAAACTATGCTGCTAGAATACGGACAGCCACTCACCGTCCCGCCATGATGCTTGGTAGGGTTATAGTAAAGAAACACACGCTTAGGTTGGATCAGATAGGAACATACTACTACAGGGATCGAGCATCCACCTAAAACCAATAGATTGAATAAAATACACCAAGAAGAAAAATAAACAGTGTTCTCTTTATGGATGAAACATTGTGCTTTAGAAGAAACATGTAATCCAGGGAGAGGAAAGCTGACAAATGAGTGGGGAGTGCGGGAGGTGCCACGGGGGATTCTGGGACTGGGGTGGGGGATGGAGGAGACGACACCGGGCATTCTGGAAGAAGACTTTGGAGAGGAAGGTAGGGTCAGCGGAACAAGGTCAGGGTTTTGGTTCTATCCTGATGTAAAGCAAAGGTGTTCAAACCCTTGGGGATGGTATGATCAGATTTGTGCTTCCAGTAAGTGGTGGAGGAACCACTCTGGGGGCTGCAGTGGACATGGGCAGGGCAGCGTCGCCTCGTGTCCCCCTCGCACCGTGAGGATGAAGCTGCAACCAGCTGTGGCTCGGTGACCTCGTGCTGGGGACTGGGGAGGATGCGTGCTGTGTGTGGAGGTGGGATCAACTCAGAAGAATGAAGACAAGGAGGGGGGACATTAGAATCCAAGCTGGGGAGGTTTAGACATTGTTCACTCTCTCCACAGCTCCGAGAGTCATCTTGACACCATGAAGGGAGGGCCGGGAGATGCTCCAAGATGCTGCAGGCATCTGGGCCCTGGTACCTCTGAGCCTCCACACCAGTGCCCGTAACTGGCCATCTGCAACCGTTTCCCTTTCCGGGCAGCCACTGGCTTGTGCTGTTGTTGCTCGAAGCCCGGGGTCTACCTGGCAGATGGGAACCCTGGGTGCGGGAGCACCGGACACGCCACAACACGGTCAGGCAGTGGAGGGCGAGCCTGCGGAACAGACAGGGGAGGAATAGCCCGAGAAGTGGAAGAAATCCCGGCAGAGTGTCCTGCCCTGGAAGCCGCCAGAAAGTAACTCACGAAGAGAGAAGGCTTCCAAGAAGCCCAGTAGATGGCAGCTGAGGTCATCAGTGTTTGAAGAGTGGAGATCTTGGTGAGGGCAGAAAACACGCCTGTCCAGTCTCATCCTCTGCGTCCTTCCCGAGAGAACCCACTTTCGTCTGGGTGGGCGTCATGTCCCCCGACTGCAGGGGCTCCCTGGCCTCCGAACTCTTCTGGGGGATTTGAAAGACCGCACTCGGCCTTTGCCCTTGGCTCTTCCCCCTCGTTCCTGCCTGGAGCCAGAGGGCTGGCTGACAGCGGAACAACCATCTTGCAACCATCAGAAGATGAAGTGACCTGCTAAGAAGGGCACTGCAGCAAGATGGAACGGCCCAGGTCGCTCTCGGCGTCTCGGGGCCGCCCTGTCAGCCTTGGGCTTCCCGTGACATAAAGCTAATTCTGCATAAACAGTAATTGGCTTCCTTGGGTTTTCTGCTCCTCTCAGCCCAGCTGCACCGTGGGGGACGCAGTCCCCTGAGTGAGCTCTGGGGGCCTGCCTGGCTGCCTGGAAAGCAAGTCCATGAAGAGTACATGTTGGGGACACGACGGTCACAGAGAAATAGCTGGGGGACCGAGAGGCCGAGGCAGTGTTGGGGGGATTCTTTTTTTTTTTTTTTTTTTGGTAGCGAGAAAGACTTGGGGAATTTCCATGGAGATTCGAAGAGCCCCAGAGTGAAGAAAAGGCCAGACACACAAGACAGAAGCGAGAAGCATCCTCTCTGGTTTCTGAGTAGGTGAGATGAGATGGACTCCAAAGGACAGGGGAGCGAGGTGGCTTTAAATTCAGTAGAACAGTTCTTCTGGAAACGGGAGAAGGAGGCAGTGGGTGCAATGCATACAGCAGTCGGTCAGTGAGGAGTGCCCCGGCGGGCAGGCATGTGTGGGGCTGCACTCTGCAGAGGGGAGACCCGCAGGGCTGGTGGGGGGCGGGGCGGCAGAGGAGGTCCAGCAAGCAGCAGGTGACAAGGGCCTCAGCCAACATCATCCTGCTGCAGCCAGAGAGGAAGAAGAATGGAATTTTAAGAAGTTTTAACATTAAGACCTCCTTCTTCTGATCTCCTTCACTGCGCCCTAAAACATCAGCCGGAAGAGACCTTTCATTGCTGTCTCCTGCCACTTCCCCTCCGAGCCCCAGCCCTGCCCCTGTGTCTGTAGGTTCTGAGTCGTTCAGTTTCTGCTCCCAGGCTGCCTGCTTCTCTGTCTCAGCCATGTGGAGGTGAGCATGTCCTGCTCCGAGATCCCTCACCACATCAGCGAGGATCTGATGTACATTTCCTCTCTTGTGTCCCTGTCATTTCTTACCCTGACTGATCACGATCTGTGTCCTGGTCGCATCCCCTCCATGAGATTATAAAACCATGACCTCTGGACCATCTTGCTTTTCCCATCACTGTGCCCCCAGGTCAGAGCACGTTGTGGTCTTGCCGGGTGAGCGCGGTTTCTCCATCGCACACATGCCTTCCAGAGGACACGCTGAGAGCCCGGTTTGGATGCGAGAGGGAGAAGGAGAGAGACGACCAAAGATGAAGGTTAGGTTTGGAGCCTGGGAGACCAGAAGACAGATGGCCATCACTGACAAGTTGGGAAGAGAGTTGGGAGGGATGGTTTGTGGAGGAAAGATAATGAATTTCTTTTTGGCTTGCTTGAGTTTGGGAAGACCTTGACACTAAGCAGGGGACCGGACTTCTGACACTGTGTGGGATGACGTGGTCAGCGGACCTGCACCCGGTCAGGCAGATGGCTTTCCCAAAAACCCCGGGGGAGGCCAGGCTGACCCTCCACCTCTCCCAGGCTGCTCTCCCTCATCCGTCCCATCCTAATGGAGGAGAAATAAGATGAGTTCTGTGAAAACGCGTTTTATTAAAGATTTTATTTATTTATTTGAGAGAGAGAGAATGAGAGACAGCACGAGAGGGAAGAGGATCAGAGGGAGAGGCAGACCCCCCACTGAGCAGGGAGCCCGATGTGGGACTCGATCCCGGGACTCCAGGATCATGACCTGAGCTGAAGGCAGTCGCTTAACCAACTGAGCCACCCACGCGCCCTGTGAAAACACGTTTTAAAGCGTCCTAGGACGTTTTGTTTTGTATGCAGTTGTTGTCATTTTGAAATGTCCCCAAACGATGCTTTCTTATGGGAAATAGAATGAGCTCTGAAGCCAGATGCTGTGTGGAGTGCCTACCTCATAGGGTTGTTGTTAGGATTTTAAAAAAGTTAGTATTGCAAATTTCTCAAGCAGCGTCTGGTCCCTGGTGAACACTTGTGTAGTAAGAATTAACCGCTTCCTACAAGGTTCACTGTTATTTGTATGTGTGCCTGGGAATAGGGTGAGAACACAGCGGGAGGGTGATTTGTCTAAAGCCTTTCTGGTAACATAAGACAAGAATCGAGATTGGTCTGGGGACATTTCCTTACGTGGGTTATTTGGGAAGGAACAGACCTCGTCCACAGGGAAGGTTCCGTAGAGCCAGCTCTGGTTGGATTCCAACGCTCCCATTTCTCACACGGGGTTTGGAGAAGACCCCCTTGTCTCCCTCTGGAAGCTAAGGACAAAGTTTTTCTCAATGTCCAAAGAAGGCGAATAAAACAAAGCCTGGAGTGGGGCAGATGTTCTCCACGCTAACCATTCAAACTCGGTATTTCTTGTTGAGGACGTTGTAGGGGAAAGGGTTTTGGGGTTTGGGGTTTTGACTGTATTCTCTAGAGTGGATTTACTGTGTGATAGGCGGATTCCGAGGACACCTTGTAGGGGCTGTGAGCTACGTGGGCACAAGAGGGGAGGGTGCTCGAAACCTGGCCCGGGGACTCCGTGGCCGGCCCTGCCCCCCAGCAAGCTCCACCCCTGGGGGACATTTAATCTGCAGGACGCCTCCCCTCCGTACACAGAGAGCTTCCCCGGGTTCCAGATCTTCAACATCATAATATTCAGATGGCTTCACCACAACATCTCTTGTAGTGAAACAGTCGTCAAAGGTCCATGTGGACCACAGCTGCCACCTTTGCACAGGAGAGATGGCTGAGCTAAACTCAGCCTTTGAATGGGAGGCCCACCCTGTGCCTCTGTGCCCGAATGAGTAAGAGTTGGCTACAGCGATTTGTTTTGTCTGTAGCGATCCAGAGACATCTAATTTCAGTTGGCTCCAGAAGGCTGTGCCCTTTCAAAGGAGAAGAAGGAAAAAGCAAAGCAAAACAAAACATCTCTAGGTAACCAATTCTTAAAAAAAAGATTTCCTCATTAGCAAGACATATACCCAGAGCACTTCTGATAGCTGCAGTTTATGTTTGCTGTTTTGCTTTATGACTCAACGCTTCTGGGATTAGATTCCCATGGATGCATGCGAATCACTGCAAATTCACTAGATTTTCAAACACAGGGCTCAGCCAGCTATCTTTCCTAATGGGATAATTAATTCCATGCATCAACTTAGCTGTGCTACGGTGCCCAGATCTCTGATCAAATATTATTCTAGATGTCTCTGTGAAGGTATTTCTAAGATGAGATTAGCATTTAAATCAGTAGACTTTGAATAAAACAGCTTACCTGCCATCATGTGGGTGGGCCTCATCTAATCAGTTGAAGGCTCCAATAGGAAAAACCCTAACCCCTCCGGAAGAGGAGGGAATTCTGCCAGCAGACAGCTGTTGGACTCAAACGGCAATGTCAGTAGTTCGGTGGGTCTCCAGCCCCCTAGCCACCTGCAGATGTTGGACATGCTAGCCCCACAGTCTCACCATCTCTCAGGGTTAATGATTCTCTGGAGAAACAGAATGGATAGGATGGCCCAAGTACACGACATGTAATACTTGGACATACTTACACTGAACACTTATTGGTTGTGTATCTGCCACTCACACCTGCAAGGCTGCCCCGTATTTTATCTAGCCGCCTAGGAGGGGCCAGTCCGTTCCCTCCAGGGGTTCTCTAAGCCCTGCTCTCTCCTCCACTCACTGGGCCCTAGCTCTCGGCTTCATCCCTAGCTCACGAAGCCACCCCTCCCTTGTCACCCCTCAATGCCCAATGCCTCCATTCTGCTCACTGCAACAGAACAAAGCTCTGGAAGGCTTTCTTCAGATCCTTCATACTTCCAGCCTTTGCAAGATCAGGACCACGTTCCTTCTGATGTGGTTGCAGACAAGCTGTCACTGTATTACCAAATTCAGGGGACACAGCCCTCTGCGGGGTCACTGTGCCTTCTCAACCTGACTGACCGCCGCAGTCCTGCCTCACGTGACTGACCGGTCCGTGTCCTCTCTCCAGCAGCGTCAGTGATGTTTTCCTGGTACCAAAATAATAGCATAAGAGGAAATAGGACTAAGATCCAGCACTATAGTCACCCCTTCTCATCCTAAGCACTCAATGTTTGTAGAATGAATAACTGATGGTACACTTCATACTGTAGGTAAAAATAATCCTAAAATCTTAGAGATAAAAGTCCTGGGAAATCGTCCATAACTGCTTGTCTACTGTCCTGCCCCTCTACTCTCCTGTTACCTGGGTGGGAGTGAGCCCTGAAGGAGAATCGATAATGACGGTAGTTAAGGTCTGTGGGTACTTCCCATGTTTGAGACACAGCAACAGTAAGAGGGAGGTACTAGGGCCCTTGCAAGCTTACAGATGAACACACTGGCCTGCACAGGACTCCCAGCTTTCTGGGGTCCGCTCAGCGAGTCTTGGGCACTGGGCCCAGGCCAGTCGGGCTCCACGCCACCTGCCTGAACACTTCTGGAGGTGAGAAATCTTTATGAATGGGCAACGTTTTTGTTTTTAAACCTCTTCCCAAAAAGTGGCTCTCAAAGCTTCCTTGATTTACAGAATGGTGTGGGGAGAGCTGGTGAAGGTGTAGGGGGAGGGCATCCTCCGGCACAGCGTCTGCAGAGTCTGGCAGCCAAGGGCACTGAGAGTCTGCTCCAGGGTCCCACTGGGGCCCAGGTGGACACAGACAGCCCCCCAGGACTCCCTCTTTAAGGCAGGCCGCACCCGGAGGAGGAAGGTCGGGTCCCGCAGAACCCCGAGCTTCCCATTTTGAGGGACATACAGAGCCTGTGAGGTCGGAGAGGGGGCAGCTCCCATGGTCAGGCAGCGCGGGGCCAGCAGTGGGGGCAGGACAGGGAAATGTTTTCCTTGACCCTCTCGGGGGCCCTGGCTGACAGAGACAGGCTCCCAGGGAGAAGCACACAAATGTATTGAATACGAGTTCTATATTAAGTAAGCGGGGGAAGGGAGGAGGTGAGGCAGCAGAGGTGAGTGTTGACCTGGGCTGGATGAGGCGAGGCGCAGTCTGGAGGAACAGGACAGGTCCAAGGCGGGCGGGGCGCGAGCAGACTTAGCACAGCCTGCTGGTTCCGAGTCTTCTAGAGCCCCTTGTCTTCCGAGATAAGGACAATAAGGACGTGCCTTTCTTCAGACACCAGCTAGGGCACCTCCACCAGGAGGGTCTGCACCGGTCCCAGGCTGGGTGGGTGTAGGTCGGAGTGGCCGGCCTCCTTCTGCCCTTTTCTCAAACTCCTTCGGTACCCCTCGGGGCCATATTTGGGCTTGGATGTGGGAGGATTCTGCTTCCCTTTCCCATGGTTGCTGATCCACGGGCCGAGGACAAAAGAGAAGAGGTAGAAGGTAAGTGAGCTGGGAGGGGAGGCTGTGGAGATGGCATCCAGAGACCCCGGAAGGGCCTGGCCACTTTCTCAAGCTAGACGATGTCTGTGTTTACGTTTGCACCACAGATGCTGTCCCATGGGATACCCCTTCCTCTAGAGATTTGGCTTTTCTAAGTCTTTAAATCTGCATTTTCTGGTCTTGCTGAGCTGGAAGGAGGGAGGGAGCACTGAAATGTGGACTCAGATCCTCTCTTGGAAGGTCAGCCCTCCCCCAGGGATCTCTGCCCATGAAGCTTCCTGTCCTGAGACACAGAGGCTGGCCTCACCCTAAACAGGCAGGTGCACCCCTCCATGCCCCCAACACCTGACAAGCTCTGGCAGCCCCAGACTCAGAAATTCCAGGACCAGAGAGAAAGCCCAAGGACCCTCAGCTTTGAGTTCTTACAGCCGGTGGTTAGTAATCCTGAAAACAGAGTCTTTTCTCTCTGGAGAGCTCTCCCGTGTAGACAGAGAACGTCCCCTCGGTGAGAGCAGCCTCAGGAGCAGAGTCTGCGTTCGCCGAGATCTCTCCGTGATTAGCCGGTGGTGGGTCTTCCTTGTGAGGATGGTGGATTAATGCACCCTCTGCACGGGAGCTGCCTTCTGGGACCAGAGAAGCCAGAGGAACGGATGGAAAAGGTCACGCTTTCCTTCTCCTGGAACGGGCTTCTTCCCATTTATTCCTGTCCTGCTTCAGGGTCAGCTTGTCCTTGCCTTTCTCTGACGTCTTTTCCTGGCTCCTGGGAAGGGGCAAGCTGGAATGCAGGCTCTGTCAGGGGGAAGGGACCTGAGGACATGCTTTTCACACGGGCTGTCTATACTGAGCGCCATTCAGACAGGCTGTTTGGTTAGAGGAATCTGCGCTTGAACATCTGACCCACCTCTGGCTCGGGGCTCCACGGGGGAGGGGGGTGGGAGCCAGCCCAGGAATGCTGTCCTCCGGATCTTTATCAGCACCCCTCCCTCCCCCTAGTAACCCTCACGAAATTGGGCCTGCAAAGATACCTGCCTTTAATAAAAAGACAAACATCTCATTTCCGTTCATAACTTTCTCAACTGGTTTGTATTCCTCTGGGCTTCTCTTGCACAGCTACCATGTTTCGAAAATTCCAGATCTATTTCATTCCCTCCCCTGCCCTTCACGTTTGTTCTTCCCGCAGCCAACTGAGGATTCCTCTGGGATCCTCCCAGTGTGTTCTTCTGGCTTCGTGCTAGCCTCCTCATTTGAGTGTGTGTGAGTGAGTGTGTGTGTGAACGTGTCTGTGCACGTGAGTGGGTGTAAATGTGTG
>NC_058405.1:3642706-3650236 GCF_002201575.2 Neomonachus schauinslandi
GTGTGTGTGAACGTGTCTGTGCACGTGAGTGGGTGTAAATGTGTGTGCAAGCGTGTGTGCGCACGCGCGTGCGCGAGTGCGAGTGTGTGTGAGCGTGTGGGCGTGTGAGCGAGGGCTCACACTGCGCTGCTGCTTGAGTACCAGATGGAACCTTCCCGTGAAAGGATGCTGGAAGGAGTATTAGTTAACTTGTTCTCTTCCTGTTTATTTTTTTAAGGAGAACTTTTGTCTCTGACATAGTAAGAATTAGAGATTTCATCTTTCATTGAAAAAGAAACTGTTCAAGTTCCCAACTACTTGCTTGGGCTTTCTAAAAGGTGCTGGAAAGGCCAGGAAGCACTCTCCAGTTAGGTTTGAGGCTGGAGGGCCGAATCGTCCTCCAGAACAAAGGAGCCCTGGATTTACACCTCTGTAGGCTGATTTGAGCAAGTTCAATCTTTCCATTAACCCCTGGTCGCCATAATGACTTCCTCATACTAGTTAATTAACAAAGACTGGCGTGCCACCAAATGGATTCCTGTGAGTGTCTCTGGTGTGGTCCCCGGCTGCTAGAATGAGTGTGAGCCCCCTTTGTTCTCCAGTCACTTTTCCTGTGGGCTCACAGCACTTTGAATCTCAAATGAGCTGCCTAATTAATCCCCAGGACTCTCCTGGGGGAGGGAAGGGCCTGTCCATTATCTTCACTTTGCAGATAGTAACAATTTATAGGGCTTGGCTGAGGTCACAGGAGTATTAGCGTTTGAGCCAGAATAAAATTCCCAGTTCCCAAACCCCTCTCCTCTTATCCCGTTCCCTAGACAACATGGTTTCATCCTCTTGCTAGAAAATGAGTAAAAGGAGCCAGGCCTCCCTGCGTTAAAATGAACGACTGTCCCAGACGTGCGGGCTGCCGGCCATCACACAGTTGGAAAAGGTATCCAAATGCGGTTCGTCTGGGGGAGAAAGTAGAGAGAGCGGGTGCTCCCAGGTGTCTTGGAGCCCAGGACAGGTAGGCAGCTTGCTTGATCTCTCTCTCCCGGTGGGTAATGGTTGTGCTATGGCCAGAGGAGAAGATAGCATTGGAGGGCTGAAGGACAGGCCTATGTGTTTCTAGAACGGAATGTGTGACAGGAAAGGATGTGCATCTCAGCTGTATTCTTTCAATTACACCAGCATTCATTAAGCAAAGTCGAAGGACCAGCCGGTGCCAGGAGCTGCGAATGGGATCACAGGCAGGCAGATTTCCCAGAGTGACTTTGGGGTGACCTTTCCCATGTGCTCATCTGGAAAATCGGAAAGGCCTCGATGATCTCTTGATTCCCTCCAGCTCAAGTGTTCGGGGACACTGTAATCACTTCAGGAATGTTTATCTTATTGTTGATGGTCAATTGTCAGAGACTCCTAACTGGGCTCCCCACCCTCTCGGTAACATAAACAAGTTCTCAATCCGATTGTGGGAACTAAGTAATGAGTCATGAGATGCCTTCAGTCAAGTCACTCGAATGGAATCCCAGCGTGGACCTCTTGGTAAAGCCAGAGCTCTTGGGTAACGCAAACACATTCTTTGGATTCCAGGTTCCCGATGGCTTTCAGGGTGGCAGAGGGGGGAGCTGGCTGACCCCGCGAGCTGTTACCAGGCTGGACTCTTCCGGGCGAGGGTCCCGGGAAACACTAAGGTAATTCTGGGTTTTGTGACGTCTGCTTTGAGAATGAAAACAAAATTTAATATAGAGATCATACAATTCCATACACACAGGTTATTACCACTTTGCCGCTTTGAAATGCTTATAATTATCATTAATGTATTTGAGGTGATTATCAAAGAAATAGGCATTCTTTACATTTAGAAACCTGCAACCCCTAAGAGGCATTCCCTTTATCATGCATTTAACTTCTGAGACAGAATGAATCGTCCTCCTGATAATTATCAAAGCTGAGTGTTTACGGAAGAAACACCCTCTCTGTAAATCTTAAAAATTGCATATGCTTTCACCTATAGTGAAACCACATCTCAAAATTTGGAAGTTATTGCAAACATGTATTGACTATTTAAAGCTGACAAATGGTAAACACAAATGTCATTTCTTTCATTAGTACTGAAAAAGCACCTTCTTCCTCCCCCACACCCCAAGTCCGCTGTTGCCTTTGATGAATTGGCCGATTATTTCAAACAATATCGTTGCACAAATAGGCGCTAACATGAGTGATGGCCACGTGTCACTTCTCCCGAATTGCATTCAGGAGGTCGGCCTGTGACAGCTTGCACTCGGGCTTCAAGCCTGTATTTATGCAACGGGAAAGAGGCTCGCTGCAGCGGATCGCTTCGTCACCGGGGGCTCACCTATACCTGAAAGATGTCCCGCATCAAAACGGGCAGACCTGCTCATGCATAACTAACCTATATTTCCACGGGAACAGAAAGACGATTACTCAGTGGAAAACAGTTCATTTGTTTAGTGCATCAAACCCAAGAACAAGCTTCCAGGTTTGTTTTCCAGGATAGGCTGCTTTTTTGACATTTAAGAGAAAAACAAGAAAAGTAAGAAGAGTGGGAGAAAAGAAAGACTGTGACATTTTCAATGAAGAGACGTGGAGATGGAGAATTCTGAGAAATTCAAGGACAACCCACTCTTTCACATACTAGCAAAGCCAAGTCCAGAGATGACAGGATGTGGCAAGTTGAAAGAGTAAAAAGGGCCCCTAAAAGAACTCTAGTAGTGCTCCGGGGTGCTGGGGATGCTCAGCTGGGGCAGGTGGTCACCGCATGGCCCCGCTGCATCAGAGGGGTCTGGATTTTGTTAGGATATGACAACGTTGAAGGATTTTGCTAGGAAATGAGACTACGGCCCTATCCTGGGAAATGGGGTAAGAAATATCCCAATCTGCAGTGTCTGTGAACCTTGTCCCGCGGGATGTGGGCCAGGGGAGCTGTCAGCACTCACCCCTGCGGGCCTCAGCCCTGCGACTGCTCCCGACTGAAGGCTGTCGGGGCTGAAGCTGCCCACTCCCCAGGCTGCACGGCCCTAGGACCAGTGGGCCAGCCATTGCTCCTTGCAGCTGCGAGGTGGCAAGGAGCTTGCTGCAAGTCGTTCAGTGGGTTATCCGCTCTTCCACACAGGATTTCTTGCTTATGCCTCTCCGGGCATCTTACCAGAGCTCTAAGTAAAAATGCCTTAAATTGACCTTACCTCGTAGTAATTTTGGGTGACCGAAACTTACTACTTTCATCACTTTTTAAAACTCTATACAAATACTGAAAAAGTTTGTGTACTGGCCCTGGTTTTTCCTTCCCTCCCTCCCTCCCTTCTTTCCTTCCCCTCCTTCTTCCTTCCTTCCTTCCTTCCTTCCTTCCTTCCTTCCTTCCTTCCTTCCTTTCTTCCTTCCTTCCTTCCTTCCTTCCTTCCTTCCTTCCTTTCTTCCTTCCTTCCTTCCTCCCTTTCTTCTCTCCTTCCTTCCCTCCTTCCTTCTCTCCTTCCTTCCTTCCTTCCTTCCTTCCCTCTGGAATTTAGAGAATGTAAACTTTTGACTATCTTTTTACTATCAAGACATCTATTATATTTCTACAGGTTTCAAAACTTCCTTTATTTAAACTAATATCCATGGCATGGCACTTTTAAAGACATTACTTTACATTTTTTATTGTGGAAATTTCAAACCTGTAAGAATTAGAGAGAGAGGATGACATAATAAGTTCATGTACTGATCACCCAGCTTCAAAAGTTAGCTTGAAGACAGTCTTGCTTCACTCATAATCCTACCATGTGCTCCCCTCCCTCGTAACGTTGAAGCAAATCCCATAGGTCATACTGAAACCCTTTAAAAACAGGAAGTTGAACAAGAATCAAAACGGCTGCAAGAATGCTTCCCTGAAGCTGGATTTCAAAGTAACCTTTTTCCTCTCTTCCGCAAGCCTCCCCTCCTCCCTTCTTAGCCTTTTCTCTCAGGAACCCGGTACCACCTGGGAAACATAATGAACCAGGCTGGTGGCACGAACACAATTCCTGTCAAAACCAGCGAGATCCTCTATCTCCCTATAAAACCCTGCAGCCCCTTCCACTAGATGGGCTTCCAAGTCTCGGAAGGCCACAGCCTGCCTGGCAAGGCAATAAAGCCAGCCATTCCTCTTTATCCCAAACTCTGTCTTTCTGGTACATTCTGGTTCTGAAGCACAGAGGTTGGTTTTCCACAATATCATTTCTTCCATAAATATTTTAACACATCTCCAGAATGGAAGGATTCCTTTGAAATGTAACCTCAACACCATTATCACGCTCAAAAAAATTACCAATAATCTCTTACTATTACTAAATATCCAGCCAGTGTTACATTTTCCTGATCTTCTTTTCCTTTCCTATGGTTTGCTTGACTCGGGAATTTCTTAAAGGTCCATACGCTGCAATTGGTTGACTTGTCTCTTAAATTGCTTTAAATAAATATGTAGCTTCTGCTATTTTCTTTGCACCTTATATATTTTTTTAAGCTCTTATTTTTTGAAGTGATCTCTACACCCAACATATGTTGGGGCTCGAACTCATAACCCCGAGATCAAGATCCCACACTCTACCCACTGAGCCCGACCCACACCCCATTGAAGTTTATGTGTTGAAGGAACTTGGTTGTTGGTCCACATTTTGCTGTGTACGTGTTGTGCAATTCCTTTGCGTCCTGTGTTTTCTGTAAATTGGTAGTTAGACCTAGAGGTTTAATGAGATTTGAGTTATAATTTTATTTTATTTTACTTTTTATGCAAAAATTCCTTATAGGCAGTATAAGGATTTCGATGTCTGGCCATCCTTCTTTTTGTAAAGATAGCTTCCATTAACAATCTGCCTGGAGTAGATTAAAAATAATTTAGGGGTTGAAAATGGTGATACATTAAGGTGATCATTCCTTTTTAACTTACTGTCTAAAACATGTCTATAAAGGATATTTTCCCCTCACATATGATTCAATTACCCTGAGGTAGAAACCCAGCAGAAAATTTACAGAAAATATATGTGCTTGATTATGTCTTCTTATTTACCAGTTTTCAAAACCTTGAGTTGTTTTCCTAGTACGCTCTAAATATGACTTATGTGATTTGAGTATTATTATAAACACATAAAGTAACATCTTTGATGTACTTCAATTTATTAATCTTAAATTTATCCTTTGGCTCATGAAAGTCTTTTGAAAGTGGCTCCTGAATTCTTTGGCCATAGTCTAGTAGTCTTTGCTAGCTTCTTGCTTTCTGGGAATGACTAGGTATTATAGACTTATCTTGAATATTTTCTTCCTCAAGCTGGAAGCATTCAACCAAGGAGTCCTGGTTCCTTTTAGTGGGAAACAGTATTTAGAGACCACAGTCTTGGTGCTAGGGGTGCTAATTGCTATTGGATTAGTCACTGTCGCTAGATGTTTTCAGAGGACAGAGCTAAACACACAAACACCCACATCCCTAAAGATAAGATACAATGTGAGTTCATAGTGACTGATAACTACAAATTAAATTCAGGACTACAGAATATTATTCATCTCCACCACCTTATATCTGTATCTTTTCCATGTTGAAAATTCCTGTTTTCAGTGACAAAACCAAATTGCTCATTTGATTTAACTCACACCAATTCTTTGTTATACACACAGTGTAATAATATTGTCTCAAAATGGCTATCTCGGGGCGCCTGGGTGGCTCAGTCATTAAGCGTCTGCCTTCGGCTCAGGTCATGATCCCAGGGTCCTGGGATCGAGCCCCGCGTCGGGCTCTCCGCTTTGCAGGAAGCCTGCTTCTCCCTCTCCCACTCCCCCTGCTTGTGTTCCCTCTCTCGCTGTGTCTCTCTCTGTCAAATAAATAAATAAAATCTTTAAAAAAAAAAAAAGGCTATCTCAGTACTATCACTAACAATATGATTATTGAAAAGAGTATGATATTGTTCTCCAGTTCTGTTTTAGCATCCAAACCACTAGGGGTACAGCTCGTTAATATTCCTTAAAGTTACTTGGAAGTTTTCCTCTCTGTATGGATATGCCATTAACTTGTTAAAGAGTTAGGCTCATTGTTTTTATTTTGCTTTTTAAAAAATTGCCTATCTAATATTAATTTTGCTTAAGATTGTATCAGATATTTACATGGGCTTTTTATCAAATTTACAAAATGAAGCACATTGAGGGAAGGCTAACTTCTGTGGTTGTCTCTCCTATGTATTCCTTCCATCCTGCTACAGGTACTATTTTTGAAGGTCGTTGCGTGAAAAACTCTCCTTTTTTTTTTTTTTTTTTTTCTCTTCTCTACTGCTCATACTGAACACTTCTGTGACCAGATATGGATAAGCTTTTCCCCATACCGTTCAGTTCTCCAACTTTGCACCCAGTCCATATCTGGGTGTCCTTCCTACATCTGCTCAATTCTGACACTATCTGGAGACAGACTCAGATCTCACAGGTAAGGGGCTCAATCCTACAAGGTTTATTAAGCATTCATTTATCCAACCAGTGGGTTTTGAGTCCCTGTTATGAGCCCGTCTTGTGGGCATTGTGTTAATGGGTAGAGAGACTGAGTTAACAAAGTGGACACAGTTCCTACCCACATAGAGCTTATGATCTGAGTGGGGAGAGGGTCATTAAAGAGAAAATACACAATAATTTTTTTTTTACAGTTGTGATAAGTATTGCTGACCTTGAAACTTCTAGGGCTCTGTACTCAGAAACCTATATTAGCCGATGAGTCCAGCACTCTTCTAAGGACTTACAAGCATTAACTCTAAGAAATACTGTCTGAATTAAATTATAGATTATCAACAGTAGTAAGGAAGATTAATACGTCTTCTCAAGTCATGATTCCATTTCCCTCTTCTTTGTTAGTCTCATATGTACTGACTCATTTATTTCTTCCATTTATGCCCCAATCCTCTGAAAACTCAGTTCTGCTTCCTCTGCTGTTACTGAACATACTTTTTCTAGGAGTCCTCATGGGACTTCTGACTCAGGCCAAAATGTAGTAGCTGGTACTGGACTAGCCCTCAAGCCATAAACAGCTAGGAAAATGATATAAAATACATGTTTTGTGGATATCAGACAAAAGAAAGTATGGGAACATAATCTATGACAGAAAAGACAGACATGAGGTGATCCCTTGGTGTCTTGGTTTTCTGCCTGGATGATTCTTCTGCATTATGGCCCAGGAAGGGGAAGCCCAAGCAAAGCATGGGGCCTCGCTGAGATGAGGTGATAGAGATCAGAATTCAGGGAGGCTGAGATTGCTGGTTCAAAGGTAACTTCACAGGGAGTGCACATCTGGAATTTGTGGGGCAGAGTACTTGAGAGCAAGGGGCCACACAGAGAAAGAACTCCAGAGACTACTGTGAGTTTCCCTTGGGTCTCTGTTGGAACATTCTTCTGAACTAATAGTAGGGTAAAGAACAACTAGTAAGGAAAGGTAACTATCAGGTGAGCACAAGCTAAAAAAAAACTACTGAGGTTCACATAGAGTTGGGAGATATTTGCCCTCCATCTAGTTTGAGTGGAGAGACCTTGTTGAATACCCAGGCCATTCAGTAGAGCCTCTAGACCTTG
>NC_058405.1:3650246-3735816 GCF_002201575.2 Neomonachus schauinslandi
TTCAGTAGAGCCTCTAGACCTTGTTGAATACCCAGGCCATTCAGTAGGCTATACCATAGGAGTAAGGCTAAACTAGCCTTCCCCTAAATCCATTCTACCAAAGCATAAAAACAACCCATCAGAGAATTATAAGGGTCAAGCTGATGATGCTCACATAAATTAACAGCCTTCCAGAACAAAGCCCAGTGCTCTGGAAGGAAGGTGGGAATCCAGACAGTGACCAATATGGACCGTGTCAAGTGTCCAGTTAAAATCACTAGACGTGTGGAGAAGCAGGACAGGTGGCCCGTGACCAGGAGAAAACTCACTTAATAGAAACAGGGCTGTGCCTTCCTGATTATCAAACCTAAAGATGCCAATTTAGTTGTGATCTTCCTCCTGGCCCTTGTGTTGTGTGATGCCTATGACCACTTCTCTGGGTCTGTGTCTTCTGTACATGACACGTGCCTATTAGCCCCACTTCCAGCATCCCTACTTGCTCTCCTCCTGTTCGTGGGCAGGCCTTCTTCCTCAGTATTAGTCTTCCTCTTGGCTTTATTCCCTTTGCCTATTTCTGACTGGTACTGTGAGTTTTCTTGGACAGTTTCATTTACTCCTGTATCTTCAATTAAAACTTTACTCAGAGTAAATTTCAGAAGCTTCTGCTTGGATGATAATAAAATATTGTAGTAATCATTATAATGTCCCTATGCAGTAGACTTCATCAAACCTTACACTCACTATTGTCCTGTGATTGTCCCATAACTCTAGCGTGATGAAAGGTTTGGGCACTCCTTAACAAAGAGGAAAATGAAAGCTCAGGGAGATTAAGGTACTTGCTCAAGGTCACCTGTCTGGGAAGTGGTTTGGCACAATCTAGAATCTAGGATTCCTGCTCTTTGTACCATGCTCTTTATAAATCTAGAGTCTCCTAGAGTCTAAGTTTCAGGTCCCACAAAGGCTAAACACATGGCAGATGATCTCATATTCAGTAGTCATGACACCTGCTGCTGAGAAATTAGCTGAGGATTTCATTTAATTTTGAAAGAGAAAAGTCTCCTTTTTGGGCAGTGATGTGTAGACAGAGTTCCTTTGAATAATGTCTTTAAATGGACTGAGGCAAAACCTCTCAGGTGATTCATGCATCACACTGACATTCCAAAGAGTCGGATTGCACAATGCACTTTTGACTTTCTCCCTCTGAGCAATTTCAACTATTTGTGCTCACATGTCCTGTCATGGAGTTCTGTGCCAATGTAGTTGTTGGTTTCATTCGAGACAAGGATTCTTATCTGTGTGGAAACAGGCAGGATAGTCCAGGGTAACTCCAATAGCAGGCTTTGCCTGGGTTGCTTACATTTTTATTTAAATCGGTAGTCACTTTCTTTATAGGGAGTCCAGTTACTTATATAACAAGCATCCATCAGTGGCTTCCTTATATAGTTCATGCCCCATCACGGCAGTCAGGAATGACACACACGTTTCTTCCCTTAACCCAGGCATCTCTAATATGCTCTTTGATGGAACCCCACAGTATCTGGTTTCATAGCTGACCTGGAAAGTCAAGTGGTTGGACACATTTTGACTTTTCTCAGTTTGCCTTAGCACAGTCAAGTATGGGTCAAACTCAGTGGTCCTCAGGGAACAAGTATCCCGTCCCTCACCTTCCACACACACACATACACACACACACACACACCCCCAACACAAAAACTAAAACACAAGCACACAAATAAACAAAAAACACTCTGAGAAAACTAAATTTCCACTGAAGCTCTTCTCAGTCCAGATCTATTTTACCATTCAAAATGTAAAAGTATGAAAGCAAAACTTACTCTAAAGTAACCTAAGAGTCATATTTCAAACCAGTGCTTCTCTTACATGTGTGACTTTAACACTTACCTTTTATATTCTTCAGCGTTACACATATGATTGCATACCTGAACTCTGCATGATAACAAAGTTGAACTTGTGTTGTTTTCAAAGAGGAAACAGAGTTCATATTTATAGGTATTAGCATTTTAAAATGCTGTACAATTTATGCACTAGTACCCTGGGCATATAGTGTTTATTTTAGTGGGGAATGAAAGAGTCTTTTGTAACTTTGTATTTTTCTTTCTATATGGAAAATACATGCTTGGCACTAGAAAGTGAAAGTGAGAATTAAGTGAGTAAGGGTCGGGGAGAGAGTTTAGAGCGTTGTTTCTGAAGCCCTTTGACCCCTGGGCCATGTCC
The DNA here is from genome assembly GCF_002201575.2 of Neomonachus schauinslandi. NCBI lineage: Eukaryota > Metazoa > Chordata > Mammalia > Carnivora > Phocidae > Neomonachus > Neomonachus schauinslandi. Next base: position 3,652,461 of record NC_058405.1, read on the forward strand.
TACAGACATCTCACTGCAGTGGAAGTGTGGGTTTCTCTTGCTTTTTGAGTCCTGTGTTACATTTGTCTCACACTTCATCGTACCAGGGCTATGCTTAATGCTACACAATTTTAAGTGTTTCAGTTTTCCCAATGTGCAACCACATACCACATCAATAGAACGTGGTTGGTGACAGGCTGTATTTCCTCTTGCAAACAGCCTAAACAAAAAAAGTTCTATACGTTCCTTGCCACCTTGAAGCAATTAGGTTTAAAATGGAATCGTCGAGCTAGCTGGGGCAATTAAATTGGCATGAAAGCAAGAGAGGATTTTGTTGACTTGTGTTTCTAGAAAAGATACAGTGTTGATTTCACTGGTAAATGTATCCACATCAGTGGTTAAATAAATAGAGTATTGTGGGACTGTTTGCCAGGATGCACAAAATTTGAAGTTGAAACTGATCATAAAACAGCACTGTGTGAGCTCCCAGATCTTAAACTGAGATTTCACAAGACCTCTAGCAGCACCAGCATGCACGGAAACTTGATTCTGCCGCCAAGTAAGGACCTTAAGAGCCTGCTCAGCGCGAAGGACCCGTAGCTGCCCCAGGAACTCTGAGGGCTTTGTTATTACCCCTTGGATAAGCAAGGAAACTGAGGTTCATATAATGTCAGTCATTTATCCAAAGTCAGAAAGGCAGAAAGCCGGAGAGATGGGATTTGAACAAAACCTTCAAAACCCATTCTATATTTTAATAATCTGCCTCTCATTAGGTTATTCTACATTTAAAAAAAAAGATGGTTTCTCATGTTCATTAGTGACAAGAATGTTTATTCTAAGTCCCATACATATTTAAATCAGATTTGTAATAAGTCAGTTTCTTTAGAATATGCAAATTGTATTAAGATGGTGTTCCATTCAAAGGCAGACAAAAAGGTCTCTGGACCAGGAGTCAGAAAACTGGGTCTAGACCATAGTGGCCGTAGCTGCCTGCGTTCTGGGCTTGTGTAAGCCTCTTGGGGGGTTTGTGGCATAGTTCCTTCATCTATGCAATAAAGGACTTTGCTAACAATCTTTATGCTCTCCCATTGCTCAATTTCTGTGATTCTATATGGTATCATTTGGCTAAGATGCATTCTGCAATCTCTATGGCTTGTCTACTTCAACATCGAGAAGAGAGAATAGATACAAGTTTTGATTAAATGATATAGAATGGTTTACGGGGATTGACCCCTGGCAGACATGAGGACTGACCTTTAACGGTGGCCCCAGAAAGACCGCCGTGTGTCCCAGAGAACCCCCTTGGAGATGACAGATGGCTCCGGGTCACACGGTTGTCGCCCGTCACGTCTAAAACTCCACCAAAGTGGATTACATAAGTTGTCTCTGATTTGGGGAAGACCTTGTATAATGGAAAGTTGGTTTTAGCTCTCTGTGTCAGAGTAATAGATTATTGGGCTGAAAACTCCTCTCAGTGCTGAAAAATAATTGCACTCAAATCAAACATTTAGCTATGCTCTTTTCTCCTGTGCTGATTTTATATCAACCAAAGGAGGGTGGTCCCTCTTTCCAGAAGCCATTTTATTTCCTTGCAATCTACTGATGTCTAATACATATGTAGATTTTAAAGTAAATACGATTGAAAATGTTTAAGTATTTTACTATTTTCTTTTAAAAATATGTAACCCTACAGCCTGTATCTATTGCTCAATTTCAAAATGTTTCGTTTAATTTATTTGGTAAATATACAAATAAATAAGTAAATTTATTATGAAAGTGGGAGTCTTACTTCAGCAGGGGTTTCGTAATGTTCTCATCAAGACCGCAAACAATGTACAGGCTTGCCTCAGAGACATTGCAGGTTTCATTCCAGTCCACGTCAGTAAAGCGGGTATCACAATAAAACAAGTCAGGTTATTTATTTGGTTTCCCGGTGCCTATGAAAGTTGCGTTTCCACTAGACTATAGTCTAGTAAGCGTGCACTAGCTTTATGTCTATAAAAGCTATGTACATACCTTAACTAAAAAATACTTTACTGCTAAAAAATGCTAACCATCACTTGAGCTTCCAGAGAGTCATAATCACGGATCAGAGATCACTGTAACAAATTTAATCATGATGAAAAAGTTTTAAATATTGTGAGAATTACTAAAATGTGACACAGAGACACAAAATGAGCAAAGACTGTTGGAAAAATGGCGTTGGTACCTAGCTCAGCTGAGAGTTGCCACAAACCTTCCATTTGTAAAAAAGAAAAAAAAAACCCCAAAACTCACCGTATCTGCAAAGCACAACAAAGTGACATGCAATAAAACAAGGTATGCCTGCATTTACATTTGTGTCCCCAAATTCTGGTTAGGATAGATGAAGCTACACTATGCTATGGTGACAGACCCCCTAAATCTCAGTTGGTGTGACACAGAGTTCTTTGTCTCACTTCTGTCCCAGCCTGATGCAGGTCAGGCAACTGTCTCCCAAGTGGGTAAAGGGATCCGGGATTCTGCCATTTTATTTTTTTTAATTTATTTTTTTAAGATTTTATATATTTATTTATCAGAAAGAGAAAGAGAGAGCAGGTGCAAGGAGAGCGGCAAGCAGGGGAAGAAGCAGGCTCCCCGCTGAGCAGGGAGCCCGATGCGGGGCTCGACCCCAGGACCCTGAGATCATGACCTGAGCAGAAGGCAGATGCTTAGCCAATTGAGCCCCCCAGGCGCCCCAGGATTCTGCCATTTTAAACATGTGGTAAGGAGAGCACAGGAAAATGTACAGAAGTTTTTATGGTCATGAGATGGGCTTTGGTGAAGACGGCATTATGTCCGCCACAATTCCTTATTTGAATTTAGCATGATACTTTCTTCTCTTGAGAAAACAGACAAATACATCTTCTTCACACACCTCAAAACCAAAGGAAAACAAAAGAATTAAAATTGTCTAATAGGATGGCGAGAATACTCAAAAAAAATTTGTTCAATGACAATGAAAATTTTTCCTAAATATTTACTGTTTGTGAACTCAAATAAATAGATCTGACTGCTACAATTCAACACAGGGCACTTACATTCATTTTTCTTTGGGTGTACTACTTTGAGAAAAGGTTATGCTTCAGACTAGGGAAGACTTTAGAAGGCACATGACTTTGTTTCTTCAAAATATAGTTTACAAGAAAAAACTAATAGATGGAGGGGAACTGAAACATCACAAAATACTTAAGCGATGTATCAACCAATTGCAGTTGTGAACCTTATTTGGATTCTGATTCAAACAAACTATAAAAAAATGGGACATTTATGAGACAATTAGTAGTTTGTATACTAACTAGATATTTGATCACATTGGAAATTATTAATTTCTGGGGTGCCTGGGTGGCTCAGTCGTTAAGCGTTTGCCTTCGGCTCAGGTCATGATCCCAGGGTCCTGGGATCGAGCCCTGCATCGGGCTCCCTGCTCTGCAGGAAGCCTGCTTCTCCCTCTCCCACTCCCCCTGCTTGTGTTCCCTCTCTTGCTGTGTCTCTCTGTCAAATAAATAAATAAAATCTTAAAAAAAAAGAAATTATTAATTTCTAGGTGTAACAATGATACATTTAAATATGGTTTCATATATTTTAGCGATACATACTGAAATATGATACATACTGAAATATTTAAAACTTAAATGATGTGATGCCTAGGATTTTTTTCAAAATAATAAGGGAGGAAAGTGAATGGGGTAGTAATAAAACCAAACTAACCCTGGGTTGGTAATATTTGAACCCGGGGTCTGGGTACATGAAGATTTGTTTTATCGTTCCGTATACTTTGTTTATGTATATTATTTCCCACAATAAAAATTTTAAAACAACCACCCCATTACATAATATTTTATTTAAGGGATTGATTTCTTTCATTCTTGATTCATTGCCTCTTTTTTTATATCTAGATTTCTCTTCCTGCTTACTTTTCTTGTTTAAAAAAATGTTCACTCATTTTACATTGACTATGGTTCTCTCAGAGTCATTTTTAATAATCTGGGTAGAGAACGAAGATGTGGGTGCATGCAGCAGAATGCTCTGGGGACGGAGTCAATGTTGTCCTGGGTACCTCAGAGTGTGAAAGTGGGGTGTGAGTCAAAGCCATGATACATTCATACAAGTGGCTGGTGAAAGAATCTTTTCTTTCATCACTTCCCGAGCATCTCCCTTGAATTGTCACGATGGCTTGAAAAAGATTAAGTCCCTTAAGGAAAAAGGGTCATTTTTCTGGAAAGAGTACTAAGTGTTTTAGCTTAGCAAACTTGACAGAAGCTCGGTACCAAAAAAATAAACAAATGAAAACCCTTTTATTCCTGACCTAACAAATTGTGCCAACTCAGTCATAATGAGAAATATTCTTCTCCAGGTATTTTGGATCCTGCTTCTAGTCCTGAAGCTCTTGAGATTTAGCTACTGACTATTACCTAGAACATTCTCAGTACAGAATTCAAGGATCTCGAGAGTAACCTCCGTGGTTACAGTTAAAACCAACTAGCGACTTTCTAGAGAAACAGCATTGCCTTTTCCTTCCTTCCCGCCTTTCCTTCCTTCCTTCCTTTCTTCGTTTCTACCTTCCTTCCTTCCTTCCTTCCTTCCGTCTTCAGCACTCTTTATCAAAGGGATAAAGCTTCATTTGTAGTACTTGGAGTGAATGAGGAAAAATATTTATAAAGTTACAGTTCATAGTTTAAATCAGACCAAATGCCAAGGTTTTCCTTTCCAAACTGAAGAACTGGATTCCTCTTAAATCTGGTCAGGTTCCTGATAAAGAGCACCTAACCATTGTATCTTATTTCAGGCCCTTTAATTGAAATGCAAATTATACCTTTAATACAATGAAAACTGTTTTGATGACACTTGAGTATGGAGAATATGTCTTTCAGTATTCTTCAGTCCTTTCCAATTGGTTTTCCATTGTATCTTCAATATGATTTTTTTTTTTAAACCTGTTGTTAGAGAAGAAAATCCTCCATGATCCAGTCATTCTGAACGTCCTGGCTTTTCTTATCACATCCTTACATCTAAATGACCTCTAATGTGGTACACTTATTCGATGTTGTGTAATGAGCTCATAAAATGCCTTTGTGAACTATTAAGGTTGGAGTTTCACTTGGAAAATGTCAGTATTAATTCAAGGAACTTGGAAGAAACCAATTAGCTTCCTCAAATCAACAATTCAGACTTACAGGTGGTGTTCAGGGGATTCTTGATAATGAACGTTTAGCAATATTGATCTAGAAAATTCCCTATATTAAATAAATCTCATTGGTTCCATAGATGGGGAAGTCAAACTAAATTTGGCAACTGCTCAAATGACAATAGGAAAGAACGTTGCTCTGTAAACCCTACTAGACTTTTCAGAACCTTTAGCCAATCAGTCAGACAGAAAGTGTCTACTGAGCTTTCACCTTCTAAATAAATACTAGAAATAAACATGTAGTTCTAGCTCCACAGGACCATAAACATTACTACATAGCATATAAAAAATTGCAAAATCATTATACTGTGCTTGGCTCCTTGCATGCTCAGGGAGCATTAGAGTTTGCCTTTCGAAGAGTTGAGAAAAATCAGTGGTGAGAAAAGGAGTGGAGTATAGGACACATGCTGGGCAGTAATGAGATAGACATCTTGATTGATGAGAGCATTTTTTTACAACTTTGCAAGTGAAACCAAGGTGAATGTGTGAATAAGACTATCTTTATCACCTTTTTTTTTTTTAAGATTTATTTATTTATTTGAGAGAGAGAGCACGAACGGGAGGGGCAGATGGAGAGGGAGAGAAAATCTCAAGCAGACTCCACACTGAGCGTGGAGCCTGACATGAGCCTTGATCTCACTCATGACCCTGAGCTGAAACCAAGAGTTGGACACTTAACCAACTGAGCCACCCAGGCACCCCATTTTCTCTTTTTTCTATATGACAAAGGGGTGAGTTTCTCCCGAAGGACATCTCTGTCATTAAAGGTGGAGGATTAGAGGCCGTGAGAAAGGGAAAGATTCCGGTCTGTCCTTGTGGGGCCTCCCCGCCCTGGCTGGTTCAGTAGGTCCTGCTGTCCTCACTCGGTTTCCTTTCCTGTTTGCTCTGCTGACTTCAAGCTGCAGCCCCAGAACTCAGGGAAACACCTTTCCATTAAATGTTTCTCCAGCTCCTACAGTTGCCTGAAGTTAAATATCTAAAACAAATCCTTTGTTATATATGAAGGTTTATTACATCCTGGTGATTCAGCTTCCTTGACCAAAGGTAAGATGCATTGAATCTGCTGGTTTGTTCACAACCCTGCATTTGCCCTCTAACTGGCATTGTCTCATGGACCTTGGAGACCACTGGAGACTAAGCTTTGATAATTCTTTGGCTGATAAGTAAGTTAAAAGAATTAACTGAGCAATTGTCATGTGATAGTCACCCTGCTAGGCACAGGGATACAGACTTGAATCTTTAGGAACTCCAGTGAGAGAGACAGATGTGAAGAGGAATATTTGCTGTGAAACCACTAAAGATGGAGAATTCGACTTTTCACCTCTTCCAAAGCCCCATAATTAAACTTCCTCCCTTCTTTTTGAAAGAACTTTCCTTAGGTATAACTGACATGTACTAAACTGCATCTATTCAGTGTATAATCTGATAAGTTCTGACATGTCTGGATGCCTGTGAAATTATCAAAACTATCATACTAATGAGCATATCCATCAGCCCTCTAAGTATCCTCATGTTCCATTGCGTGACTTTGTCACTATAGATTAGTTTGCATTTTCTAAAGTATATGTGTATAGGATCATATATTTTGTACATTTTTGTCCATCTTCCTTCCCAGCATAATTACTTTGAGAGTCACCCATGTGGTAGGTGTGTCCGCTTCACCCTTCTTGATTGTTGGGCAGTATCTCTTTGTACAGATGCACCACCATTTGTTTATCTGTTCACTGGTTGATGGACATGTGCATGGTTTCTAGTTTGGGTCTATTACAAATAAAACTACCATGAATATTCATCTATAAGTCTCTGTATGGACATCCACTTTCATTTCTCCTGGGGAAATACAGAGGAGTGGAAGGGTTGGATCACATGAGAAATGTACATTCACATTTTTCAGAAACTTCCAAATTGTTTTCCAAACTGGTTATGATGTTCTACTTCCCCAACAGCAGTGTATGAAGGTCCAAGTTCCTTCACATTCCCACCAACACTTGATATTATCAATCTTTGTCATTTTAGCCATTGAAATTGGTATGTAGGGGCATCATATTGTGGTTTTACTTTTCCAAATGGTTAATGATGTGGAGCATCTTTTCACATACCTATTGGTCACTCATTTGCCCTCTTTGGTACAGTGTCTGTTTAAATAGTTTTTGCCCATTTTTTTGTATTGAGTTGTTTGGTTTCTGATTACTGTGTATAAAAGTTTCTTAAACATTCTGAACACACATCCTTTATCAATATGTGATTTGTAACTCTTGCATATTTATAATCTCTATTGCTATGTGCATAAACTTTTTGAATTATTATATACTAGTTTTTTAAGATTTTATTTTTAAGTAATCTCTACACCCAATGTGCAGCTCGAACTTACAACCCTGAGATCAAGAGTCACATGATCTACTGACTGAAGCAGCCACATGCCCAAAGAATTATTATATACTTAGTGAACTGAGTCTTTCATGAAATGACTTTATCTTTGGTATTCCTTGTTCTGAAATCTATTTTGTGTGATGTTAATGTAGTTACTCTAGTTTGACTTCTATTAGTTTTAGTATAATGTACTTCCATAGTTTTACTTTTAACTTTGTGTGTCTATTTCCTTTTTTTTTTAAGTAGGCTGCATGCCCAGTGCAGAGCTCAATTTAGGACCTGAACTCACAACCCTGAAACCAAGACCTGGGCTAAGATCAAGAGGTGGGTGCATTACCCAGGCACCCCTGTGTGACTGTTTTTAAAGTGCATTTTTAAAATGCAGTATAGGGTTGGATCTTGGATTTTTTTTGCTTAATGTGACAATCTTGATCTTTTAATTGAGGTGTTTAGAGCATGTGTAGTATGATTATTGACATGGTAAGGTTTAAGTGCACCATCCCTCAATTTGTTTTCTGTTTGTCTCATCTGTTCTTTTTTTCATTTCTCCTTTTTTCCTGCCTTCTTGTGATTTAAGTATTTTTTATAATTCCACTTCATCCTTTATGTTGGCTTATTGGATATAAAATTTATACCTAATTTGTTATTTTAGTGGTTTCTTTAGGGTGTACAGCATACATTTTAACCTTATAGCAGTATGTCCATGGCATAATGCCACCTCGCACTTACTACAAGATCTCACAACGGTACACTTCCAAATAAACAGTCATGAATGGCCCGGCATCTTTGTCAGGTAAAAAAGAAGGGCAGAGGGGACAGTTCACTTTAATTCAATGTGAATTAATTCAAGTAATTAATAATTAATTATTTTATTATTATACATTACATACAATATGTTAATTATACTAGTAAAACTATTACTATCTCATTGTAGTATATGTTATTACTTACTATTATGTATTTAATTCATTCAATTCAAATTCTTGAAATTAGAAAGTTCATTTTTTTTAAGGATTTATTTATTTGAAAAAGAGAGAGAGAGAGAGCAGGGGGAGGGGCAGAGGGAGAGCGAAAGAATCCTAGCTGAGTCGTGCTGAGGGCGGAGCCCAAGTGTAGGGCTCAACAGGGAGCTCGATCCCATGACCCTGAGATCATGACCTGAGCTGAAACCAAGAGTCAGATGTTGAACCAACTGAGCCACCCAAACACCCCAGAAAGTTCATTTTGAATGAAGGTTACGCAGTAGGTGATGACACTTAACTCTTACCTCATGCAGTATGAAGAAGAAGGAAAAGGAGTAGAGTAGGAGGAAGATGAGAAGGAGAAGGACAAGGAGGAGAGGCGGTAAAGCTGCAGCTTAGGGTGCCTGGGTGGCTCAGTTGGTTAAGCGACTGCCTTCAGCTCAGGTCATGATCCTGGAGTCCTGGGATCGAGTCCCGCATCGGGCTTCCTGCTCAGCGGGGAGTCTGCTTCTCCCTCTGACCCTCCTCCCTCTCCTGCTGTCTGTCTCTCATTCCCTCTCTCAAATAAATAAATAAAATCTTAAAAAAAAAAAGCTGCAGCTTAATCTAGAGCACACTCATGAACCTCCTTCTTAAATATAAGAACTATTTTCTGTAAGAACCAGCTGTCCCACAACTCTTCTCCGAGTTGTGAAAAGACACCGACTTTGCTTCCTTTAGCCTTACCTCTCTGCTGGCTTGTCCCCAAATGCCACCTGGGTTGCCGTCAAGGGTGATATTTACTCTCCCCTTCACGCTCTGCCTCTCAAACACTCTGCACCTCTTCCCTGAGCTCAGAATCAGACCTTCTGAAACAAGGTCCCATTTACTGCCCACCTTCCACTCCTTACTCACTTTGCTGTAGCCATAACACATTCTCTCTTTCCTCTCGACAGATGAATTATTTTTGTTTTTCTGCTGCTGATTTATGTGATGCTTGCCGTGTGCTCACTCCTTTTATAGAAGCAAGAACAGAAGGCAACGGGGGAAAGAGGGTAGGAAAGAAGCCCCCAAGAGTGTGTGATCACCTGTCCCCTCTCCCTCCTGTCCCATCTTCATGCTCCTGGCCACTTGGTATAGAAGGTTCAGAGGAAAATGCAGACAGAGACGGCTCCGCCTTCCTCATTTAAAAAAAAAAAAGCCTCAGGGAGTCACAGAGCAATCATGAGTCTTATTATTCTTTAACATTAAGAAAGCCCACAGTGATAGATGCTGAACATAAAGTAGGTTGGTGTGGTATCTGCTTTTTGAAAAGCTGAAACTCAAAAGATAGGTTAGAGCAGCTGAATTGTCCAGACAGACCAAGGATGGGAGAAAATAGGAGGGAAGGGGAGAAACAGATGGCCAACTCCACGCTTCCTGTTTTTCCTCCAGGATGGTTCTTCTGGGGAAGGGCCGCAGGGCATTCTAGAAGAGATTTTTCTCTCTCTCTCTCTCTCTTTTTTTTTGTTCCATTAGCTTGTTTGTATTTAATCAAGGTTTGCTGTAAACTGTAAAGCCAAGCTTCTCTTAATCATGCTTGCCATTAGGGGGTTTAAGTACAAAACTCCTACTTAAAATTACAGCTACACTTTGATGAAAAACCTTCCCAACCCACCCCATTTTACATTGTTCCCATTGGTTTTCTAAAATAGGACTGGAAAGTGCTAATAGAGTGTTTTGGGACTCAGAGTTCTTGGTGGTTTTCTAAGTCGCTTAAAAAAATTCGGTCCCACTTACTGCCTTATCACCACTAATCAGGGCTTATGTGTGACTGGAAAATTAGAACCTTCACACGTGGCAGGCAGGAGACATAGAGGCATGGTCTCAGAAAGAAAACATCCAAACAGTGATGTGATTACTAAGGACAGAATATTCCCTTGTACCCGTGTGGCTCTGGAAGTCATCCAAGTTATTAATAGCTATGGTGACAGGACTGTACATTATATTGTTTCCTCATCGACGAGAACGGAATGTCAGGCTGTGGGGATTGTGACATGGAAACTATGCGGGCTGGCTCTGTTGTGTTTTCTTTTCTCCTTTTGAGGGCTTTCTGTCCTTTGTGCTTTTACCACGGCTTGTGGGCAAACGTCTTCGTGGATGATGAACAAGAAATGACCTCATGGAAACAGGCTGGTGATGACCCACAGCTGATTCAAAGGAAGGTGCGTGCCGTGGGACCACCCTCCGACACACGCAGCGAGGTGGGTGGCGACGTGGTTCCCCTCGTGCTGGGCTGATCCACTGCAGAGAATCCATCTGCACCCCTGTACTCGGGGCCATTGTGTTGCAATGCCTGTCCCACCCTCCGCTGGCCCCAGACTCTCCCATCTGATCAGAAGGAGTGTTTCTGTTGCTACCTAGGAACCCAGAGAAACACAGTAGGTGCCCCGGCAGGGTCAAAGGAAGGAGTGAATGGGAACTACCAAAGGTCACAGTAAAACACAAAAAACCCTGAGATGACATCAAATCATTTGCTCCTTTGTTCGGTGTCGATGCATTTCCCCAGTTGCTGATGTACAGGGACATTATTCTCCATCTGCTGTACAAAATGTAAGAATTTTTGCAGGTCTTCTACGAGGCTCTTTCCACCGACCCATCTCAGCAGTCTTCATTTACTTCTGCCCTTTCCCAGTTTTGATGGCGTATGGCAAAGTGGGGAGGCACCCTCCTCTCCTCCATGTTTTATAATTAATTTACTATCCTCTCCAACCCACTTGTTCTCAGAATGGCTGGATTTTGATGCTTTAAGCCTTACTGCTGCTGGACCATTTACTCCATAGTCCAGATTTTTATACACGCGAGACCTGGAGCTCTGGACTTCTTGTATTTTTTCTGTAAACCCTGGGACCACTGTAAGCATACCACTTAGTAAGTGCTCAAAAATACTGATTGGTTGTATCAGTGAGCTAATGTATTCCCTTTGGAAATCTTACTTAGGAACCCATTGACTCTGGTTTTCTATCCCCTCAGGATAATCAGGGGGTAAGATTACTAGAGACCAAACACATCATAAATTAACTTGAAAAAAAACAAGGTGTACCGTCTGACTAGTTCGGTGTCAGTTTTAATAATATTCTTTGTATTTGACATGTGCAATGGGACAGTGGCTGTGGGCCTTTCCAGCTGCTTCAAGTTCAGGATCCTCCTAGATTTTTTGCACACTCACACACTAATTCTTTAAATTTCCACTTTACAGTTCTTGCCACGATTTTAGATTTCCAAGGACCCTTTGGCACCATCACAAAAGTGAAAGGAGTGTGCGCTTCAGAGCCTCCCCGTTTCTCCAAAATTCCCCACTTGGTCAGGTTCGATGTTCTTTCCTATTACATCATCTTTTCAACCTTCCTTGCCATTTTAAAAAGATACCGTTTTGACTTTGATAAGCTTTGATAAACACAAGCACTCTGAATTCCTTGTGTTTCTTTGTCTTTTTCCTTGGGCTTGCCTGAGGCAAGGTCTAACACTGTCACATCGGTAGGAAGGGGCTTGATTACCAATTCCAAATGATTTTTATTTTCATCACTCGAAAAGAGACGCCACGTCTGGGGGATAAGTGTCAGTGGCCACTCTGAAGACAGTCTCCTCATGTTTCTGGCACAGTTAATCCTAGAAGACACTTTGCTGTTTTTTCGTTTTTAAACTTAGGAACATATTCTTAACATTGACTTTGTTGCCTTGAATGAGCATCCTTCTTCTGTCTGACTAGAGACATACCTTTTCTTCCTTTGGGATCTACCATCGCTTTTATACTTCCTGCTTGGGACAAAGCAATCTCTTAGCTCTTCTATCTCTTTTCTTCAAAATGTCAATTATCTTACGATAAGAATCATAGCATTTTAGAATAATCACTCAGGAATTTACAAGACATCCTCTGCCTTCCCTGTCTCCAATACACACACACACACACACACACACACACACACACGCGCACGCGCACGCGCGCATCCGACATTACAAAAGAAAAGAAAAGGCAGGCTAACCCACTCAGCCAGCACAGAACCTAGATCCCCTATAGCTCTGTCCAGGGCTCCGTGTGAATGAGTGGATACCAGACTCCTACTCTCTGCACATCAGAGGGACTGGCCATTAGTTCTATCTTTCCTGAGGTAAAACAGAGTAACAAATGGGACACGTATTTCTTCTTTTTCTTTCTTTACCTTAGGACTGTCTGAGATCATGTACGAAAAGCTAAACTTAAGTATTCTTTTGGTATGTAAAGATCCATGGAGGGTTAAGTAACAAAGCCGTAACTCCAGATAACCAGTGTCTACACAATTCACAAACTACCTCCACATGCACCATTTCCCTTCGTACTGACTGTATATCGTAGATGTACATATTCCACGTCCTTTATTGTTGAGCATATTCAGGTTCATGACAGGTGAAAGCAGTTTTCATGTTCTGACACTTATCCATAGGAAGACAATAGATTCTGACACCAAATCCTATTTTACCCATTTTAGGCTGTGGTCTCCTTTCCAAATTCCTTTGTCACTCTGTTCTACGTTTCAAGACTTTCTCCCATTTTCCGGTCCATCAAAAGCCCTATATCATGATTTAAGTATTAAAATGTTTTTATATTATTTTTAGGGACTTGGGAAGGAGCAGAAGGATATCATTCATTTATACATCATTTCATTTATTCATTGGTCAGTCGTGGGTGGCTGCGTCCACTGTGCCAAAGATTGGAGTCTGAGGAATATCAAGGTCTTTTAATTCCCCGTGATTTAGTGGGAAGGTTGGAAATTGTGATACCAACCAGCAGGTGCCATAGGGGAGGCAGAGGTGTAGGACTGCGAGCACTTGGACGGCAGGCGTCCTTTCACCGAATGCCTACATCTGCTCTCTTTCCCGCTCCCGAGGCTTTTTACTTTCCGCATGGCCTCTGAGGGACAGACTCTTCTTCTCATCCTGTAGCTGCTTCAATATGTTTCAATATAAACACTATTTTAGGAAAGACTTCCATCACTCCTTTAGGCAAATTAGATTTTCCTTTGGATTTCTGCAGTAACCTGCACTTGGCCTTCACAGCACTTGATGACATTGACCTTAAATGGTTATACGTGGAGTTATTTGTCTAACTGCTTTTCTGCCCCAAATTGTAACCTCCTAGGAGCAGGAATTGTATCTGTTTGAACAGGATCACATATTCAAGGCCAAATACGCAGAGGAGGGGCTTCAGAAAAATGTTTTTCAATAAATGACCTTGCTTCAGGTGAACCATACATAAAATTAAAGCAGCATCATAGATGGGCTTCTCTGTGAATTTGGCACCAAAATATGAGTTCTGCTTCCCAGCTGAAAACGTAGGTGGAGCATATTAACTACCCAGTGTCTTTCTCACGCTCACGACTAAGCCGAGACAAGAGTGTGATGACACTCCCTTTCCATGGCTCCCTCTCGCCCACCTCACCTGCTGAAGAGGGGACCCAGGAGCCCCGGCTCTCGCCCAGCTCCACAACCCCAAGCAGGTCCCAGGCAGGTCTGGCGCAGCCCCATGGCAGGGGGTGGGGACGCCGTCGCCACAAGCCACCGCCACTGCTGTCAAATGAATTACCCAGTCCACGGTCTGGACATGTGACCTGTACTCTCCTAAAGACTGTGAAGTGGAGAGGCTACAAAGGGGTCATAGATCGAGGTAAACAAGGACAACATAGGCTATGAGAAAGCATTCAAGAAGTAAAACTTGGAAGGGTCTGCTCTTTGGAAGGGCAGTTTAAAATTTTGGAGCATTCTCACATTGACTTATTTTCCAGTGGTGTGCTTCTCAGGGTAAAAGGTGCCATTATGTTTTCCTATTTAGAGATGATACTGAAAGCACAGACCACACGTCAATTGCATTCATAGAGAGCAAATTGGTTTTCGCTTCATTTCACCTGGCATTAATGGCTTGGCAGGAGCCATGGGAAGGCTTATTCTTGATTTAAAAGATGGAAATCCAAACCAATTCAGTGTTAAGTATAATGTAAAAACCTGTAAACAAATGGAAGATGGAAACTTTGAATCGGGAATAGTTATAAATGAAAATATCAGTGTGACTTAAAGCATAAAGCAAACTACAGTTGCCCCTTGAACAACACAGGTTTGAACTGTGCAGGTCCCCTTGTGGGCGGATGTTTTTTGTTTGTTTGTTTGTTTGTTATAAGTAGGATCCACACCCAACGTGGGGCCCAATGTGGGGCTTGAACTCACGACCCTAAGATCGAGACCAGAGTCGGATGCCTAACCGACTGAGCCACCCATGTGCCCCAGATGTTTTTTTGATAAAGAGAGTGAAGTACTATAAATGCATTTTCTCTTACGATTTTCTTAATAACATTTTCTTTACTTACTTTATTGTAAGAATACAGTATATAATACATATAACGTACCAAATATGTTAATTGACTCTTATCAGTAAGGCTTCTGGTCAACAGTAGGCTATCAGTAGGTAAGTTTTTGGGGGAGCCAAAAATTATACATGGGTTTTCGACTACGTAGGGGCGTGGGCACCATTAACCCCCTCGTTGTTCAAGCATCAGCTGTATTCTTTAGATACTGAAGTTGTGCTGAAAACCATAAACCAGTGACATATTAAGAGTCACCTGTGAGGATGTCACGGCACCCCAGATCAGAGCAAAAGTGCGAGCACAAGAGACAGAAGACAAAGACTGTTAGAAATGCTCCTGCAACAAACAAGTAATTTGGAACCTGTCTTCTCATTATTGCCTCTCTCTGAAACCAGACTGAGTGAGCACATTTGTAGAAAGTTTTGGTGGGTACTTGCATCTCTGAAGACATTTGGAGTTAAGAATGGCAGGCTTCCTAGGACGGCAGAGGGAGTGAGTGACCGGGTCCCTGGTCTAGGGCAAATTATAACTCTCAGCGTTCGGTTTTACCCAGAGGAAATCTTTGGTGACATCACTCTGCCAATGAGTATAGGAGATGGTTTGACAAGCTTGAGTCATGATTTCCCTGGCTTCAGAATGATAAAGATGGAGATGGTCCCACAGAGGGAGCCAGCACCAACGAGTCCATGGCATGTTGCTCAGTCTTTCCGGAGCACACAAATCACCTGCGGGTCTTGTTAAAATGCAGACTCTGATTCAGCAGGTCTGGGGGTGGGGCTCCCGGTGATGTCATTGCTGCTGGTCCTTAGACAAACACTTTGAGAGGCCAAGATCACCATCTGATGGAGTCTCCTATGGAGATTAGGGAGACCTCAGGGAAGAGAGGCATCTCTCCCGATGTCCAAGGGCTCGGGAAGTGTTGCTGGCAGCCATGGACACAGAACTGCATCAATGTGCCCAGATGTGAGAGACAAGACCTGCAGGGGATCTCCCACAAGAGGATGGCAGCTTTGTCTCGCTGTCAGACCCAGAGCGGAAGCCACCAGGCAAGTGAGAATGCTCCCGACTCTCCTCTCGTCTCCCACCCATCCTCACTGCATGAGCTTCCAGGGTGGCCAAGGACAGTTTATCGTGGGACATGGGGAAAGGTGAGTGGGTGGTGGCTGGGCGGAGGGAGGTCCTGCGCTCATGGCTGGTGGAAGGCAAATTGCCCTAGGCGACTTCTGAACACAAAAGGAGATAGAAAATAGATTTTGGCAATTTGTGCTAGGAGTTCCCTACCTCGCACAGTGGGACAGACACTGGCTAATTGTTCACCAAATGATTTCCCCTCCCTCTAGGTCATAGAGCAGGGCCATTTCCCGTCTTGCCATCACACAACTGAGTTCTGGCCAATGGAATATGAGCAGAAGTGACACGAGCCTCTCTCAGGCTGTGACTCGCTCCCCTCCACCCACTGGCTGAACAAGGAGTCCTCCACAGGCCACAAGGAGGTTGGAGACCTGAGAGGGAAGAAGGACCCTTGGTCTCTGGACTTCTTGGGGTCAACATGTGTCGGACTGTGACGTAAGGGAGAAACCTAGAATAGTCTATTGTGTGGAGCCACTAGCTTCTGTGGTTGTTGGTTGAAACAGTTAGTCTACCTGAGAATAAACATAGGTAGGGTTGGAGACTCACTAGGGCCAAACGCCAACTACCGGAGTAAGGCGGGGAGACGTACCAACTTGTACCTTTAATGAGTTTTTTCTTTGAGTCACTCTGGGCAAACTTTTGGCTTGTGAATGCTCTTGGCACTAAGTCTTCTGTCTTTGTAAGGTTTGTTTTCATATGAGGTTGAAAGGTAAGTGTTCCTAGTGATCAGTAATGAGACAATGTCACCTCCAATTCCCTCCTTCCTGACCCTTGACAGCCTTCAGGAGCCAAGGCCATTACTATGTGGATTTCCCATGGCGTCTCTTCTCTTCTGCCAGGGAATTTTTCTTGCTTTTTAAAATATAGAATGTTATCTTTTTATAACAGCTTCTACGCCCAAGGGGATGACAACAGTTCACCAACTGAGAAGTTTTCTGAAGAACTATTTCCCCCACAACCCACACGAATGTACAACGGACTTATAGAACAAGGTAGCCAGAAAGTTCCTTTCATGATATGAAGATTGGTGATTTTATTCAAGAGTAATATTGATGAACCACAACAGGGACTCTGCTGGGAACCACCATTCCTCTTGTTACCACTCAAGACCCAGTGTGATTAAATTCAGTTGAACAGATTCCCAAAAATAGGTCCAGTAAAGAAAACCTTTCTTCAGAATGTGACAGAATTCATACACTTTTAAGCCAATTGTTTGAGATCATGGACCTCCAGCCCCTTTGTTTGCTGAAATCTTAAAAGATCAAAACCTCAAATTGAATTTGGTTTTATTTCATTTTTCTTTAGTGCTTTGATCTCCCCCTCGGGATTTATCAATAGTTTCATTCTCTTTCATTCTCTTTAGATTTTAGAAGCTAAGTGGTGACATCAGGAAAATGTCATGTGGGCAAGCTCACGCACCTTGCTTTGAAGCTTCACGCATTCCCCGGGGCTATCGGGCAAGGCAAACCAGCAGATACGCCGGCTATCAGCCCATGACTAATTCAAAGCAAAGCGAAGACACATTCGATGCATTCCTTTTGTGAAGCAACAATGGAAATGAATGCATAGATTTATTCACCTTTAATATTTTCTATGAGAAGACATCAAGGTCTTCTTCTGCCATTGTAGTGATCAGGTAAACTACATAAACCCAGATTACACTGTGCCAATGTCAAAGCATACAAAAAATATTTTAGGTATAAATAGGTTTTGTTTTGGGTTTTTTTTTTTAAATCTGAAAGTGATCTGAGAAATTAGAACAGGTGATAGAGATGTATTATAGGCAGCTAATAAGACTTAGCCTTTGAAAAACTCATCTTTAAAGTTTTACAAAGCATGCTGGATTTTAGAGAAACTTACTGGAACCACAATAATGGAGCTGCCCAGGGGTCTGCAGTACTTAGGGAAAGTGAACGGGCTACAAAGGTAATTCTTTCCTGTCTGTAACTCAGCATGCTACAACCCTGTGCTATATGGGTATCTTTGTAACTCACATGGAGAGAACATTGTAGTAGAATCTGTTTGATAAAGTCATTGCTTATGAATAAGATGTAAAGGAAGTAGAATGGGGGGGAGAGAAGATATTTTTAGTTTTTTTAAAGCAGTGCTACTGTTTTGGGAAACCATGAGCATTGCAGAGAATTTACCATTGCACCATAAATAGAAATATAATTGCTTTCATCTGCATTACATGGCTTTTTTATGTGCTGCTAAAAACAATTTGAAAAATGTAATGAAATTACACTGAACTTTTACTCGGAACACAGTTGTTGTTTTTTTCCAGCTAATTTAATGGTTTTTGTTGAAAATTTCCTGATGAGAATAAACATAAAAATAAATCCTATTAACTTCTAGCTAAAGATATACATTCAAAAGTTGGGGAAAAAATTAGCAGTGCAGAGTAATAGCCAGGAGCGAAATGTGTCCCACTGCAGAATGTCATTATATAATAACCTTATGCCCTTTATTGTGACAGGAGCTGAGTTGGATGTTTTGCTGGAAAATGACAGCAATAGAATTTTGACAGAAATTTATCTGTCCTCCTAGACTGTGGAATTCATAACATACTTTTTGTCCAACTTATGTAATGTTCATATGTGATGTTCATTTACAAATCTAAGATTTTAATTGGTCGTTGCTTTCATTGGGTAGATTTATGTAAGCATAATTCTACTAAATTAGGGTACCACAATTTAAGAATAGTAACAATATATTTTTCCACTCTAGAAAATACACTTTAAATAATTTTAACCCACTATAAACATTTTGATAGTAGTTTTTAGAGACCACTCATAAAGCATTTTTTAAAAAAGCAATAAGATTGGGCAGTGTTTGAACACAGGGTAATAATTCATATCAATTATATTGCTAAACAAAGTCTCAGGCCCAATAATATATCATAATTCATACCTTATGGTCTGATAGCAATTAAAATACCATCATTAAGTATATTGCAAACACACATAATTGTTGAAATCTTGCTTATGTGGAATAACATTCGGTGCTTTGTTAAGCAGAATAGTACCTCTGTTCATTTTGTTGACAGTGTTGTAATCATTAGAGAACCATTCCGAGAGTACCTTTAATACACGCACAGATTCGGACTTTATCTCATGTTTTTAGGACTCTTAATGCTGTTTCTACTATCGTGGCTATTCATGCTTTCGAGTCTGCTGCCTGTCTGGTCATGTCAGAACAAGTACAATGACAGGGTTCTACAGTAAGGTTAACACACACCTGAATGTGGTCTAGAACGTCTTCAAAGGGCTTGTTCTCTGCCTCTGGAAGGTCAACAAACATTAGATGAGACAAAAGGATTCCTAGACTCAGCCCATACAAACTCTCCGGGATGCCCTTGGTACCTCTAGCAGGTGACAGACAGGTCAGCCTACACCTACCTTCACAAGCCCTAAACTGCGACCAGGTTAACAAAACAGAGGGCGGTGTCATTGGGACCCACACATGCTGGGGACGGCCTACTCCACGTAAGCTTTCCCTGTCTTACCTCACAGTTTCACATAGCACTGTATCCCCCAAGAGTCATTTAGTTTGAAGATTTTAAAGATATATTTTGAGATAATAAGCAGAACATTTCTGCATATTAAGTTAACCTGGCATGGACTTTGGAACCACAAAGATGAGGGTTTACGTTCCGACAGCCTACTTAAAGCTTGAATTCCAGGATGAGTACGTAGACGGTAATTACCACGGAGGCCGACGTCTGCGTGAGGAATAATGTGTGCAAAGCGCCCGCACAACGATAGCAAGTGTTCAGCGCGCACTGGAAACAAATCCTCAAGAGGTGCAATGCTTGAACAGTTTGCTTTTCACCCCGGTCCAAATAAATACACTGTGTGTGTTGGGGTTGGGGGAGATCAGTCCAGACTTCTGATCCAGGATCATTAGGTGGCTACAATGTGCAAGGCGTGGGCAAGGAAGCCATGTACGTCAAGGAAAGTTGGTTCTTCCATCACTTGGTGGCTGAGGTTAGGAAGCCAGGCGTTAGCGAGAGTGTGGAGAGAGGTGGTGTGTGGGGCTCTGCTGGGGGTGAGCAGAATGCCTCCCTGGTAGACCGCATCAGGAATGTTGTTGCCCGTTAACCGTGTATTAACTGTGCCTTTTCATTTTCTGTATTTTGATGCTTTAACCACCCCGCTCTCCCGCCTCTCTGAGTCAAGTCCTACAGAGAGTAAACATCGCCAACCAATCCGGAGCCCACACAAACCACCTCCTTCATGGGTGGCTTGCTCTCTAGCCACTGACCCCTGCCCCCATCCCCCGGCCCAGGGCCAGGTACCAGACAACCAGGGACAGCCTCTGACCTGGAGTCCCTGAAATTATTCAAACTTGCCGATTCTACACCTGCAAACCCTGCCTCCCTCAGTCCTTCCCAAGGGCATCACAATCTAGGCTTGGCCCGCGGGTGCCCTGGCCCCTCCGCCCCCTGGCTGACCCAGCCAGGGCTTCTCTCCTGGGACGTAAGAAACTACCTTTTTAATGGAAATCGTCTCTGGATCTGGCAGCCTATAATTATTTCTAAGTGACAAACATATTATTCTTAATGTTGACGTTTGCTTGCAGTTATACCTGCAATAATCATAAAACCTTTATTTTAAAATAAACCCCTAGCGCCCAAAGCCTGCAGAGGGCTACGAGCACAGAGGAAAACAGGCCACGGGGACAGGATGGCTTCACTGCCCCTGCCCGCCGGGCCAGGGAGACAGAAGCAGCCGCAAATAAATACCACCACCGAAGGACGTAGCTGCACCTTTTATTGGTACTGTGACTTTTCAGAGGCTGGTATGAACACAAAGTTCCAAGCAGCAAGACACCATGGTCTGGTGGCACTGCTGAGGACTTCCCGACTGCCACAGAAGCACACGGATAAACGGGCGGTTGTGTCACGGGAGGGTTGAGCAGATAAGAGCAGGTGAGCCATGCAGCGCAGCTCCGAGGGTACGGCCACCCTGGGATGCGGCGTCACCGCCCCGAGCTGCGCGTCTCCGCGAGCTCCTTCGGACTGTGCGGACCTCCGAGGTGACCCTGTCCCACCGCCGGCTATGAACGTGAAGCCCCACACGCCTCACTGAGTTCCCGTAGCCGGGAGTGACGCGGGGAGAGGAGGTGGCCGCCCGGAGCTGGCCGTGCACGTCAGCAGAGACACGTGCGTCCCCAGCCAGCCGATCGGAAACCCGGGGCTCAGTCCATGGGTGCGCAGGCTTGACGCTGGCGAAGCTAAAGCAATGACACAGTCTCGAGGGGCTTAGGTCCTTTAGGGGAAAAAAAGCGGGGGGGGGGAAGAAAATTCTAGAAATGATTTTTTGTTTTAAATGTGTGTTTTGAAGGGAGCACCACCAATTGCATGAAGTTATAAAACGGTCAGAAACACGTAAATAATGATCGGCTTTGTAATGCCAACAAAACACACCACCTACAAAGAAATCAAACGTCTGTCGCGGAGGGCGTATCCCGGGAAAGCGGCGGGCGAACTAGGAACACGTGGTCGCGCTCCGAAACACGGTCCAGCGCGCGCCCCTCCGCGGCCCCGCCGCGTCCCGCTGGCGCTGCCCCCGCGCTGCTCCGGCCCTGCTCCTGCGGCCGGGAGGGGGGCTGCTCGCGGGGCCCGAGAAGCCAGGCGCGCGCCACCCACGGGCGAGAAAGAACGCGCACGCGCGCACACGCGGAGCGCGGCGGCCTCTGCCCGGTCCCGTGCCGCTCGGGGCAGGTGCGCGCGGGAAGCGCCCGGGCCGGGGTGGCGCGGGCACCTGCGGCGCGCGGCCCCTCACGTGCCGGAGTCCCACAGCTCGGAGGGCAGCCGGCCGCAGGACGCCCCCTCGGGCTTCTTCACCAGGGTGGGCTTCTTGCAGGGCGGAGGGGGAGGCGCCCTGGGCTCCGAGGGCTGCAGGAGGTGCTGCCAGTCTTCTGTCCCCTCGCACAGCTTCCGCCTCCAGTCCAGGAGCTCCTGCAGGGCGGCGCTTTCGTTCTCCGAGAGCCGCAGCTGATGGATTACCTGCGGGAGGGAAGAGGGAAACTTGCAGCAGCAGGTGCTGTGAGCCAGAGGGGAGAGAGGGAGAGCCACACGGGGGGTGGGGGGGGGGGGTGGGGGGCGCTGGCTACCAAGCCTCCAGGCGCTGCTGCAGCGGGAAACTGCCCTGTGAAGGTGGCAAACAGAACAAAGTATGGAGGGCAGGGACACTGGCTAAGGAGATAAACCTCCAGGTAATTCCAGAAGCGGGCACATGTCTGCGTGCCCTTTGCCCTCTATTATGATATACATCCTTATGACATCCCATACTTTTTCCTCATTTATCACAACTGTGAGGCTATTTTTAGGTTTTTGGGTTTCTCAAGGGTCCCCTGATTCTAGGGTCCTCCCATCTGTGAAGAACTAGTCAACATCTTTTAAGGGAGTATGACCCTACTGACTTCGATGCTCCAGCTCGTGGGGGGAAATCAAAGCAGGGATCTCAGCCAGCAGCTGGGTGCTCTCTGACCTTGTGCCCACAGAGACAGAACTTTAGGGACCCTTGCAGGAGAGCATCATGATGCAATTGTATGGGCTTAGTCCTCTCGCTTCCTTATGCTACCGTTTTTCTGGCCATTCTAGAGTGAGTGTGCGGGACTTCACAGTGCGAATACTGGGGAGAATTCAGAAGAAACAAGACGTCTCAACCCACTTTCAAAGTACCTCCTGCTTTGTTCTGGTGCCCCTTCCAGCCACCACAAAACGAATGACAGTAAATGAAAGCAGGGCATAGTGGTTGGCTCCTATGTGAAAGCAGTCACTCAGAAGCAGCGAGGCTAATCAGTGGTCCAGTTCGAGAACCAACACCTTAACCCGGACATCTGATCCTACCGTCTACACACGGAAGAAGAACTTAAAGCTAGAATAAGTGGATGGGCAGAACGTCGAGACATGGGGGTAAACCACAGAAGCCGGGAAGACAAACCCACAGAAGCCGGGAAGCCAAACCCAAACTCTCAGTGCATAACTAGGTTTCTGGAGCTGGCTGCCAGCAGAAGGAGGTTCCCCATATTGAATGTACAGATAACCAGAAAAACACCGTAAGTGTGGAAAACAGGACCGTGACTGTCTCTCCCTGAAGGGACCTCCAGGAATCAGGGCTGAAGCAGCACGCATCGCCCCCCCCGCAAAGAGAGGGGATGTTTCTCCAGTCTCCGGGACTGCACCAGAACGACGTGGAAATGAGACATCCCCCTGCGGAGAAGGCTCCCATGGAAGCCAGACTGACTCTACGCTCAGGAAGTGAGCCAAGAAAGGGAGAGTATAAAAAATATCTTTTTAATAAACACTTTAGAGTGCTATGTACCAGGTACTTTTCTAAGCACGTGAGAAACATTAACTCAGCAATCCTCCGGAGAGCTCTCCACAGCACTGCTAGCCCGCCCTTAGCAGATGAGGGTATTGGGGCACAAGGAGGTGAAGCAGTTTGCCCAAAGTCACATGAAAAATGGTGACTGGCTCCAGAGTCTGCCTTCTGAGGTACTACTCTACACTGTTGTCCAGGAGCCGATATGTGCTAAAGACCAGCGTCCCTATGTCATGCTCTCTTTCTCCTTTGCCCACACGGGATTCAGTGTAATCTGTACTCTTCCTTCACTACTGTATTTTAGCTCCTCTACTTTCTCGTGTACACTTGGCGGCTACTTTCAGCTGCAATCTCGTTCACTCTATGGGTATTGAACACCTATTTATATGTTCCTTGGCCCATGTTCAGCACATAGTAGCAATCTGCAAAAAATACTGTCACGGCATTTATTCTTATGAGAGAGTATGTAATTGATGGAAGAATATTTTTACCATCTCAGCTGATTTTTTCCCCCAACTTCCTTGAGCTATCCTTTTTGTTAAGTAACATAACTTCACATTCATCTAATTAGAAGCAAAACAAGAAACCTTCACATCTGCATAGGGTTTTGCAGATCATGGCAGTTTACTGCTCCCATTGTAAAGATGAAAAAAAAAAAAAGAGAGACAGATTACTCAAATCATATATTTAGAGTATCAGATAGCTCTGGCAAGCTGAGAACCAGGGACACAAAAATTCTGGATGGGGAAAATCTTTCTGAACCAGTAACTACCAGCTGGTTTTTTTTTTTTTCCCCCTCTCCTGGAACATTTGCCAATTCCGAGTTCTTCTGTGGGTCTAGAGAGCCCTTTCTAGAAGAAAGAGAAACCATACAATATGTTGCAGTTGTAGGAGATTAGAGACACAGATTGGGAATCCGAGGACCCTCAAATGATGGCCATTTTCCCCAAGAGACATTTGTTAAGTTCTCCAGCTACATGCATGAGTGGTGCCTTAGGCCAAAAGCTTACAAAAAGCAGAGTGAAATCTCCTACAGTGTTCAAGGTGCCTCAGAAGCAAAAAATCTGATGGGGGGCAGGGGTGGGGGGAGAATAGCCTCAAGCACCTGACTAGTCTCATCTTCGAGACTTGCAGATTTTGCACCTGAGTGGGGCACAGCCTGGAGAGCGGGCCAGGACCTCTGAAATGCACAGCTGGAGCACATCTGCACTTTTCCAGAGCTAAGGAACAAAAAGACCCACAGGCTCTCTGCAGATCAGAGGCAAAGCCGAGGCAGGCTGATTCTGCACCGCAGCTCAATCTGTGATTGGACTGAGGACGTCCTCCCTTGCCTCGGCCTCCTAACGGGAGTTGGAATCTTTCCAGTAGAGAGCATCCTCTGCAGCATCTACAGTTTGTTGACCCACTAAGCTTTACTGTGCGATCAGGAATTACATCTGGAGAGACAAGGAAATTCACTAAAGATCGAAGGATAAAACAGATTCACAGATGATCCAGATTTAGCGTTAGTCGATAAAGACTTTAAAATACCTATGATGAAATGCTTAGGAGGGAGGAAATGATGGACAAACAGAAGAGGCAGCGGAACAGACACACATAAAAGGAATTCCAGAAGGAAAAGATGGACAAAGAATGTGACAAGGCAGTCCTCAAAGAGATAAGTTTCCAAAACTTACAAAGGGCATCAATACACACACTTAAGAGGCTCAGCAAACCATACAAAAGGCAAACACACACACAGGCCATCGCCAGCAGTAAGAAAGCACGAGGCGGATCCTGTTAAAACAAAAACAAAGGAAAAAGCTTTAAAATCCAAAGGAAAAAGACACATTCCCTTCAGAGGAACAACAATGAGAGGGTATAAGCTGACTTCTAAGCAGAAGCCAGGCAATAGCAAATCACAGAGTAAAGTACTGGAAGAAAGTAATTCAGCCTAAAACTCTACTTTCAATAAAAATACCTCTCACAAGGTGAAATAGAGATATCTTTAGACAATAAAAAGGAGGAAATTGGCCATCAGAAGTCTCCCACTTTTTTTAAGGGGAAGGAAAATGATCCTGGATGGAAAAATTGAAAATTTTTTTTTTTTTGAAAAATTGAAATTTAAGAGAGATTTAAGGACACCGGACATCCATGGGTAAATAGAAGTTAGATGCTTGGGGTGTCTTATAGACTATAAATTATTTGTAGAACAGGAATGCACGCCAGTGATAACCTGTAAAAGCCAGGAGGGGTTATGTGGAGTTTAGAGGTTGTAGGGTTCTAGCAGTATTAGGAAAGTAGCCAAAGTAACAAAAATCCCTTAAGATGCAGTAAGTCAAAAATGCATGGTCTCTTCTCTAGTAAAACTATAGAACACACAGGGAGAGAATGTGTAATTAGCAAGTTATATGTAGAAAATGTGAAATAATAAATATTCCATTAAATTAAAAGACACCAGAAGGATGCAAAAATAATATGCAAATGGAGGCCAGGTCTAACAAGACAGAGTAAAGCATAAAAAGTAAGACCAGCAGAATCCACATCTCCACCGAGCAGATGGTGTTGCTCTTCCGGGGCCGGATGGCATGGGTTGTATTTATGTTCATGCCGGGGCATGGGAGAGCCATACAAGTCTGTCCCCACACCAAGCACAGAGCACATCCATTCCGTGTCTCTTCTCAATCCTAGACTCTTCAGCAGCCCTTCGTAATGACCAAAAATATACGCGAGGTGTGATCCTCTGCCAAGGCCACTAACAGGAACACATTTTCAGATAGAGCCACTCCACGGCTGCTGATCTGACAGAGGCTGGTGGGGAGGGCTTTTGACATAAAATGTCCAAAATCCCCTAAGTTACTGCTTCACCGTTCGGAAAAAAAAAAAAAAAAAATGCTCTCTACCCTTTCAAAGCCTCTCAGTGTTTACTAAAAATATCTGAATTCCCAAGTACATTATAAAAGGTGAAACTTATATACCCAAACCATTAGAAAGCATTTTCTTAATGAGGATATTGATGTCTTGAATAACGTAATAAGTAAAGAAGAACACCATCTTTGAATCAACAACCAGGAACTTTCGATGCTTCCTTGATAAGCAGAAATTTGACTGATGTTCGCAATAATCAACTAATGCTCAGAATAAACCCCTTCATTGAGAGATCCCATGGAACTTTATTGTCTATTATAGAGATTAATAGGTATTGAGTAAAACCTAATAGGTACATAAGGATAGTTGCCAGGATGGTATAAATGAGATGGTAACATACTAACATTATTGATCTTCCTTTAAAAAAGAAAAAGAATTTTCACAGGTTATTCCTTAAATGAAGGTTAAAATTCTGTTTAAGGATACATGATAGGTCACTACTTGCAACATAATGAAGTTCAGAGGACATTTTAAAGGTATGATCTGTGAGACAATAAATAGAAGATCAGAAGATAAGAACAGTGTGCCCTGATGAATGATGTTTAATCTGCTTTATTTAGATTTATTCAATTTATTAGATTGTGAGGCACAAAAATCACATTTGTCACAAGTAGTAAAAGAGCTTCAATATTTTAGAATAGCAAACAAATGCAACTATATGGATATTATTTAAATGATGGTCAAGTAATATACAAGCACTACAAAGTATTCACTGTGTTCCCCAGCGCTATAAAAACATCAGAATCAGTGTTTCTCCATTCTTTAAATTTCATATCCTATTGGTAATAACAAAAACCCTCACAGCTTCCTCTACCATTATTTCATGTTTCATGATAAATTAAGTATGATCATTAAAAAGGCAATAATGATTTTTTAACAAAAATTTTGGTTTTGGAAACAGACTTGTAACTACAGACAACACAGTGCTGGTCAGCAGAGGGGAGGTGGGTGGAGGATGAGGAAAATAGGGGATGGGGACTGAGGGGTGCACTTATCATGATGAAAACAAAATTTTTTTAAATTTAGCTTTGGTATTGAAAGGGAACCATTTCTTTTCAGAAAGAGAGGAACTGATGCTGGGGGTCAGGGATGCAGCTGGAAATGAGCGCCTAGAGTCCGTGGGCTTCACCCCCCTCTCATTTATCCTGATTTTTTTGTTGGCCACAGGTGCCCTATTGGTGTCTCTGAACTTGAAGCTTGTTTACCATTGCTTCAAAGATTTATCTCCACCCCGTGTCACTGCAGACAGCTAGTCACTTATTTATTTTCGTTTGGGGCATGTTCTATATTATAGTGTTTGGACACAAAGTCATTATCTTTCAGAACCAAAAGGCAAATGTTATGACTGGGAACGTAAAAACTGTCCCATACCTATGAACCCTTGGGTGTCCACACTGTCCCATCCCTGTGCCCCATGAATGTGACAAATACCCTGTCTTTAAAGGAACTCTGAAGCATGCAAAACACACAACTGTCTTAACTTGTTGCACAGGCTATAGAGAAGGAGATGATGTCTTTTAAAACTTTTTTTCCCCCCATTTACCTGGGAAACAGGGCTTATGAAGGAGGGTCTGGAGAAACTTCACAGAGGAGGTATCATTTGCTCTGAATGTTGAAAACTGAGGTTGCCACCAGTTGGAAAGGGGGAAGGAAGAGGTGAGAAGAGGCGTTTCCACAGGACTTGATGTAGACAAGTGCCAAGGGGGACATTGGACTTCATCCTTTCGCCAAGTGTCATGGGTCCATGAGCGCTCTGGGGCTCACTCCCTCGAACAGAGGCAGCATGGTCGAAAACCCAGCCCCTAGAACTGGAGGGCTGGGCTGGGGTCCCACATTTGCCCCCAAGCCCATCAGCTTCCTCATCTGTAAAGTAGGCTCACAGTAACGGTCTACCTCAATAAAACCGGTGACAATTTACAGGGCGAATGTGTGCGGGCTACTTAAAAGAGTGCCTTAAAAAAGTACCCAGTGCCCTATAAATGTGGGGTCTTACAATTCTGTCATTGTTAGCTCTTGGACTTGAGAAAATCCCTAAACATTGCTGAATTATGATTATCCTGATGAGTCAATTATATATATATATATATACACACACACATATATATATACACACACACGCACACACATGTATATACATATATATAATTTAAAACTAAAGAAAGTTATACAGGAAGAAATGAAAGGCCCAGAGGTTCTTTGAATTTCAAGATAAAACAGATTTTAGTGAATAACTGAAATAACTGTTAAATGTAATGTTTCTGAAATTGGTGTTTGTATTTCGGGGGTCCTCTAGTTCTCTGGATAATCGAATATTTTTTGCATTTTTCTTTTCATGATATTTTTTCAAAAGCACTATAATCATGCTTTGGATCATTTGAATACCTACTTTTTAAGCTAGTGCTCAGCGAACTTCGTATTTTATTTACAAGCAGGATGACCCACGGAATATTACTGATATCGTTGCAGACGAATGAGAAAAGAGTAAGATGGGTTTACTATGCAGATAAGGCATTCTCCTCCGAGAAAGAACTAAGTGATATTACGGCCTGGGTGAGATTAGCAGTTGCCTAGCAGTTCAAGCCGAGAGAAGTGGTAGAGGCTTGGGTTCACCAAGGGCACGGGAGTGTGGACTCACTTTGTCATAGTAATTTCATTCCAGCTAAACCAAATCATACCTAGCATGAATGTTGTAAACTTTAATTTTTTGTTTTTGTAGGTTTTTGTCAGGTTGAATTTGTAAATTTGCTTTGGTTTTACAGCTGTAATGAGAGGTGAAAGGATACAGAGATCTTACGTAACAATGTGTGTCTACATTTAATTACCATCAAAATAAGTTAACTTAAGAAATGTTCAGGGTTGGGCGCCTGGGTGGCTCAGTCGTTAAGCGTCTGCCTTCGGCTCAGGTCATGATCCCAGGATCCTGGGATGGAGCCCTGCATCCGGCTCCCTGCTCAGCGGGTAGCCTGCTTCTCCCTCTCCCACTCCCCCTGCTTGTGTTCCTGCTCTCGCTATCTCTCTCTCTCTGTCAAATAAATAAATAAATAAAAATCTTTAAAAAAAAAAAAAAGAAAGAAATGTTCAGGGTTAAGGGGAATCTTGTTTCCATTTTAAAAAGGTCATATAGGGGTGCCTGGATGGCTCAGTCAGTTAAGTGGTTAAGTATCTGCCTTCTGCTAAGTTCATGATTCCAGGACCCTGGGACTGAGCCCCGTGTCAGGCTCCCTGCTCAGTGGGGAGTCTGCTTCTCCCTCACCCTCTGCTCCCCATGCTTGTGCTCTCTCCCAAATAAATAAATAATATCTTTAAAATAAATAAAATAAAAAGAGTCACATAAGATATGTAAGTGGGAAAATGTTGATCCATGTGGGTAGAAATCCTTGGAGGTAGAATGTGTTGCTTGCTCAGACCAGGGGTGCCCTTTCGAGTCCAGAGTGAGTAAATTAATCTCTACTCAGCACCGGATGCCCAGTGTGCTTGGAGAGCTTAAACAGAGTTCGTGTATGAATGCCCAGGGGCACGCTTGAGTGAAGGGAGAAAGTTGATCACAATCGTCAACCTTGAAAGAACTGGCTGGAAATTTAAGCAAACAGGCATTGATTTGGGCAATCTGAATTGGGACTTGGGAGATGGATTCAGGTAGAAACCTGACTCCCATGCGCCGAGGAGGACAGGGCAGAGTTATAAAGGCGAGGGTCACGAGTGCTGTTCTCAGTTAGGTCCTCCATATAAAACAGGGATTGAGACTAGCTTAACTGGGGTTGGTTGGGTTCATATACAAATTAAGGATACAGAGACTTTTGAAAGCTGGTTCCTTTTGAAGTGAAGAAAGCAAAGGACTCAGGTGTCCTGGTGAGGAAGCACTCAAGTCCAGGCAGAGGGCTCGCTGCAGGCAGAAATTTCCAGGTTCCTCCCTGGAGGAGGATGTGCATAAATTCCTCCTCCTTATGGCCTCCCGATGCTATTTTAAAAAAGACTCTTTTAACTGGGTTTGCTCGCCCTGTATTGAAATCTCCTCTCTTTCACAGTATATGAGATTTGTGTTTTCATTTTTAAAAAAATAAACTTAGGGACATTGGGCACCTCCCCGCCATCAAGGACAGGGAAGGAAAGGAAGAGAGAGCCTTCAAGTAATACCAGACCGGCCCTGAGCAAATTCTTACACTTGAGATGTAGTTCTCATGTCACGGATTCAGATAAGGCCCTTTCAAACACCATAAAACCCTGGGAACTTATTAAAAATGCTCTGCTCCCTGAAATCACATTGGGTGTGGGTGGTCCCAGACCCATTAGTTACTCTGAATTCAGACATGCCTAGATGGCTTTGAATGGCTAGTGAGTGGGACCATTGAAAGACAGTGGGACAGTCCCCCCAGACTTGGGGGTGGCCAACGAGTGCCAGGCCTCTGACGATCAGACAAGCTTATCCTATGCAGTGGTCTGAATGTCTGTGTTCCCCCAAAATTCACATGTTGGAATACTCACCCCCCGGGTGGTGCTATTCATGGGTGGGCGTTTGGGAAGTGGTCAGGTCATGAGGGTGGAGCCCCCGTGAATGGGATTAGTGCTTTTATAAAAGAGATCTCACAGAGCTCCTTCACCCCTTCCCCCTGTGAGGACACAGAGAAGTCTGCAGCCTGGAAGGGCCCCCTCCCCTGACCCTGCCGGCACCCCGATCTTGGACTTCTAGCCTCCAGAACCCTGAGAAATACATTTCTGTTGTTGATAAGCCGCCCAGTCTGTGGCATTTTGTTACAGCAGCCCGGACAGACTAAGACGTCCCATGCCCAGAATTATTATTTTTGGATGGCATGGGGAAAAAAGTGATACTATTGTATAACAGGTACAAACCCCAGGCTTCTAGACAAGGGTGCAGACCATCTGTCAGCTTCAATGCCTTTGAAAGCAGTATCAGTGGAGGATCTAATAATATACCCGGAAATTATTCTGTGATTTTTTTTTAAAGATTTTTTTATTTATTTGACAGAGAGAGACACAGCGAGAGAGGGAACACAAGCAGGGGGAGTGGCAGAGGGAGAAGGAGGCCTCCTGCAGAGCAGGGAGCCCGATGCGGGGCTCGATCCCAGGATCCTGGGATCATGACCTGAGCCGAAGGCAGATGCTTAACGACTGAGCCACCCAGGTGCCCCTATTCTGTGATACTTACTTTTAAATTTGACATTCAAAAGAAGTATGAAAGCTTCAAAGCTTAAAAGCCACTTGGCGATTTGGCATGGGAAAATAGAAAGTTACTGTTCACTGGGAGCTGGGACAAACGGACCCCTCAAAGGAACTGACAGATGGAGGCACTGCTCAGCCCCTGGAGTCGCCCCCATGTGCTCTGCACGGGACGGGGGCAGGTGGCCTCTGCAATCTACAACCTCCTGTCAGTTTAGACCCTCAAACCTTTCTGCTCTCAAGGAAAGATGACGGGAGGGGAAGTGACGCCATCCACACTCAATAAACAGGTGCCTCTGCATGCCCCGTTTCAAGCTCCCAGCAGGTGTGAGCAGACACGTGAACGACCACGGTCCAGACACGTCCCCGCGGGCTGGAATACTCATCCTCAAACAATATCCCCTCCTTTCAGTGGGGTCTTAACAAGAAGATTACTTCACCGATACAGTAATCCCGAGAAAACAGTGCCCCTTATAACACTGGCTATTACTACCTCAACAACTCACTATGGGGGTTTTCAAAAAAAAAAAAAAAGGGATTTTATTCTGTGTTTGAGAAAATCTCGCTGTTTTGATATTTAGAAGTTCAAGACATGAATCTAGTGTCCATTTCCCGACCTGACTTGTAAAGTATTTTGTGCCTTCTAATGTCCAGAGGTATCAGGCGAACATGAGGACAAGTATCTGATAAAGGGATGTAAAAACTGAGTTCATGAAAGTTCTACATCTCAAGTGGGACATTTATCATTAGTTTGTTCGCTTTGCACGGTCAAAATCCACTGAATCTCTCACAACCCAGAGGGAAACCCAATGTGATGTAAAGACTTCATGAGGTTTATTACTTATATATCTTTTTATTAATTTTCAATAGTTTTCTATGGTGTCATTAATAGAATTCTAGGAGATGAACTAATTAAAAAATGAGATAAATTTCTTTACTTCCCGTGGATATGCATTTCTGTGAATAATATTAATACATGTAAATTAACAATTTGCTGCTGATTTTTACCTTAAGTCTTCCCCTTCCAGGATAAAAATAGACTTTGTTAAATAATTCATATGTAAAATCATGTTGCTGTTCATTTGTCACAGAGTTGATTTTTTCTATTGACTATTCACCCAAAGGTGAAAAGAGGCATTTACTGACATTTATGGAAATTAAAAGAAGGAAGCTTCTTGGCTGACTGAATAGTGAACATTAGTGTTTCAAATGCAAATCCCATTTCTACTTGATGCTAACAAGATGTTGCAGGAATAAAAACGTTAAAAAGTGAAATTCGAAAATCACAGTTTGTAAAGCCAAAGTCTACCTCAATAGATCCTAAAGAAGTGGCTTAAAGTAACATATGATTAAAAAACTTTGATTAAAGGGTTGTATATTTTCATACATCTAAAAACATTTAAGAAAATGATCTGAGGGTGAAAACAGAATTTCTGGTTTAGGCAAAAGAGAGTTGATCCTTTCTAATTCAGAAATAGCTATTTATACAGCGATTCAATTAAGTTCATCTTGCTATTTTTTTCTCTTATTGCCATTTGGCTTCCTTTATTGCCAAAGGGTTAAATAAAGGGAAAAATATCTCTTCAAAGGCACTTTACAAATTCTCTTGTAAACAAGAGTAGCTATCTCTGGACACCAGGCAGTGAAGAGAGGGACAGAAGATTTTAGCTTTTTACCTTATCTGTATACTTTGATTTCTTAAAAAAGATAGTAACTGTTCTTAACTTTCATAAGATAGTAACCATTCTTAACGTTCATAACTTTTCATAGGTAACTGTCATAAGCATTGGAACACATTTAATATCGTTTAAATGGACATTTATTTGCATTTTGTGGTTGATTTTAGGTTAATAGCTTTGAATAAAAATGAACAAATAAAAATGGACATTCACTCTGATGAGTGAATGTATATTTCTTCCTATTAATGGAAAGTTATAAAATAGAAATTTACGATTGTACTATACATCATGCAATGTAACTAATTTGTGACACTTCGGGATATGGATTTTGTATGAGTTCGGGTCTTTTACCTCAATTCATTTAAGAAAATATGGCAGTATCAGTGTAAGTGACTAAATTGTAACAAAAACTGATAACATATATTTAGGGTATGTTTATAGTAACGACATATTATAGTAATGGGGTTCAAATCCATGGAATATATAGAAAAACATAAATCTATTATATTGGAAATACAGAAAGTAATAGCATTACGATTTCTTTTAAAACATTTTTCTTGGGATTTTATAGGGGACTCACTGCAAATACTGGAGGTATTATTGAGGACAATTAATCTACTAGATTTTCTCTCTCCAAAGAAAAGATATATTCATATAATTTGTGTGTTCAAAAATCTTCAATGCGACCACTTTGCCTGGTCTAAGCAATCAAGTCTACACACTTTAGGAGGTTACAGAAAGTCCTGTATTTTCTGGCCACACTGATTATTCCGGCTTCTTTACCATCCATTCTCACAGACTCTCTCTGTCAGTCCAATCAAATGTAGCCACACCTAGAATTCTATTTCTCTGTGCAGCAGTCCCTGGTCGTATGCCCGAATACAGAATCCTTTGAGGTTTCTGAGGGCCAATTTCTAACATCATCTTCATGATATTTATTCTTCAAGCATTTTCACATGTTACTATTCTAGTAGTTTCTCATAACCATGTGAAATAAGCAGGCTCTGTATTATTAGCCTCATTTCATAGATGCTGAAATTCATCTTTAAAGCCCAAACTCACTTGGCTAGTAAGTGGTGTAGTCAGAACACAAATTCAAGTACACTGAGTTTAGCCGACCTTTGGGGGTACTAATCAATGACTCTGGCCTCCGAGAATGTGTGCTGATCAGTGAACACGAGTTCTTTCAGTGAATGTGAAGTGGAGGGCACTGTGATGCATTCTACAGGACTGAGAACCACATAGTGTGACCTGCTTCCTCAAAGGGCTTCCATGCAAACTGAGCAACAAGACATAAAATCAGAAAGAGTTAGATGAATAAAGATGCTTAAACATCGCACAACCACAAACACGTCATGAGGGAGTGCAGCATTAATTAATTAACACAGTATATGCATAATTATTGTTGTTGGAATACAGAGGAGACATGACTCATTTCAAGGTGATATACTGGCCAAAAAATTCATACTGGGATGTGGGGTTTGATTTGGAGTTAAAGGATGCATAGAATACAAAAAGAGGGAAGGACATTTGGGTTGAGTTCTATAAGGAGTGGTACTTGTGATAGTAAAGCACTCCACAGCTTTTGGAGGATGGAGGAGCCACGTAGAAGGAGCGTTTCCCCAACTTGTTCAACTAGCCAGGATCTGCATTGCTGTGTAGGACACAGTTTATCTGTTAATTTATTAATATCTCATTATATTTTTTTCTGGAAACAATCACAATCTGTATATTATGGCATTAGATATAATGAAATAAGAATGAGAGAAAAACACCTTAAGAAACTAGATGTTAATAAAATAAGCTAATCCAAGGAGATTGTTAAAAATCAGCTGTAATTAAGAGACAGACATAGTTTAGCAACTCCATTGGCCATGGAATTCACAGCACTGGGGAAAACTTATTTTCTGTCCTCAACCGTGATTTTTTCCTTCCAAAATTTAGTTACCAGTGAGAGGCACCCACTTGAGAACTAGAGGTTAGCAAGGCACTCCTTCACAAGCATTAAACACATCAAAAAGGTCCTAAAAGTATGAAAACATTTCTCAGGGTGTCCAACTTGTTATAGGGGATTAACTTTGTCCTTGAGGAAAATTAAGTCTGTTGATTTTGAGGAATTTCTGAGAGACTATTTGTTAAGAGTTATAAGCTTTGGTTATATATATATATATACACCACTGATCACCACTTTGTATTAAATGTCTAATAAGCGAGTGCTCGCTTCGGCAGCACATATATTAAATGTCTAATAAGCGATATTCTGCTTCTGTCATTAGCAGGTATGATTTTTGATATCTTAAATAATTTTCATTACACAATGGAAGCTAAACTTAGAAAACGAAGTACTATAAATAATCATGCTTAGCAGCAACACATACAACATTAAACTAAATAAATAAGGAGGAGGTATTGGTTAGATGTTATAACAGGCAAACGACAAATACCACTGGTTTGGCACTAACGAAGTACATTGTTCGACTGAAGGCCAAACGGGTGTTTCGGATCCGTGGACGGCCTTCTGTCTTGTGCGTGTACTCTGCGCCTCCTGGGATCTTGTATCTAGCTTTTAGATGGGCAGGGACATGGTACGCTAGGCAAAGGGGGGTGTATGGGCCAAGCTTAGAAGGGATGCAGCTCACTGTGGCTCCTGTTCTACTGAGTAGGTATCAATGACAGGTCTGCTCTGCACCCCGAGGGAAGCTGAGAAACATAGGCAGCTCTGTGTCTAAGAAGAAATGGACCTGATGG
Source organism: Neomonachus schauinslandi (assembly GCF_002201575.2). NCBI lineage: Eukaryota > Metazoa > Chordata > Mammalia > Carnivora > Phocidae > Neomonachus > Neomonachus schauinslandi. Next base: position 3,688,299 of record NC_058405.1, read on the forward strand.
GCACAGTGGCAGTCACTGTGACTCTGGGGCCCATTACAGGGTCTTTAAGACATAGTCTTGGCAAATCACGCAGGTACAAATTCTAGACAACATAGGGAAAGGGAAAACAGATACCAGGAAGGACTGGGAAGGAGAAGAGACAAGATTTTGCCAAAGTAGGCAACACATGAGAGCAAATCTTTTTAATCAAGACTTCTTTCCAAAAATAGATAATAAAAATCACCTGGAAATGTATAAAATTGATTTAAATCCACTTGGGCTTCAAAATCTATGCTTTTTATATCATTGACTTCATGACACTTCTTCCCAATATCACAGTTCAGCTGTTCTAGAACCTATTTCTGACAGAGTCAGGAATATGAAATGACAGTGTCAAATAATAATGTAATCAGAGAAATCAGAAAAGAATCCTGTCTTCGAGGTCTATTAAGGTCAGAAAATAAATCCTTCTTTTATTTTGTATAAAATAAATCTTTTCACCATAATTAACTGATCACAATTTCAGCACCATGGAAAACTATCTGTTCCTTCAGCCAAAATCGTGCATTCAAAAATGCCAGGCCACATCAGCGTCCAGCACCACACCCTAACCAGTCAAGGAATACGCCGCCTAGGTTCCAGTTCTCTTGATCTTGAGCAACAGTAGAGTTATATTCGTCTATATTTTCCACTTACAGAAAAGGCAAACAATCACCCTTCACTTATATTCTGAGCAGACCAGAATTTCCAAACTTGGCAAATGGTTTTGAAGAAAGACAGAACAATACAGTCATAATCAGTATTTTACATTTAGCCTCTTGCTATCATTTATAATGTAAAGGTCTCCCTTTTCTAGGATTAACACTTACAACGAATGCTAATTCCAACTTCTCTTCATTTAATTATCCAGTAAAACATGCCATTAGCGCCCCATTGGCCACACTGGCCACCTTGCCACGCAGGGGTGCTCCTGTCTCAGGGCCTTCACTGTCCCCCAGCTGGATCACTCTCCCCTAACATCAGTCTGCATGGCTCATTCCCTGACTTCCCTCCTCTGTCTTTGCTCAATGAAGCTTCTGCTGACCCTCTTTCTTAAACTCGCTGCTCAACCCAACCTCCCTCCACACCTACTCTTGTCACTCCCAGGTCTGCTTATCCTGATTACTTTTCTTAATATGTTTTATTTCCTTTAAGTATATTATGAACTTATTTAAATATTGTTTATTGTTTGCTTTCCAGTGGTAGAATTTAAGTCCCATCAGGGCAAGGATGTTGGTTTTGTAGACCAAGGTGCCTAGATCTGTGCCTGGCACAAGTTGGTCCACACGGAATATTTGTTGAATGAATGAATGAATGAATGAACCTCTGAAAATTCAATTCTGTGCAATTCACTTTCTTAGAATTCAAAATATTATGTTATTAATGCTTTAAGTTGTTTTATATATTGTGCATAAATCTATGCATGTAATTGTATAGAGTTGTATACATTAAAAGAATACCATTTTATATATAAAATACATAAAAACACATTTTTTTTACAGGCAAGATAAGGGATGTTCTGGAGTCTTTTTTTGTTGTATGTGACTTTCACATACCATGCCAACTTCAGAACCTAATCACCAAATAAAATGTGACTTTAATATCCTTCAACTGGTAATGCAACTGCTTGTGATTCTATTTACCAATTTTATTAGTACATTTTTAACATGAAACTGAATTTAAATATTTGAATAAATTTAGGAAATATCCTACCAGTTTGCTTCTCTTAATTCATCTGAAGCTGCTACCAGATGACAATTACACAGAGTTGGCAATTTATTCTGTGCTTTGTGTTTGGAATGCAAAACTGATTACGATGCATTCAATGAATTCTCTATATGCTCAAAAGTCTACAGGGTCTACACACATGCACATAATTATACTACAGAAAAATAGACTATATAAAGGAGGTATGCATTATGGAATTATAGGAACCAATTTATAGAGGCAACTAAGTACTTTGCTTAGAAGGGATGCTCAAGGAAGGTCATCAAGAGGAAAGTAATATTAAAGAAGAATCTAGAAGGTTAGAGATAAATGCAGGAACAAGTCCATTTCAGGCAATGCTCCCAGCATTAGGAGGAAGTCAGAAGTATGGTCCTATGTTATAAAAGGCATGGGACAATTGTTATTGGCGCAGAAGAATGTCAAACTACATTGTTAATTCACGCTATTCTCAAAAATAAGGTACAGGTAGCTTGAACTCCTACATGTAAAAAACAAAAACAAAAACCAACCAACCAACCAACCAAACAAACAAACGAAAAACCCAAAAGCCTAAACTTTAAAATGTATTTATAGAGAGATAGATCTTTATGGAAGCAGGGTAAGAGAGATTTTTTTTTTTTACTTTTTGATAAGAAAGGTTTTTTAAACAGTACAAAAAAGCACAGCCTATAAAGATGAGGGTTAATCAACTTGACTACATTAACATTATAAATTTCTGTGTGATAAATACATTAGTTGGGCCACAATGAAGTAAATCCACTGTAGCCTATCTCTCTCAGTAATTATAACTTAACTTTGGACAAAATACACATCTATCTGAGGACCAGAAAAGTAAACAAAAACATGTGAATTCTGGGGGGAAATCAAAACTTGGAGAATAAAGACAGAAGAAAGACACACTCAGATTAAGGAAAATTAGGAGCATTCTTCGATCAGCTGTGAATGACCTGCTATAGGAAATGGTAGTAGAAGGAAACTCGGAACTTCAGGAGTGAAGGAGAGCTGCAGAAATGGTAAGTACTGGGATAATAAAAAGGAGATTTTTCTCCACTCAAGTCGTCTAAAGCATGCATGACATTTGAAGGCAAAAGTTGCATCATTGCCTGGGAGAAGATATTCAATGTATGGAGGTGTAATGTATGGGACAACTATAAAATAGAGGTAACATATGGGACAACTATAAAGAATGCAGATGTAATATATTTACAACTGTAGATGCAATGTATGTGGCGACTATAAAGTAAAGGTCAGTAAAAGAGGTTAAAAGGAACAATATGGTTGACTGCAAATAGACTGTAAGTTAGATTTGTAAATATCACAACTGTTAAATCAGCTATGAAAAAAATACATATGAAGATACATAGTTGAATTACCAACAGAGAAATTAAAATAGAGTACTAAAAATATTCAAATAATCCAAAAGAAAGCACCACTGGGAAATAGATGAACAAAAATGGTGGTGAGAAACAGAATAAGAGAAAATGGACAGACCTAAAGCCAATCACATTAATAATTACATTAAATGTAAATGGTCTGAACATACTAATTAAAATACAAAGACTATCAGATTGGATAAAATTAAACATGACTCATCCATATTTTGTCTATAAAAATCACGAGTTAAAAATAGACACATAATTAGGTTAAAGGAAAAGAGATGGATTTTCTTTGGGATGAGGAGGGGATGAAAACACTCTAAAATTAGATTGTGGTAATAGTTACACAAGAACCCTGAATTGTATATTTTAAAGGTCTGAATTGTATGGTATGTGAATTATATCTTAATAAAGCTGTCTAAAAATAATTAAATGGATGGAAAAAACATACCTTGCTGATAATGACCAAAAGAATGATGAAGTGGCTATATTAATTTCAGACAAAGTAGACCTCAGAAGAAGGAATATCATCAGAAATAAAAAAGAAAAAAATGCATAATGATAAATAGATCTATTCACCAAGAAGATGTAATAATCTTAATGGTCCATGCATCTAACAACAGAACTTACAAATACATGAGGCAAAAACTGTTAAACTGAAAGGAAGAGTAGACAAAAATCTCAATTATAGCTGAAGACTTGGATGCTCTTCTCTCAGAATTCAATAAAAGAAGTGGACAGAAAATCAGCCAAGATACAGAGCGCTCAATAACACTGTCAGCCAACTTGACCCAACAGACATTTCCAGATCACTATCCGACAACAGCAGAATACTCCTTTTCAAGTGCACATGGAAATTCCACCAAGATAGACCATATCCTGGGCCATGAAGTAATTCCTGATAAATTGAAGAGAACTGAAATTATACAAAGCATATTCTCAGATCATAATGCAATTAAACCAGAAATAAAAAGCAGAAAGTATCTGGAGTGTCCCTAAATATTTGGAAAATAAACAACATTAGTCAAAGAGGAAGTCCTACAGGAAAGTAGAAAATATTCTGAATTGAATGAAAATAAAAGTAAAACATATCAGAATGTTCCAAATGCAGGTAACACAGCTAGAGGTGGAAATTTATTGCATTAAATACTATTAGGGAAAAAAGAAGGCATCAAATCAATAATCTAAGCTTGCTATTTAAGAAACTTAGAAATAGAACAAATTAAACCCAAAGCAAGCGAAAGGAAGGAAATACTAAAGAGCACAGAAATCAATGAGACAGAAAAATAATAGAATATATCAATACAATCAAAAGCTATTTTTAAAAGATCAATAGAGTTGACAAACTTCTAGTCAGACTAAGAAAACACTATAAGCCAAGTGTTTGCCATGCATGCAACTGACAAGGAATATTACCCAGGATATGTAAAGAATTCCTGAAAATCATCAAGAAACTCATGCAAACCAGTTCAGAAATAGGAAAAGGATGTCTTTGGACTACCAGGTCTGAGAACATACGAAAACGCTCCCTAGCAACCAGGGAAAGGCAAAACAAAACCATAATAAGATGTTTTACACTTAATCACATTGGTTAAAAAAAAAAAAAAGATTCATTAAACCAAGAGATTACCAAAACAGAAATGTGAAATATTCCCTTTTAGAGGTGTATAAATTGGTACAACTGTTTTGGGGAATAATTGGCAGTCACTCCTATGTTGAAAATGTGCATCTCCAGAAATGCAGCACTTTCATTTGAAGGGGAAAACTTCGGATATTTTTCTCTACTTACGAGTTAGAGGCATATCCTATGATTTTCACTGTGGCATTGTCTGTAACAGTAATCACTTGGAAACTTGGTTTTGATCAAGTTTTCCACTCCAATTGGTCAAACTGCAAATCTGTTGTTCTTAAGAAACGTCATGAATGTATCTCTGTGAAATTTGTTTGAGAAAAGTTGAAAGTGAAGGAGGCATGTTTACACCTAAAAAGTGAGTAATACAATTTGGTTTTATGGTGTTGAAAGAGGGCTTCTAGAGGTACCAGTAAGAATCTCTGCTAATGCCCCGGTTGTAGCCCTCTCATAAATGTTCGGGCAGGAAAGTCCCTGCTACCATATTGTCCCTGGGCATTCAGCATCATTTTCCTGCATCTTGCATGGAGCTCACTGGATTAGGTTTCTCAGGATCCCAAGAGACACCTCCGACCACCTTGTGAAGGTCTGAAGGAAGACAATGGGGCTGCCAGAGACACAGCTAGCCCCTGGGCCCAGAGGTGGCAGCAGGGAGAGACCTACCCTTCCCGATGGGGTGTTGTGTTCCTTTGGCCTTTTCTCTTCCGGTAGATTTGCTCCCTGCTGAGGGAACTTGAAAGCCATGTTGTGCTCAGTGGCCGCGAGAGCGTGTCCACTGTCATCTCTGTTCCTACTGCTTCCCTGGGACAGCCCCACCTTAAGGCCTTTACATTTAACCTGGGGCTAGTACTCGGAATAAGACAGCAAAGGAGAGCACCATGTATCAAAGTGGGGGAAAACACCTCAACAAGTACAAGTATGTGCGAAGTAATCTGCTCAGAGGGATACATGATTTTAAAAGCATGCCAAGCATCCATTATTATCTATAGACATGATGCAATTTATGGCTACATCCATATTAGTAAAAGTGCAAACACACATGTAGGGTTCTGCACTAACTTCAGGACAGGATTCACCCCAGTGTGGCAGGCAGGGGTGGGGGGTTAGGAACTGGGAGATAGATTTCTCTAGAATATATGGTGCCAGAGCAAATATGGGGAGATGTTAAGATTTACTGAAGTTGGGTGTTCTACTGCTCGCTGTGCTTCTTTACCCTAAGTTTATAGTATTCCACCACGAACTATTTTTGAAAATCACACACATGCCACATTTTAACCAAATCCCAGGTAAGGGCAGGGTCCTGCCGATTCGGTCTAATCTCCCGCATATTTTAGATAGCATCTACTATTTAGAATCAGAATTGATGTTCAGAATACTGACCTCGGTGTGGGGGGAGAATACCAAGATAATAGAGCAAGCACTGTTTTTAAGCATTTGTTATATTGCAGGGCAGACTTGTCAGGTTATATATATTTTCTTTAATCAATCTGGAAACAAATCGCTACTTTCTCTACCCCCAAGTTAAATAACAGTTATGGGATTCATACCCAGTTCTTCTTGTTTTTTCTTTTCTTTTATTTAATTTTAAAAATTAAACTTAGTTAATGAAATGAACATTGAAATTCTTAAGTTAACTGGAATTTGTCCTCAACCACGTTTTCTCCACTGCGCAACGGTGTGGGCTCACTGCAGCTTTCCCAACTGGAAGGTGATCATGCAGAGATATCACGAGACCTTTGTATTTCTCATTCTTCTAATATTTCTTAAGATTGAATGATCTCCTCATTGATAATAGTCAACGTGTTCACTAGAAAAACACTATGCATTTGAATACATTTCGGATCTACGTACGGTATAATTTTATGAAAGAAAAATCAAGAAAAAAAAACAAGATCTGGTTTTGTTTTTTATTTTCCAAGTTTCTATATATCAATACAGGATTTGTCTCTTTTCTGTTGAAAACGTTGCCATTCAACCCATACCATCAAATTAATTTACTGCCTTCATTTCTTGCACGTGATATGGAAGTCACGAGGGGTGCATACTGATTCCCTGAAACCTCAGCTCCGTGAAAGAGCTTTCTCTGCTAGATCGGCTTCCGTTTGTAGCTTATAAATGAAATACATATATATTTCCTTTTGAAGTGTTTATCTAATTTCTATTTCCTACCATGTGCTTTAGAATTATCCCTTAATGATTGAACTAAATGTGTCTGCATTTTGTTAGTTTATCTAGCACACTGTTTCTTTTCCCTGCCGGGATAGATTTCAGGCAGCCCACGTGACAAATACAATGCATACTTTAGAAAGGTGCTGGCTTTATTTAGATCCCTGCAACACTTCATTTTGCTGACACGTGACGTTACAGAAAGGTTTCTTTGATGGGTCAGTAAGACAAACCACGTAACACTTTGTCTCTTGATTGTGGATCAGTTGTACATTGATTACGGTACGGCTTTCTTCGGTGGCTGTGTTGGGAGCAGGCTGGATATTTATTAAGCTCCCGGGTGCTGGACTGCCACTATTTTATCAGAGACCATCAGTGATTTCTGACAATGAATATTTGAATATGACAGATATTAATAATAATGTTTTATGCTCTTTAAAAAATTGTAACAAAAAGTTAGGCAGGGAATACGATAAATGCCCACAATGGAAATCAAAGCTCATAAACCACGTATCGCTGTGGAGCAGACACCTAGAGGAATAAAACAGCGTGGAGCAGAAGTTGCAGAAGTGAAAAGGAGGATGCCAATACAAATAAGGTATGCTCAAACGAGAAACGAAAATGGCTCATTCCTCAGTATTAAGTGTAGAGCCCTAAGCCGATGTAGAACCCGCAATTTCAGGCTGAGGGCAAGAACCAAGCATTTTATTTTATCCATCCCCTCCTTGGACCCGCCTGCCTTTGGGCCCCCACCTGCCGCATGGTTCACGATTTTGCTCTATTTATAATCCACGGGGATCCTGTGTCAGGTTACCTGGACTTCTGAGTCAGCAGAGGATTGCAAGCACAGCAAAAAACGCCAAGTCACTCTGGGTTGGAAGGTGTTCTCACTATTTCACTCCCTGCTGAGGCTCCTCCCACTGAGTTACTTCGGAGGGATCTCATCGTGCCAAACGGCACACACTTTTTTTTTTTTTTAAAGATTTTTATTTATTTATTTGACAGAGAGAGACACAGTGAGAGAGGGAACACAAGCAGGGGGAGTGGGAGAGGGAGAAGCAGGCTTCCCGCCGAGCAGGGAGCCCGATGCGGTGCTTGATCCCAGGGTCCTGGGATCATGACCTGAGCCGAAGGCAGCCAGCCGCTTAACCGACTGAGCCACCCAGGCGCCCCCACTTTTTTTTAAAAAAGTTATTTTACATCTCACAAAATAGCAAGTGGATAAATGGCGTATTATTTTTACAAATACTGTCTAATTTCAAAACCAACCTGAAGTGGCTTTTACAGCCTAGGAAATTGCAGAGCTGAGCAGTGGGAAGTGTCCCCCAAAGCTTCCCCAGCGGGGCCAGCACATGGGACCGCCTGGTATCACACACTCACTGCTGGGTGTACCTACGCCAAGTGCCCTGCGAGGTCATGTCTGTGCTGCTCTGCTCACAGCAAGGACCTACCGAGCCTTCCCTAGGAGGAGCATACAGGAACTCAGCCACATTCAAGATGCGTGGATGTCCCAGCTTTCACGATTTTCAAATATTTCAAATGAAATTTACTTTCACTGCCGTTAGGTAAAGTCATTATGTTTTGCAAATTTGTAAAAAACGTATGATGGCATAGGACATAAACGGCATTGTCTCTATGCTGCACCTTGAGGAAAGGAACAACTAGTATTGATTGAGGTGTGACCCTCATCAGAAAATGTTTTACATCTCTATCAGTGTCGGTCAAAATTCTTATTTGCAGGCAACGAAAACTCTGCACATCTCAGCAGGTGGAACCCTTATTGGAAAGTGAGAGAAAGGCATGAGGCGGGAAGGAACGGCGTGGCAAGGGGGCAGGGATCAAGGTGGGTTCAGTGGCTGGCAGTGGTCATACGCCGCCTAACAACTGCCACGGAAGCGGGCCACCTCAGCCACGTGTCACCCCCTTGGGGACATCTACTCTTGGTGTCCCTTCCATCATATGTCTCTCACTCCATAATCCACAGCTGACGGACTGACCTAGCCCATCCCGCATGTGCTTGTCGAGCTCCCAAAGGACGGAAGGGTGAGTCTCTTCCCTTATGTTTTCATCGTGAGAAGCCTTAACATGCAATTGGCAGCTAAAAAGCTAAGCCACAAATGTCCACCATGGCTACCTCGATTTTTATCTTGACCAACAATTCTTCAAATTTTATGAAAAAGTTGGATGACTCCTCCATTCTTTTTAATGGGTTTTGGTAAGTTCATTCTCAGAAACAGGACTTACGGTCTTGGCATCATTCAAAGCATGCACTCTGAATTTCCCCTATGATCTTTGGCAAATCACCAAATCTATTTCCTGTTTTCTCTACCTACAATAACACACATACACTTTGTCTTTCTTAAAGAGATTTCACTAAAATCACGGATGATGGTAATTAGACTATAGACCTCCACAACAAGAAATTTAATTTGTAGTCAACATTTAATTTTACTGCTATAGATCCAATCAGTCCAGGACTGACTTAATAGAATTCTTATCTAGTTGCATCAGTAGAAAATCTAACAGGCGGTATGTCTGTAGGTGTCCGTATTTCCTGTACAAATGCCATACAAGACAGAAGTCTTAGAGCTTGTCAACAGTGAGAAATGTGTCCTACCATGAGGATGCCTGCACTTTTGCAGGGAAGAAAATGAGCCTGGTTCCCTGCTTCCTTGAAAAAAGGCACCACGAGGTCACTGAAGGCAGAGAATTTGCACCTGAGCAGAACGCCCACACTGACAACTAGAAATGGAAACTTATTCCTGAAGATCTTTCCCATCTCTCTTTGCTTCTTAGCCAAATCCACGAAAGAGATGCCCACCTTATGCGCCTTCTTGCAAAATCACCCCTTTCTCTATGAACCACATTGTCATGGGAGCCCTGGAAAGGGCATCTACTGGCCGACCGCTTTGCTCTAAGGTACAGGAGTCAGTCTTATAATAATAAAAATCAAACCAGTGTTCATTACAAGTGGGTCTCCTCTGGGAATTACCTTAGATAAAGCATCTGTAAGGCTTACAAAGTAAAGTAAATGCATCGCTAAGGAACAGAGGGGAGATTAGGACGATCTGTTACTGCAACCAATCTGTGTTTTCTTCCTATTTCAGTACCTATATATCATTGTGATTTCAGCAGACTGCCTACTTTAAGATTTATTTTTAAGATTAAAGTTACTGATTTTTCTCACTCCCTCATCAGTGTTATTTAGAAAAATCTCATCTGGTAACAATGGACCTGTCTATATAAGGCCAAATATTCAGATGAAAGTGCATCACTGGCTGGATTGTTGATTTTATGGAAACATCTGGATACTCGAAGTTTTAAAAAATATTTTGTAAAAGATTTTATTTATTTATTTATTTGACAGTGAGAGACAGAGAGAGAGAGAGCACACAAGCAGGGGGCAGGGGGCAGGGGGCAGAAGCAGAGGGAGAAGCAGACTCCCCGCTGAGCAGGGAGCCCGACATGGGATTTGATCCCAGGACCCTGGGATCATGACCTGAGCCGAAGGCAGATGCTTAACTGACTGAGCCACCCAGGCGCCCCTTTTTAAAGATTTTTATGTAGATGTTTGACATCATGAAAGTTGTACCATAGCTTCATGCAAAATAAGAATCCTGTTGCTAAAGCAATAATTTTGACTATATTGATAACAAGCTCTTTGATATATTCTTGGTTGTGTCACCTTGATGGCAAACTCATCTTTCTGAAGGTAATGATTAAAACCGTATCTTAAAATTCAGCATAAAAAGAACACTAGATTATATGATAAAAATCCTTTCCCTTTCTAAAAATCCTAGTGTTTTTGTTTTATTTTCTTGAAGTGATAATCTTTACTTTGGTGAATTTTTTAAGGCCAAACACATTAAGCATATACACAAAATCGCTGAAATACGTCAAAAACAGTTTTGTGAACTGTAATCTCGCTTGGATTTTATAGCGTTCTCATCATTCGCTATATTTTCTTTTTATTTACTTAGTTTTGTAAGTAAGCACTACGCCCAACACAGTGGGGCTTGAACTCACCACCCCATGATCAAGAGTCCCGTGCTCTATCAGGCGCCCCCATGCGCCATATTACAAATGCATCTGGGTTATGTGGGCTTCAGGGGTAGAAACAGATATAGTGGAATAAAACCAAAGGTGCCTCAAGCCTTTTATTCCCACGCTGTTGGCACCCAGAGTCCTCCTATTTGGGCTGAGGTCAAACGCGGAGAAAGTGTTAACATCACTCCGGGGATGTAATGTCATCTTCACTTGACAGTGATTTTTAAATGCCACAACATAAATTACGTCTACAATATTCAACTTAAAAGTATTCATTGATTTTTGTTTGTTTTGGGCATTCTTCTCCTTCTCTTTTTAGCCAGCAGAAAGCTGGGAGATAGAGGAGGAGAGAGAAGGATGTTGAGCTGAAGACACTTAGGGCCGGAGTGAGAACAACCATGTTTGCTAGTCCAGGGGGAGTGCACGTTTTTGGTCACACCGTCATGAGGGTCTGCTCACCCCTTAGTTCCAGCTTCTATTACAACTGTGACAATGTGGGGGTCATTACCTGAGTGGTGTGGCTCTCTCTCTGTTTCTGAAATGAGGATGTTGTGGAGCTGCTCACAGACAACCTGGAGAATCCATCTTCTTCAGGTAAACCTACGGAGGTCAACACCGACAAGCAGTTAAGTGTGTCCTTGCCCCAAAGAAGACAAGCTGTGTACTTGTTGCAATAAACGTGAACTGTTATAGTTCGTGGATTGAAAGGACAGTCAGTAAATGCTCCTTGAATAATAAATTTCCCAAGGGAACACGGGAACACAAATTACTGTTGCAGTTCCGTTTAATAAACGGGGGAATGCGCTGGAAAAACAATAAAGTGGTAGCGAAGAAATGTTCCACGGTGGCACGCAGGGAGGAGAGAGGTATCGGGCGGGGGGGGAGGGGCACTTCTAGAGACTGAAGCTGGTTCAGTGAAGCAGCAACGGTGGAGGGAGATGCATGTGGACAACAGAGTGAGCGGGGTCCTTCAACGGCCACAGAGGGAAGCTTGCGCTTCATTTGTGGGGTCGCAGGGAGGCAGAGGGGGATTCGGGATGGATAAGACGCCGCATGAATTCTCTTGACTCGTGCTCACTGCACACACCGAAGGAAGGAAGAGACTGGGTGGAGTTCCATGCAGAAGAGGTCAGGACCCCCGTGTATTCACAGCAGACCAGTTCCTAACCAACCCCGGAGGATCAACAACGGGTGTGAGGAAATTTATATCCCCCACCAAAATAATACAGAAATACCTGTGAGGCACCAAAGGGCTTTACTGACGATCCCTCAAGATAGAAGCAGGGTTTCCCGACCTCCGCACGGCGGACACTTTGGGCTGCCCCCCCCCCCTGTCGTGGGGCTGCCCTGCGTAAGGCGTTTGGCAGCATCCCTGGTCTCTACCCCTGCTGGTAGTAGACCCTCCGCAGCTGTGATAGCCAAAAACACCCCCCTGGCAGGCAACAATCATCCCTGACTGCGCACCCCGGGGAGAGAGAGATCAAACAGCATCACAGGTGACTTGCTAATAAATATGAATACCTGAAAAAAGAAAAGTCACCTGATGAAATGTGCTCAATCCAGAGACCTTAAATTATTCAGTGATTACTGCTCTTACCTAAAATCATAATTAACCAGGATGGTGTAATTGATTAAACATATACAGGCTTCCTAAATTAAAGATCATTAGCAAATCACTGCACACTTTTGCAATTACAGGAGTGAGTTCTGCAGGGAAGTCCACAAGACCCCATCAACACGCAACAAGGCCCCCGATCAATCTTCTTGTTCCGTATACAAATGCCTTGGCACGGAAAGGTTAGCTTCGTCCTGACTGGGCAGACTGGGGCCACCACCTGGAAAGTGACAGGCCTACAATGGGGGCCACAGGGGAAGACGGGTGCTGGCCAGAAGCAACAGCAACGTCTGAGGTTGGCTAGGGAATACTGCAGTAGAGACTGGGGTAGCAGGTGTGGGACAGGGGCCAATCAAACAGGGGTAGAGAGGTCTGGAATCTAAACCAGGTGGAGGGGACGATGGAAATCTGAGTCGGTCACAAGCTGGAATTCCAGGCAACCAGATCAGCAGGGAGTCAGCAGTAAAATGTGTGTCCACACTGCACGGTGCAGCGGAGAGTCTAGGATTCATGGGAAAGAGGAGTGCCAAAAGTGTGGGTGTTGGTGCGGGGAACAAAGTGCTGACCGATGAGCAAGACAAACGTCCACGTCTAAAGAATCCACTTCATGGACGTCTTGCGAAGACCAGGAATCTGAGGAAGGGGAAGAACGTTTCAGTCCACTTTTTAAAACTGAATTATAAACCAGAAGTTTACTCCCTGAATAAAAACAGAAACTCAGCTCATTGAGGAGGATACAAACTCAGCCAAATCAGTAGCATATCGTGCTTTATAGAGTGTCAATTAAATAAAGTTAAGAATTATTTACGGTCCCCCTCTGAATAAGGCACTGGGAAATGCCATGAAGAGTAAAGGAGCGGCTCTTAGCCAGAACCTAGAGTGGAATGAGTTACGGGTCAGGCAGGGGGGCAGGTGACATTGAGCGGGATCCTGGAGAGAGCAGGGATGGATTCTGATGCAGGGCACTGGAGGGATGTGATGGTGGAGCCATCACAGGATCTGAACCTTCTGGGAGGAGAAGGTTCTGAAAGGTGAAGGTGAGGTGGGTCTGCTTGGAGAACTCACTCCAAGACGATGAAGTTCCAGATGGCTCCATGCCCAATGGAAGGGCTTCTGAGAGGGTGTGTCCGGCAGGGGAACCTGCAGGATGTGCTGGAAGGCAGAGAAGGTCGAGAGAAAGCACTCGACGTGACATTCCACAGACGTCTGACGATATTTTGTAGGCAATGGACAGCACCGTAGGTTTCTGAGAGGCGACTGTGAGGAGACACCATTTTACCTGAGTGGTGCGTTAAGAGGCCTTTCTTACTTGTTGACTAAAGAAATCATGGATCCCAGGACCTATGGCAGGGTCAACAGGGTGGGGACAGATGGTGTCAGCGTGGGGCAGGGGAATGCGGGGGCGGTGCAGAGCCGGGTGCAGAGGGACGGTGAGGGAGAAGGAAGGGGTGCTGGCAGTCTTGACGTGCATGCTATCTCCTTCCCGTCGTGAAGGTGCAGGTGGGGGAAGCAGTTGAGACCCCCCCCAGCCTGGGGTGCAGAACACCCTTGCTGGTTGTAGCAAACAGGTGGAAGAAGCTCACTCAGGACGATATGCCAAGGGAGTGGGAGCCAGAGGATAAGGTAATAGCCAGGAAGCACTGAGGACATTAGAAGGCAGAGTTTTGTTTTGTTTTGTTTTGGGCCAATAAAATATTTTATCTTGTTGCCATATCAGAAGCAGTGCATTTTAAAGGCAAATGATCTAAAAATGACACCGAAAGAAAAAAGAAAACCCATGAAGGAAAAAAATGGATTAGTACCTCCATTTGAATGTTTAAAAATAAATATATACTAAAATATCACAAAGATAAAATGCAAACTAAAAAAGAACAATACAGAACATTTAAATGCACTAAATAAAAAGCCCTATTATTCTTAAAACATCCTACAAATCAAAATAAAGGACCTGCTGTCAGATTTTAAAATACGGGCAAAGAATCTGTATAGGGAGGAGAGAGAGTAAATAAGCACTAAGTAATAAACCTAAAAGTAAGCAATCAATCAATGAATATTCAAAGAAATGCACAAAGAAGTACGATAACTTACCCATGTTACTTATCAACATAACAAGTTGTTACAAAACTTTTTATTACAGAAATCTCACACACATACAAAAATAAAGAGAAAACGTAGTGAAACTCCACGTGCCCATCACCAAGCTTTGGGATGTTCATTATTTCAATCTTGTTTCATTTACTTCTCATTACCTTTACCAAAAAAAAAAAAAAAAAAGCTCTAGAAACCGTGTCATCTCACCTGTCAATGTCAATTCTTGAGCATGAGTCTCTCCTGCAGGCCAGGGGTTTCCTTGTGCAAGTACAGTGTGCTATGCAAAGGTCCCAGAAAAGCCCCCAAGTCTCGGGGTCGAGAATTCTACTGTGTTCCTACTGAGCTGAAGCTTCCTGACCCGTGGTGGGGGGGACATCTAAGGTGAGCCAGAACGTTTATTCACTGACTTCCACGGAAGGCTTTATCCCAGAAGATGGCTTGCACATGTTCATGAGTGTGCTCTAGTCTTCTTGCGGCCACAGCCTTCTCCCCAGACCGCATTCTGAGGTGATAATTCCCAGCGGATACAGTTCTGTGCCCTCCACACGTGCTTTCCGCGGCAGCAACAGTGGGCCTCAGAAAGCTAAGCATGCCCACTTGCTATGAAACCATCATTTTCAGGAGCCATGCTTGTCCAAATTACAGCAAGGGCTAAGGTCTTCTGAAACCATCCCTATCCTGCCCCCCAGAGACCGCGCTCTTCTGTTCAAAGAAAGCAGGCAGAGGCTTGGGGAAGGCATTCCCCTCCCCCTGATGTGGGCCACATAGTAGAGAGCAACGCTCTACAGAACACGCCACCTTGCACTGGGGCTTGGCAGAGGGGGAGTCAGGGAGTCATCGGCCTTGACTGAGGGTCCAGGTAGAGGGAGGAGGCTCTGTGCTCCCTCTCCTTGTGTACTGGGTGCTTTGTAATGAATCCTGCCCCAGGATGCTCAGGGTGGGTAGTATGCCCATCATGTGTGGCATGGATCCAGACCCTGGACTTCCGTGACTCCTCGAGTAAGGGGATGTTGAAAAGGGAGAGCCTCTGTGGTGGTAAAGTCTTCATGTAAAACCCCATGGGTTTATGTCAAGTCTTCTAAGAACAGAGCATGGGGAGGCTGTAGACGGTGGTGTGGCTCGGCATCTTTATGTAATGAATCAGTTGGTACCTCCTAGTCACAATCCCTAAAATTCTGTCCAAACCCAAGTTTGTTTAGTCAACAGCAATGGGGTTTGATTCTCCTTTCGTGTCCCCCCCAGCTTACCAAGTATGCCCTACTCTTTAAATCATGCCTCTCTTGGTGTTTGTGAAATTGGACATCAGTGTTCCTCTACCTCTGATCATTTATTCTCTATCTCCATGTCTGCCCTTCTCAAGGGATACTTCTCAAAGCTTGGCACTCTACATGGTTTTGTCATCAGATTTTCCCCTCATTTCTCTTTAAATGTTTTCCTCTGATGCTATAAATGATCCCCACTTCTCCAGCTTCCTTGAAAACTCTGCCTTTTCTATCTTTCCATCCTGGAGCTCCCCTTAAACTCCCAAACTGTAAGCATCGTTTATACATAAGCATATATAATGAAGCTTATATGTATAAGCATTGTCTACAGCCAGAAGTCCCTCCTAGCTCTTGAACTTCAAATCCAAGCCCCAGAATAAACCTCCTCTTCAAACTTTGTTTCTAACTTCTGTTAAAGAGTGCCCTGTTCTCTTGTCCAGAACCTCAACATCTTGGATCACCCTCACTCCCTCTTCTTGCCTCCTGTCCCAAGCCCATTCTTGAACATTCTCCTTGGGGTGCACAGTCTGGGAAAGCTCAGGTGGGGGAATACAAAACTGTTCTTACCAACTTAAGTTTCTGTTCCACTGCTCACTCTGAATGACACAATCAGGGAAGTTTCTCCAAAACAGCGGGTAGCACCCCACCACTTCCAAGCCAAGACTACTGTTCCAGAGAGACTCTTCGAATTGGCATTCATTGCTCTTGCCACTTTCTCTCTCATCTTAGTTACTTATCTATTCCATCAAAGTACCCCATTCTCAACCCTGCCACAAAGATACTGTGCAATAAATTTTCTTCACTAAAGGTGTGCCCTTCTGGTCTAAATCTGATTCGTTTTGAAAATCCCAATCCTCACCAGGAGCATCCTTGACAATCCCAGCTCACAGGAATCTCCTTTTCCATGTGGAGGCAACAGAACACTCATTATTTATGTGACTGATCTGACACTTGTCACCGGCTGCCCTGTTTTGTGATCTCTCTTGAAATGTATTGTTAACGCTCCATGTATGCTCTCTTCTCACACAGAGCACATCCTGAGTTGCTTAGATTTCCTACGGCTCTGCACACATTGCACAATGCCTGCATGCAACTGGCACTTAATAAATGCTCTGACTGACTGATGTGCACCTGCCTTTCTCTAGGATTCTTCCTGCCAATCTGTCCTTTATATTATTTTGAATCCTCTAACCATCCAAGTTCCCTGGAACTCCACTCACCTATCCCAATTTCCATTCATCCCAGAGGCTCCAAACTGTAATATCTGTCATCACACTGAATGCCAACATAGGCCACCAAAATGATATGCATGTTCGACTATACATGTGCGTGTACTGGGGTCTATGTGTAAATAAGTCATTAGGCATTGATTCTAGCATTATAGTCTGTATGGTCTCAGATGAATTAATTCACTGCCTTGTACCTCATCTACATCATGCATTTTTGCTTTTACTGGACACATTTTCAGTGACCTAGCCCCCAAATATCTACGCTTTTATGATATTTGGGTATAGGTAATGTTTATTGAGCACTAACCTGTATTAGCACTATTGTACTAAACCTTCGTAACAATCCCATAAGGCAGGTCCTTTAATTATCCCCATTTTTAAGATGAGAAAACTGAGAACTGGACAGGTTAAGTAATCTGCTCCCAGGCATGGAGCTGGTAAGCATCAGAGTTGGGGTCTGAACACAGGAACACTGCAACGAAGCCAGGAAAGAGCAGAGTCAGCATTTCGACCCAGCCATTTTGAATCCCGACTTTTCAACTACAGTGGAGGACATTTAATTAAATGAAGTCCAAATTAGCAATTATTTACGATGACTTGAAAATATTCTTAGCCAGAAGGAGCGGGGCAGGGCTTTCTAAATGCCCGAGGAGCTGGCTTTCTTTTGCAAAGCTACCTTCTGCTGCTGAAAATAGGTAATTGCACAATATTCCAGATTTTCAAGTGAAGGCTTGCTTCCTCTGGCTGTTAGCCTTTGAATCAGACCACAGTATGAGTTCCAAAGAATCTATACAATCCCCCTAAACAAAGTGATGCTGTAAAACGTATATTTGAATTTTTTCATGGGCTCAAATGAGAGGATCTTTTGCCAGCATTCTGGATCTATCTCAAGCGGGACTGACAAAAGCCATTTTTAGATGTTTCCAGAATCACTGTGGTTTGGTGCTCCAATGGTGTGAGCTTCAATATGGTGCTGGAGGCTATGCAAAGAATGCAGAGCTCTTCTATTCCTGCAGATGGTCTCACCCAGTCCTTCCCTGCAGAAAGCCCTTTCCGCCACAGATAATCCTCACTGTGCACCGAGGATAAACATAACGCAAATGAAAAAGAGAGACAATCTTCACAGAATGATAAATGTAAAATCAAATGTAATGACTGTATTCTTTAATTGCCATTTGTTTCCTGATGCCCAGCAATAGCATGTATACTCATTGAGCAGCAAGGAAGAAAATCATACCGGACATAAAATGGTCTAGCTGGCATTTTTTATATCTTTATTTCCCCACAAAATAAACATCTTTATACTCACAATATTTTGTGTGATGCAACTAAAATGTCCTAACACTAAAAACTGTTCTTTAATCTGATGATAAATAACCACAAGTCCAAGGAATAATTAAGTATACCAAAAAAGATCTAAGTCTGTGTTCACATCAGTAAAAGAATGGCAATTAAAGTAAGTGATAGCTATAATTACCCACACATAACTATATTTCAGCAAATGAACAAACAGATAATTATTTCTGGGAAGCAGAGGTAGGATGCAGATACTGGCATTCAAGAGAAATCATTTCCTAGGAAATAACACTATTTCTGATTCAATTACAATTCCAAGTTATTTTAAACATTTATTTCCATCTTGTGCCTTTATGTAGAAAGCACATTGACTATATGTTGTGAATTAGGAATCAGGACTAGTAACCACTTTCAGAATTATAATGATCACCTATATATCAGGTACTGCACGTGTGTAATATTTGTCCAGTTTGTATCATACCGACAAGGAGAAATTTTCTAACTCTGCACCCTGCACAGAACTCACTGATTCCTATGCAACATGCAACATTGATCCAATTGGTAAGTGCTTACCAGTGACAAGTATCCAGGGCATTGTGCCAGATATTGTAGTGATTTGGGGAGGTTGCAGGAACCCAGACTTTCATGGTGTTCGCAGAAGTAGACCAACATAAACATGTCAAGTAGCTTTGAAGGACCAAAATCCCAATTGAAATAATTTTCCTTTTGTGCATGTAACTCCTGAGATTTCCAAGTCATCATCAATTAATGACAATACAGAACTTGCTTTATTTTAAAATCTGGTCCCTATAAGATTTAAGGGGTAATGTATATACCTGTGTTCTAGGGCTCAAACATTTATTACAGGTAGGGAGAAACATGGGCTGAAATTTTAGCAAACGTGAATGAGTATATGGTCATCTTTCTTAAATATTCGTGTATTCAGTTTTTACCATTTGAACATGTTTTAAATTCCGTTTTTTTTTTTGGTGGCGATCTTTAAATACTCCAAAATTGCAAGTAAAACAGGAATTAGTTACTTTCTTACTAGATATATGTAGCCCTTGTGAAATATACTTCTATCACAATTTGGTGGCTATTGCTGTCACTCAAATTCCATTTTTATTATTTTAGGACTACTTAATTTCAGTATAAGGGTATATAATGTTTTTGTAATCTTTACCTCCTCCCAAAGGGTTAGCATCAGAGATTTCAGAAACTAACCATCTTAAGAGAAAGACTGTATCTCTATATTTCTAGCTAAAGATACATATAAATCTGAACATCAAACATTAACATGGAGAGTTTTACAAAATGCCTATTTTAATCAAGGCGGAGTAATTCGGGGTGGGAAATCGGGAGATAATTTTGCTTTCCAACACACAGGGCTTCGTTATTGTCCAATAAGATGGAGTGCCATGCACTGAGCATGCTTAATAGCTAGCTGTAAGCTAAGCAGATCTGTACTTGCTGACATGGACATACACCACATGATATTCCTAAGGTGGGGCGAGGGCAGCAGAATAGTAAAACTACATGTAGTATAATTCAAACTTTATAAAAATAAAGCCAAACACATGATGTAACCACACACATAATAATTGTATGAAAACATAAAATTCAACACAGTGGAATGTTAGACATATTTAGAGTATTTCTAGGTAATAGAATTGATAGTTTTTATTCTTTCTTTACTCTTCCCTGTATTTTCCAAAACGTATAATTTTTATAACATGCATAAAATTATAAATGCCATCTGATTAATAATATATTGTTTTTTAAAAGCTGCGAAATTCAGTCAAGACAAAATGTTAAGGTAAGCTGATGCTTTGGGGTCCTAAGAGCCTGTATCATTCTTGGCCGAACTTTTGTCTGCTTGCAGTGGTAATACAATGTGGTAAGGGCAGTTTCTTTTTCTAAAAGTCTTTGTTGCTGGTAGAAAAATCCTTCTATATCTAACTGATGTCACTCCCCAATTGCACCAAAAAGCCTCTGTTTTGTGACCTGCATACTTCTTTTTTTTTTTTTTTAAGATTTATTTATTTATTTTGGAGAGAGAGTGTATGTGTGCATGTGTGGGGGGAGGGGCAAAGGGAGGGAGAGAGAGAATCCCAAGCAGACTCCCCACTCAGTGTGGGGCTCAATGCAGGGCTCAATCTCACAACCCTGAGATCATGACCAGAGCTGAAATCAAGAGTCAGACGCTTGACCGACTGAGCCACCCAGGTGCCCTGTGACCTGCATACTTCTGATCATTATTTGTAATCCTTGCTTAATATGGTGGGATAAGATTCGTAAACACATCTGGGTTTTTCTCCGTGTGTGTGATTCGAGCAATCTTTTTTCTGAGTGCCAACAGAGAATTCCCACATTGTTCTGGTGACCTTCATGCTAAGCTTGAATAAACCCTGCCCTGACCAACTACCTGTCTCCATACTCCCCCTCCTCACCCCGGCCCCAACGTAATGTGTGACTTGTGACTGCAATGGTCCTGCCTGGTTTTCATCCTATACCCGCTCTCCTCCTCCTGCTTCTGACATCGGTGTGAGCACATGTGGGTGAGCAATATGCTCAGCTGAGAAGCTATGGTGCCCAGCCTCCCTATGTTCCCTTGGACCTTGAGGGAAGCCTGAGATAGGGTGGGGACCAGCCATCATCCTGGATGCATACCATGGACTCTCCACTCCCCCTCCGTTCCCCTTCCGTTCTCTCTCCCTCCTGTCTTTTCTCTTTGTTTTATCTTTTTAAGTTGTGGAACCGTACTAACACATGAGTTAAGAAACAGGAAGCTACTCAGAAGCCCCCATCATCCTCTTTCCCAATCACCATGGGCTTCTTCTCCTCCAGGGAAATCCCTGTCTTATCCCGGGCAGCAATCCCTTCCCAGCGTCCCTCTTTACCCGAGCCCCTCCTTGTCGGTCAGTGTTGCCATTCTCCTGTGTTCTTTATGTGCATTTCTCTAATTCCCAATGAATGTGGACTCTGAAAAATGCTTAAGTGCTTATTCATGTCCCCTGTCCAATTTCTTATTTGATAGTCTTTTGTTTTGTTTTTAAGTAAACTCCAAATATGGCCCTTTGTTGGTTAAATGTATTGAAAACACTTCCTCTAATTATTTTTTTTCCTTTATGGTTAGTACTCTTTTGTGGTCTGTTTAAGAAGTCCTCCTTTCTTTTCCTATCTCTGAGGTTAAAAAAAAATCCTATATTTTCATCAACACATTTATTATTTTACATTTGACACTTAGATCTATCATCTACCAGAAATCTCTTGTGTGTATAGCATGAAGTAGGGGTCAAGTTCATTTTTTTTCCTCACACAGATAGCAGTTGATCACCCTTCCCCAAGTGCCCTGTAATGCCAAGTTTGTCATAAATTAAGTAGTTATTTATGCAAGCTGGGAAGGTTTTCTTTCTTTCCCCTTCTGTATTCCTTGACTCTGGAAGAGTTTATGTAGCATTGGCATTTCTTTGTCCTTAAGATTTTGAGAAAACTTACTGGAAAAGTCATTTGGGTTTTCCTCATAGAAAAGTATTCAATTACAACTTCGATTGATTTAATATTTATGTTACTATTTAGCTTTCCGATTTTTTGGTCCATTTTGGTTAGTTGTAGCTTTTTTTTTTGAGAAATGTGTCTGTTCATCTAAATTCACAAATTTATTTTGACATAAACTGTTCATAATATACTCATTACTATTTTTCAAGCTCTGGAAGGTCTGGGGTGGGTCCCCTCTTCATCCCTAGAGTTGGTCATCTGTGCCACCTTCTTTGTTTCTCTGCTCTTCTTGCAAGGGAGTTTTCCATTTTATTCATGTTTCAAAGATAAATTTTTTTCAAAGAATTGACTTTTGGTTTTGCTATTTGTTATAAATTTCAATAACTTAGTTCTTACCTTTATTATATCTTTTCTTCCACTTCCTTGGTGTTTAATTATTGCTCTGTTTCTAATTTGTTTACATTTGAAAAACCGATTTTTGGCCTTCTTCTTTTGCAATACAGATGTTAAAAGACATACATTTCCACTGATAAAGACATTAGCAGCATCCCACAAGTTCTGTTATATTTTCATTGTCATTAGTTACAAAGTTCTGCTTTTTTGTGATTTCTTCCTGAATCTACTGATTCCTTGGAGATGAAATTTAGAACTCCCAGACAGATGAGAATGGTTGTTTTTAACATTTTCATATGAAAGCATACCTTTCCTGGCTCTGTTCCTTCACATTTAAATTTTTAGCATCCTCACGTTTTACATGCTTTTCAGAAATCTTAGGCTTTAAAATATTTTATTAATGGATCTATCTTTAATGTGAATTCACACTAAATGAGTCTCTTAAAGTTTCATGGCGTTCAAGCTTATTTTCAGAGTTGCTTTTATGCCTACCATCTACAACCTTTTTATTTGTTTTTGTTTTTTTTTTTTTAAGATTTTATTTATTTATTTGTCAGAGAGAGAGAGAGATCAAAACCACAGCAGGGGGAGAGGCAGAGGCAGAGGGAGAAGTAGGTTCCCTGCTGAGCAGGGAGCCAGATGCGGGACTTGATCTCAGGATCCCGGGATCACAACCTGAGCCGAAGGCAGATCTTTCACCGACTGAGCCACCCAGGCGTCCCATCTTGTTTTTCAGATTGCTCCGGTTCACCTCTTTTTTGCCACCTTTTGGGTGGACTGACTTTTATTATCCTGTTTTACTCTATTAGTTTGGAAATCATATATTCTACTATTATTCCTTCAGTGGTTGCCTTTGAAATTACAGCCTGCGAGTCTGAGTTATCCGCATGTGATTGTAAACCCTGCTTCATGCTCTCCTGATTTCACTGGCTTTATTTACTGCTTGTTTTTCCTCCTTGGATCTCTGAGCATTCTGGGTCTGCCCCGCACTTAATTTTTCCAGTTTTTTTTTTTTTTTCCTAAAACTGCCTTAACTCCTTTGCATCCTTACAGATGTTTTTTTTACTATTTATGAAAACCTAGATTGGCAGTTATTTGAGCACGTTAAATATGTTACTTCATTGTTTTTGAATTGTCTTTGAATTGCTGCTCCTTAGAATTTGTCTTTTTTTACTTCTGGCTGCTTTTAATATTCACTCTTAGTTACCAGTGTTTCACTATGAGATGCCTGGGGGAAGTTTTCTTTTTTATTTATGCTAAGCAGGGTTTGGTTTTGTTTTAACAAAAGTCACATTTACAGACAGAAAGAGGTACACGTGTATAAATTTCTAGGAACACAGGCATTCCCATTTGCGGATAACGATTCAGGCCCCTCTGCAGTCTGCTATGGTCTGAATGTTTGCGTCCCCCCCATCCCCATTCATATGTTGGAATCCTAACCCCCAAGGTGATGGTCGTAGGAGGTGGGGCCTCTGGGAGGACATTAGGTCATGAGGGCAGAGCCCTCACGATTGGGGTTAGTGCCCTTAGGATAGAGACTGGAGAGATGGCTTCTTCCTTCCAACCATGTGAGGACACAGCGGGAGAGGGGCAACCTGCCGCTGGGAGGCGGGCCGACCTTGGAGCTGACCTTGCTGGACCGTGATCGCAGACATCCAGAACTGCGAGCAGAGTTTCCGCCACGTATGAGCCCTCCAGTCTAGGTATTTTGTTATAGCAGCCCGAATGGAGCGAGACAGCAGTCCATCCCCGCCCACATACCCAGCCTTGGGCACCCAAGCATCGGTCTTCTGTGCCTATAATTCTGCCTTTTCCAAAACATCATGCGCACGGAATGGTACTCGTAGTCTTTGATTCTTTTCTCACTTAGCGCAACATGTTTGAGAGTCACCCATTTCATTGCACGTAAGGGTAGTGCCCCCCTTTTATTTTTGCACCGTTTATCCGTGTGCTAGTCAGCCTGTAAAATGGCCCCCAGGGAGCCCCCTACGAGGCACTCACACCTCATATAATCCCCCCCGCCCCCATCAAGTGGACTGGATGCATGACCTGCTTGTAAGGAACAAAATGTGCCAGAGGGGCTGGATGTCCCCTCCAGGACGGGCTATGCGAAGACCATGGTCTCCATGCAGATGCTCTTGCTCGCTCTCTCATGGACTGCGTGCCCTGGGGGAAGCCAGCTGCCCTGGCGTGAGGCCACCCTTACGGAGAAGCCTGTGTGAGTGAGCTGGGAAGGGATGAGGCCTGCCAGAAGCCACAGAAGTGATCTTGAAGTTGCACCACCTCTCCATCAAGCTTCAAGAGGACTCGAATTTTGGCCAACAGTTAGCTGACAGTTGCCTCACAAGGGACCTTGAAGCAAGGGCACTCAGCTCAGCCACAGCCAGACTGCTGACCCACAGAAGGTATGAAATAACAGCCTTCTGTTGTATTAAGCCTCTAAGTTCTGGGGGCGGTGGGCAGGTGCCATAAATTTACAGAGCAGTAGATAACCGACACGATCCAGTCACCATTTTGGATGATGATGAATTAGGGCACAATGAACATTTGCACACAGGTATCCACGTGGGCACAGTCTTCCCTGTTGCCGGTGTAACCTCTCTTCTTTCTCCAGAATTCCAGTAACTTTCTCAACACACCCTTCCTGCCTCTAAACCGTGTTCTGGAATCCCCAATCTTCTCTGGCTTCTTTGTGTTTCATTCCGTAATTTTCTCATTTATCTTCCACTTCCCCAGTTTTTTTTTTCTTTTTTAATGACTGCGTCTAATTAACTTTAAACTCATCCTCTATTGTAATTAATTTTATGACTATTTCTCAATTTCAGAATTTCCATTTGACACGTTTTTATAGTTTCCCATTTCTGCTGATTCTCATTCTTCCATCTCCTTGGGCATAGTAAACATACTTAGCTTAAACTATGTGCTTTTGAACTCCAATCTTTTGGGCTCCCATGGATGTGCTGCAATGGACTGCTATTTCTGCTTGTTAATTTTTGATCTTGTTTTGTGTCGTCATGTGTCTGGTTTTTTGACTCTGCGTTGAATATTGTATTTGAAAAATGGTTTGTTACATCATTTTGAAGCTTCCGATGCTGTAACTGTCCTTTGGGACACACACACACACACATTTCCTCCCAGGTACTTGCAGGCCCTGTCAGTCCTGAAGGACGTCCACCCAGCATCAGGGGTTGAGATGACTCATAGCTGAGCTGTTGTTTCTAGACTGGGAACACCCAGCCCTTAGGAGGGACACTTGAAGGCTCCGACCCATGGCCTTGGCAGACCCGGTCCCCACAGTCCAGGAGGCTATCAGAAGTCCAGTCCGGCTTCAGAGCTGGCTTCTGTGAACTAGAAGAGTGCTCTGAATGTCCCTTGGAGAAAAGCCTAGAACGTAGGCTTCTTTGCTTGGTCCCCACTGCATTGCAAACCCCCTTCCTCAGTCTCTTCCCTGGATCTCATGGTCATAATAGTTTTCTAGTGCCTTTAATCAGATTAAACAATAATGGAAGTTTTGGCCAGCTTTTCTGGATGTTCTCAAGAAAATCTTCCCAACAGCCATGGGCTGCTTTTATGTGTGAGAGAAATAAGTTATTTGTTTAAGCCACTATTAGATGATTTTTGGATACGCAGAGCCTAACCAATTTCTAGATGATATATTCCTTGATACACTCCAATTAACTACTTAATGCCAGTTTGGTATTTACCATAACTTCGATATTATTTTCCCTCACACTACTCAGGTATGAGAAGAAAAAGGTATCTTTTAAGTTAAAAATATTGTTAGAGCAACCCCATCTCCTCCTTCTGTTCTGCATAATCTCATTTTATATTGGTTCCCACATATTAAATAATCCACAACAATCTCTGAAAAGTCAACTAACATCAAATACAACTATAATTCTTTAACCTAACCAATAAAATGCTACAATATACCCTACAGTGAAGTTTATGATCTATGTTCCAGTTTTTAAGCCTACTTCATTTTTATGTTTCAAACCCATTCTCCCCATTAAGTTGAGAGAACTTAATACTTTCATCTGTTTACTTCTGAGTTTAAAAAGCACTTACCATTTGAGACAGAATTCCCATTTTCAGCAGTGATAGCACTCGAGAGTGAATTAGATAATTGAATTCCATGGTTATTTGCATTTCTATCTTGAGTCTCAGATGCAATTTCTGATCTACCAGCATAATCTCGGCCAGTTAGGTTCATGTTAGTCTCAAAACCTAAAATAAATTTTAGAAAGGATTATTCTTTTAGGATAAAATGTACCAAATAATTTAATAAAACAGTAGAAGAAAATAACAAAATTCATCAAATGAAACATTAATTGTATTTGAAATAGTAAATTAATAATCATCCTTAATTAAATTTATGGCCTACAAAATCTTCACCGAATTTTGTCATAACACTCCTAAACATAATGGGAAATATTAAGTGGTGATAATGAATTTCATAATTTCTTATTTTCAAACATATCTATACAGAATTTCTGATGTCAGAGTCTAATAACTTGTCACTAGAGCACCTTCTTGAGAACACTGTTTCCTAAAAAGCACGGAAATAAATTCATGTTTCAGAAGTTTTCTCATTTATTAATTAGGGCTGAGACAATCCTACAGGCTTGAAAAAAATGAGAAATAGACTTACAGCATCATTACAAAATTTGTTATTATCCATTTAGGAGTATTAAACTTCAAAACCCTACTTCTGCATTCTGTACACTAACATTGCCTAATTGTTCATTGCATGTCCCGTGTTGAGTGCTCGGAGATCGATGAACACAGACGCCATCATCCAAGTTATGCTGAAGAGGCAAACGAAGATTTTTTTTTAAACTATGTAGTAATAATAAAGTAAAATATAACAAATGCCAGGGTTTGGAGCAATGTCCACTGCATTATCCTCAGGCAGGGTCTACAAATGACCAGAGGGTGCAAATCAAGCACAATTGTCCACCATGGCGTCAGGTGTGGCCCTCGCCACCCCTCCCCTCTCCTCTCTTGGAGTCAGGGTCCCTGTCTCGGGCTGGCCAGGTGTGCCTGGGATTGGCTCTTGCTTCCCAGGGATGTTCTGGAGGATTTTTCTTCAATACGGAGGATGTGCATGTTCTTCTGCCCTTTGTTGGTACCCAGTAGATTCTGACTGCCTTTAGGTTAGGCCTTTCTGAAGTTTTAGGCTAACAGATTATTCAAAAGGGATAAAAAGCATAATTTGCTTTATTATACTTTACATGTGGCAGAACAGTTTATCTCCAGGGATCCCAAAAGATGGGGCGGGGGGAAGGAGGGGAAGAGTGGATGGAGGGAGGGAGGAAGCAGGAAGGAAGGGTGGATGGAGGGAGGGAGAGAGAAAGGATAGAAGGAGGGAAGAAGGAGGAAGGAAGGATAGAGGGAGAGAGGAAGGGAAGGAAAAGAGGGAGGATGCCAGCCCTCCAAAGCTTGTCTTTCCAGGCTGGTCTTGACACGGTCCTAACTCTTGCCTCTAGACATGATCTCCTCTTGCCCTTGAGCCTTACACTCAATCAGCACTACAGGCAATGGGCATGTATCTAGATGCTCCATACTGACCCGTGTTTCCCTGCTGTGCTGTATGCACTCCCACCAGCTAGAGTGGCCCTGTCCTCACCAGCGGGGCTCGTGGTCAGATGAGCCACAGGGACCTGTCACTTACAAGTGGAGCGTGCAGCCCAGAGAGGAGCCATGTCTGCCCCACATGAAGGGGTGCTGCTGTCTAGAGCAGGAAGGGCTGCATAGGTAGAATGGACGCAAAATGGACAGGGCTTTAGAAACCAGGTGGGGGCGTTGAGATTTCAGCGACCCGGGAGCCACCGCAGCTCCTGGCTCCCTGCACTTACAAACAAGCTGAAAAGCTCTGGCTCAGCCAGTGTGCGTAGGAACAGTGATGAACCGGACAACAGGTGATCGGAAGGAGACATATGAGTTCTTGACAAGGAGCAACGCTGAGCAGGCTGGTGCTGAAAGACTATGTATTTCTTTCGGTTGACTCTAGTTTGCCTTTCATAGAAATCTGAAAGTAACACAGGGTTGGCTTTAAAGCTGTCTCAAGACACAGGCACATCTGCCTCTCTTCGAGCTATTTTTCTCGCTCTTTAATTCAGTTGTTTATTGAATGCCTACGATGTGTTTGCACTCTTCAGGTGCTCCAAGTGCAGTAATGACCATGACAGACGGACGGCCATCGCAGCAAGGAGCTGAGGTTCTGTTCTCGGCGCAAAGGGACCTTACCCAAGGCTGGGAACCAGGGTGTCCCTCACTGGGTAAATGGGGACGGTCCTCTTACCTCTGGTGGGACAAAACTCAATCCTCTGACACACTGTGTAGACTCTTGGTATAAACAAGATGCTAGCTTCCTTCCTAACCAATTTCCAGCTCCTAAACAACTCATATATTTAAAGTCAAAACCTCCAATTTTGCTATTAAGGTTTTAAAAATATTTCCAATCAGCAGGTTACACTGTAGCCAAGGACTGTTTTTAAATGTGTCATGCGAGTTAGGCTGTGATTCTTACATTATCTACTAAAATCTTCTTTATATTTTTATCTTAAAAGTATAGGTCTTCTCAGGGATGACTCTGGATTGGAATAAGGAAATAAGTCCTTCTTCAAGTAAAACGTAAGAATTGATGGCCAATCTAATGATATTCATTCACCTTGTTCTGATGATAATTACCATCTCCTGAGTGTTTATGACCCGCCAATCCCCCAGAGCATCTGATTTTGCTCTGGTTTCGTACTTCTGAAGAGCTGTCCCTTTCTCACCCATTTTCGAGATGAGGTCACTGAGGCTTCGGGAGGTTAACCTACGTGCAAACATTTCATAATCAGCCAGTGGTTGCAGCCGGGTTCAGACCAAGGCAACATCCACCCACACTCATTCCTACACTTGGCCCGTCTGCGTAAAGTCTTCCGTCATTTCATTTGCTGATCTAAAGGATAATGCAGCTGCTTTTCCATGGCTTTATTGGATCCCCATGCCTCAGTGGTGATGAACTGGGGACTGGAGGTTGAACATTGTACTCTAGCCACTCAACTAGAGTTGCGACATCAATAGAGACGTCTCTGCTTTAGGGTTCTCCTTTCTCATGAATATTAATTGTGGGGATGGCTCTTGGCTTCCTAAATTCTGGTCAGCTTCTGCTCATTAACAGCCTGGCTCCAAGTGAAATCCAAACACGCCAGAGCGCCTGTGCCCCGACTTGTTAATGCCTCGATTCAGCCACAAGGAGGGGCGAATGCAGAAACCCTCCACGGTTTGATTTTGCTCTAAAGGGTCAGGTTAGCCCATGAGCGGGTGCGATGTTCCTCACTGAGTGTGCCCATGACCCTGGACTCGGACACTGAAGGAATTCCAACTGTAAAAAATCCGGAGGACGCTGGTATTGAGTTGGAGGCAGTCTCAGTTATAACAGCACACACACAAGATGCGTACTTCATGGAGAGTCCTACAGGGAATGATCCAGAGCAAACAAAGTCGTGAGGCCTCTTCATGCCTCCAAGCAGTGGCCACTGGAATTTTGAGGGGGAAGAAAAGTCCGTCACAGTCACACCAAAGGACAGTATTTGAGAGTCTGAGTGAATCTAAACAAACAAGTAGAGGAGTGTGTGCTGTGAAATCCTGTAGGAAGACCGAAGGCATGTCTGAGTCACTTTGCATCTCCGCGTCTTGTGTAATCAGTGGTTTGTGGAGTTCAGTGGCATCCTTCCCTTGGGTGCTCCACAACACGAGTCGATCTGAATACCTGCGCTGTTTTCTCTCAGCCTATAAACAGGATTTCTCTGTCACCCCTGCCCAGTGCTGTTCGTACAGGCATGGGAGGAATGAATCACCCTGGGATCTGACTCAAAGATAAAGCCTTGGCCTTTACCCTAGGGTATGATTGTTAAACACAAGTATGCAATGTGGACACAGTTAAGTTGAATCTTAATCTAGTGGGAGAGTTCTAACAAATCTCTAAATGCGAATACAGGAAGAATTTCAGCTTTGGTGTGTTCTTTTTTTTAAAAATATATATAACTAAAATATCACACTGGGTGGGTGTGATCCTTTGAAAACTGGTTTTCAATAGAAGGTGATATTGCCCCCCCGCCCCGGGCGGGGGACATTTGGCCATGTCTGGAGCTGTTGCTAGTCCTCACCCGGGAGGAGGGGGTTGCTACTGGTATCTAGTGGGTAGAGGTCGAGGTGCTGTGAGGCCCCAGCAATGCACAGCCAGACCCCGGGATGAGGAATTCCTGCCCAGGATGCCAATGACGCTGAGGCTGAGAAACCTTGTTTTAAAACCTAAGTCAGATCATGTCATGTGCCCACTCAAGTCTCTCCAGTGGTTTCTATTTCATTTGCATTGAGACCCAGAGGCGTCCTGGGGCTGAGACCTTCCATCACCTGATACTCTGCTCGCCTTGGACCTCATTTCCAACTTCCCCCTTGCCACGTGGGCCTGATAGCCCTCCACGAACGCATCCCACTCTCCAGAGAGAGCCTGGAGCTCTGCGTGTCGTTCAGGCTGTTCAAATCAGACCACCTTCTAGAGGATGGCACCTCTTTCTGCCGCAGCTCAATTTCTGTCCCCACTCCCTGCTTTAGTCTCCTACGTGGTCCTTCTGACTGCGGACGTATCACGTCCCCATCGTCTGTTTCCCGCGCGCCCCTTCCGGAGTGCGGGCACAAATCAGCGCAAGTGCCACGTGGGAGCTTAGGAAGGTGCCTGCACGCAGTAGGTGCTCAAGAAAATCTTTGTTGAAAGAAAGGGAAAACAGAATAAATAAACAAATCATCACAACCAAACTGCTATAGAAATTCTTGTTTTCTAACAGGAAACTACATGTTTTGCAATGAAAATAGTTGACAATTTTACTTAACTGAAGAATCCATGTGAATGATTATGGAAAAATCTCAGTAACCATTTCTCCTCATTCACAGGAGATTCCTGGAAACATGAAAGGACTTCCACTGCTAACATACCTTTGCGTTTCTAATCTCCACTTATTTAAAATTATAAGGAAAGGAAAACTTCACATTGTGCGAGGTGAAAATTTCCTACATATTCAAAGGGCCAGAGCTGTTTGCTTTCCACCTGAGTGTTAACATGAGGGGAAGAAAGGACTTTGGGATATTTGAAATCTATTTCTGACCCACAGTGTGCATTCAGGTTTTCACTGTTGTGCTACCAATTATCACTGATAAATATTTCTTCCTTGTCCCACCGATATGCATGGTTCATGCATGCTCAGTTTTTAAAAATCTTACTGTACATGGCTTTGCGACCTCTAATCTCAGAAAACTGCAATCAGTTTGACAAGTCTTGGCTCTGGCATCTTGGTGCCTAGAGATGGGCAGAGGTGGGTTGACCAGGAGTCTATCGAGTGATGGTCGCGGACCCCACCCTCACTTGCCAAGGCCACATCCAAGGCCCAAGCGCCAGTCGGTCAATGCTTGCAGAAGACAGCTTCGGTCAATGTGTGCTTTGCTCATTTCCTCATCTTAAATAAATGCTCCATTCACTCCCTAAATGTTTGTCATTTTTATTCTTTTTCTTAAAGACACCCCACACCTGCCCCCATGGTGTAAGCTCCAATGTTTGGAAAAAAACGCTGGTCTGGAAAGCCTTTCTGCTCAGAGAGGTGAGGGGAGGAGAGGATGGAGAGGAGAAGAGAAGAGGGGAAGGAAGAGGAGAAGAGCGGAGGTGAGAGAGGAGGGGAGGAGAGGAGGAGGGGAGAGGAGAGGAGAGGGGAGTCTGGCACCGCCCGCTCTGCCCTGGGAAGCCTGCGCGTCTGCAGCTCATGCAGCGCCACCAGAGCTGTGGCCGGCCACTACTTAGGTAAGGGCATAACGTAAAGGCTGCATTTTCTAAAATGCTATTGCTCCAGCAAAAATGTGTCCAGCTGGATGAGGCTGGAGGAGAGCTCAGAGACAGGAACAGGGAGCATTTAGACTCAGGCAGAGGCAGGCCTGGGTGGTCAGGGAGGTCCGCATTACGGGTCTCCTGGAGCTGAGGGACTAAGTCAGCACCAGCGAGGCGCCTGGACACAGGACAAGTTTGGGGCTGTGCATGTTGACCTTCAAGTGACAGCCGCATGCCCAAGGGTGAAATTGAGTGGCAATTATTTGAGCCACAGCATCTACTAGGACCGAAAAGAAAGTGTGTGGGAGAGACTCAAGCATCCCTTAGTAGGGAGACCTCTTGCAGGGGAGAGGGGCAGTGGAAGGCGAGGCACAGTGACAGTGGACACAAACAGGCAGGTGTGGGCTCGGAATCGGGGTGGGGGGGCAGCAGGGGAGAGGGAGGCTGACAACAGAGCGCGCCGAAGAAAGGTCGCAGAGAATGAGTGAGGAATGAGCAACAGAGTGTTTCTTTAAGAAGAATGCTTAAACACATCATTTCTCTCTTGGTTACCTTAACTTGAGATAATTTTAGAGTGTATTTTGGAAACATGGGAGACAGGATCCAGGTTTCATAACGCAGGAGAAAAACAAACTATTGCTGTTTGACTGATTTAATACTGAGAGTGCTATGCAAGGCAGAAAAAATGTGAAAATACATTTTAAACTCATTACTCATGCTGGCTCTAATTCATTCCGCAACTCTATAGGAAAATTCCTCTCCAGGAAGGCTACTGCACGGAGGGAATGCGCTTGTTTTTTCCTCTTTGGCATTAAGGAAAGGTACAAACACTGAGAGACGTGGCTGGCATAGTCCTGCTACTTCTCAAGTTCTTGTTCCTAAAACTTGGGAGTTACAGCGAGACTGTGCTTACAGATACACATAGATGGTGCATAATTAAATTTGGATGGGATCACTTAGGCCCCAGATCGGCAGCTCGTGTGTGAGTTACAAGGAACAATGTCTCTTATAGCTCTGATTTTTCTAAAATCTTACATTATCGCACGTGAGGAAGAACTACAAATAAGGAGTTAGCACCCCCATGTTGCCCTGCGTTCTGCTATAACAAGCTTCTAGGAAGTGAATTAAACTTTTTAAAAAATACACGCTAGCATGGCCCGAACACAGGGCCTACTGTCTCAGAGAAAGACAAACGTCAGGTGTAAGGATGCACCTAGACCTTGTCTGATCCTAACCTCAAACAAGCAGACAGACACCCCCCGCCCCGTGCAGGCTTGTGACACAAGACATGAGACAGGAGCAGAGGGGGTCTGACTACAGTGCGTCCACTCACACGGAGGGGCGCTCGCTGCGTCTGTTTTGTACAGCGCACGTCTAACTGACCCCAAGCCATGTGAATCGGACTTCGTCGTCCCTTTGCTGATAGTTGCAGAAATGTATCAAGAGCAGGCTTCAGTGTATAACGGTAGGGGGCCCTGGGGACAGAACACCAGGCTTCCGTGCGATTACCCTTAGGACACAGCCACATCCCACAGTCTGCTTGTATTTCTATAGGAACCCATTACTTAAGAAACAGAAAAAACAGAGCACCTTAGCAATCACAAAGCATGGGTGGGCTGAGAAAACATAATTGCCCAAGGCTACTGACCTTAAAAGGCTAGCGCCAGTCCCCAGCACACCTTCCTACTCTATAATGACCCTTCAGAAATCGCCACTCTTGAGTACATCAAAATTCCTCTTGAGTTGTGTTTTAGGCGTTCTTCTGCGGCAGGAAGTGCCACCAACACTTATCTTCTGGGTTAAGTGGGGTAGAATGGAAATGCTTCCTTGTCCCCTACTCCTAACTCCTGCTACCCACTCCCCTGCCAAGTGCAAGGAGAGGGTTTGCGCTAGAAACGCCAACTGAATCAGGAAATAGAGTGATATCTTCAACAACATATGTGCCGAGCAGGGGAAGAATGTATTGATAGTAAAGCTAAAAAATGACTGTCAGTATAAATAAGGTTTTTAGAACCCAAAAAATGCACAGAAAATTATGTTGTGCCAATTTTCTTTTAAATTTAACTAACTGGATCCTTTTGTGCCCATCTATTCTGTCCCTGCCATAATGGGAAACAAATCACGCCAATTCCTTCCCTCTCCACGTACTCGGGGAGCTCGCCTCTCCTATAATTAGCTGGACATGCAACATCTAAACACCACGCCGGCCTGGCTCGGAGACCCATTCCTCATGTATAATTTCATAGGTCATGTGGTTATTTATATTGCTGTTATTTTTACATTTCCTGAGTGCCAGGTGGTAATGTAAATCCAGGAGTCGTGGAATGCAGAGCCTGCGAGGCGGCTCAGGCAGCCTGGGCAGCTTTCGTTTGGGTGAATGGGTCCTCCCTGCTTTCTCCAGAAAGCAAAAGTGAGGAGGATAATCCTCTGCTTTCTGATGGGGAAGCTGTAGTATTTGCAACACCTGCGCAGCATCACGGATGGTGAGCTAGCGATGCCTAGCATCTCAAGACCAACACAGAGGAGCTCCACGTACCTGCACCAGGGCACGCATCCTTCCTTACGTAAATGACCAGTACCCACCCCCCAGATCCTGGAGAGCCTGAAGGGGCATTTATTTATTTATTTATTTTTCATGAGCATTATACTGAGTCTATTTTGTTTCCTGGCATTTGGTCACTTTTATATATAGCTAGTAATTGAGTCCCTCTTGGATTTTTAATAGACGATTTGCTTTAAGAATAACTACTTTGGTCCTTAAGAGAAATATGATCTATGTTGCTCCATTTCAGGGATATTAGCTTGCATTCAGCCTTAGCCACGATGCTCTAGTCCCTGCTGCCCCCCCGCCCCCCCGCCCGATCTCCTCCGCATACACCTTTAGCACAACCAGAGGTTTGCGATTCACACACGGGTCCCACAGGACAGGAAAACTCTAGCTGTGAACACTAATTTCACTGGTGTGGTTGCAGCAGGTGAGAGAAACCACTAAAATCATCGAAAGTTAAAAAAAAAAGAATAGCAGTGATGTATGCTGAGTCTTTTCAAAATCTTTGTTCAGGAGGAATCACAAAATGTACCCACCTCAGATACTAATAACCAGAAGGGCACAGGCGGGGGCCAAGAGAAGAGGCACCAACCATATACCTTAAGCCTGTTGTGTTAACATCTAACTGGGGAGAAACTGGACAGGCCTGGGGCCAGGACACCCAGGTGGAGGGTGGGGGGTGCGCTCGGGACCCCGCAGGCCCCGAACAGTAGTCATGTCCAGCTCCTACCGGGACATTTCAATATTTTAACAGCAATAGGGTGGTCCCCCGCTCATCTCTCGAGGAACAGTCCCACCTGAGAGCCAGTAACTCTGAGGCCTTCCGGAACGAATTAAAAATATCTATATAGGGGCGCCTGGGTGGCACAGTCGGTTGAGCGTCTGACTCTCGGTTTCAGCTCAGGTCACGATCTCAGGGTCGTGGGATCGAGCCCCGCGTCAGGGTTCCTGCTCAGTGCGGGGTCTGCTTGTCTCTCTCCCTCTGCTCCTCCCCACCATTTGTGCTCTCTTTCTCTCTAAAAAATAAATAAATAAAACCTTTTTAAAAAATAAAATAAAAAAATAGAAGTATCTATATAGATTTAAATTCTTGTCAAAATTCTTGATGAGCCACATGGACTGTGTTTTTGGTAGTTTCTGGGATTGCATCCTTTACCAAGGGCAGGCTGGTTGGTGCTACTAATTCCTTATGCCTCCAAATCATATGTGCATGTGAGGGCATTTCCCTTGAGCTGCCGCAGCGACATATCACAGCGCTGACATCAGGTACTCAGAAGGGAGGAACACCTGGGACCCCGTGGGGCGAGGCTGAACCTGTATCTTAAAAGGATGCTCATTTCATCCACTACAGAAGAAAGAAACCACTAAATGGCCAACCACCATACACCCCGCAACTAAGCATCTCTTGTTAATCATTGTTTTTTTTTAAAGATTTTATTTATTCATTTGACAGAGAGAGACACAGCGAGAGAGGGAACACAAGCAGGGGGAGTGGGAGAGGGAGAAGCAGGCTTCCGGCGGAGCAGGGAGCCCGATGCAGGGCTCGATCCCAGAACCCCGGGATCATGACCTGAGCCGAAGGCAGATGCTTAACGACTGAGCCACCCTGGCGCCCCCCATTAATCATTGTTAAAGTGTGTATGTTTCCATTTAAATGAATATAGAAAAATCAAAGAGAGACATCTGTCCTTTGCACATACCGTAATGGAGTTACTCCAAAACACAACTTGATTATGTCACCATGCCTTGTGCAAAACCCTATAATCATAGTGCAGGATGGAGCACAGACTGGTCCCTAGCACGGGGGCCAGAGTCCTCCCGCCCTGGTTCTTTCTCTTCTCGTCTTTGGTCTCAAATCCCACCTTCTAGACCAGTGTTCCAAAGGATATATTTACAGGCTGGGAAATCAGTTTAGTGGGTCATGATGAGCATTTAAAGATGAAGGAGAATAGAACCAAATGAATAAAAACGCAGGATTTCACAAGCTTTGAGGCTAAGTAGTGTTTCGTGACACCCAAATCGTGTCTTCATGCAAACTGTCTCTCACCGCCTGGATACACTGGAGTTTTCATGTTTCCCTGCTGTGAGCTGCTTCTGAACAGACCCCACATTTTATTTTAAAAATCCATACCTCTGAGTACAATGTCTGGCACAAAACAGATCTTGCTGCATTTTTAGAATAAACAAAAAAAAATGAGTGAAGCTTGCCCTTTTTACTTGATGATCTTTCCAAACCTCTTTGAAAACATCAGGCAAACAGCAGTACAAAATATTGCTAGTTGAACCGTCTTGCCTGGAGTTAACCTCTAATTTTTCTTTTTTTTTTTTTTTTAAGATTTTATTTATTTATTTTAGAGACAGAGCACAAGAGCGGGGAGCGGGAGAGGGAGAAGCAGACTCCCTGCTGAGCAGGGAGCCCGATGCGGGACTTGATCCTGGGACTCCAGGATCATGACCTGAGCCGAAGGCAGTTGCTTAACCAACTGAGCCACCCAGGCGCCCCTCAAATTTTTCTTAAGTCCTGAGAAGAACTGCACGTTTTGGGGCCATGTCATAGAATGATTTCATTATCTGGAGAAAAAAAAAAAGGAACATTTCTCCTAAAATCATTACAAAGGGTTCCTAGGATGGATTCAAATCTCACAGCAGTGAAAATGCTCTCTGATTGGCAGCTGAACCACATTGCTGGGTCTTCTAATAATCATCAGATCAGAAAGGCGTTTTTATGATCCCTCATCACCAAACATGAGCTCAGTGCCTCTGTCCCGTGTCGCTCCTCAGCCTCTGGAAATTAGACACAATTCCAAGGCTCCATAAGTGAACGAGGGAGACCCCCTCCCTGCACACCACAACTACATCAGTGAATTAATGTTAACAATTAGAGTTTTACTGTCTTGTATGACACGCAGGTGATTCAATAAACCTCTAGTTGTGCTCAGGTGTATGCGGAGGCGATCGGGGTGGCCAGAAGGCACTGGAACAACACGGTAAGCCTGGAATGCAAGCTGACGTCCCTGAAATGGGGCAATGTAGATTATGTGTTTCAGGAGTTATTTTTAAAGCAATTTATCTATTAAAAAATCCAAAAAGGACTCTCTTACTAGCTATATAGAAAAGTAGTTAAATACCAAGAAACGAAATAGAGTCAATCCAATTCTCAAGAAAATAAAATACATAAATAAGTACCCTTTTGCTCTAGAGGATCTGGGGCTGGGCACTGGTTGTTTCCCTAAGAAAGGACATGCAAGTGGGTGGAAGTACATGGGTGCGCCCCCCCCCCGTTTTAAGTCAGGTGTTTGTACCTTGATGTGTCCCCTCCATCCTGCTGTGAAATCTAGCCTGGCCCCATCGGCTGGTAATCTCACCTGAGAACAGTTTAAGCAAATGTAGCTCCAGCAAACAGAGGTGACGTCAGAAGGTAATTTAATAGCTGGGAGCTTTGGTTCCCTTTTCAGTAACATGGAAATGCCTTTGTAGGGCTCGTAGCTTTCCCCCACTGCTTTGCCCACATCTTCTCTCTCACACTTACTTCTTCGTGGATTGTCCATCTTTACACATCAAAGAATAATTAAACCAAAATCCCAGATGTGCACATTTGCCTGGGAAATACCCCCCTGTACCCAGTGTGTATATATGTCAGTTCTTCCATTCTTTAAAAGGAAATTTTCCTTTGAAAAATTAGGTTTGATGATGAGCCTAGAGTTTTGGGTGTGAAGAAGAAATAGATTTCTCAGCAATTCTGGGTAATGTACAAATTCTCGGGCATCGAGGTACAGTGAGTGTTCTGATGTAAATCTGTGTAATGTCAGATCTAGCTCATGCCTGCCATTGTCTGGACCCTGCGCTTTTGAGGACCTAGTCACCTGAGTGGGGAGCAAATGGAACAAGGTTGTTTGCTGTCTCATTACGATTAACATAGGCCAGTAATTGCAAATGTGTGTGGGTACGAACGTTGCAGATTTCAAGGAGAAACGAGAAAAAGATGGAAGTAAAAGCCAGAGTAGAAAAAAAATCTGTGAAGCTTCGCACACAGTGGATGCTAGGTGACCGTTGTGGACTCAGGGAACGGAGGGCTGGATAAAGTGATACTGGATAGAGCTAACTCTCAGGTAGTGTGAGCTTTTCTAGGCTAATCTGAGGATTAATCATAAAAATGATTCAAGTTGGCATAAAGGACCTGAACACTGGTAGGTAATTAAGAAATAGGTTTTCCTCTGCCAATACTCTTAAGGAGAAAGAGAACATGGCACCAATCCAGCCCATCTTTAGGAAAACTTTCCACACACCATGTTGCTTTTAAGCATTTCTTCACAAAAGGAAGAAAACCCCAGGATGTTGTATTATGTAGCAATAATGAGATGCAGATTGTCAGGAAGGTCTTTATTAACTTGCTTAAGGAGAGCTGCTGAGTGCCTCACAAGATAAAGCACCGGGCTTCTCTTTGGAGCCCCCCGTGGGAGTTTAATTCACAATCCCGTATAGAGACCCACAATACACAATAGCTGCTTCCTTTAACGGGTTGATAGCATGAAAAATATTTACTGGTTATGAAAGATAATCCACTTCTGAAAAGACTGCCTCTTTTTTTCTTCTTCTTCAGAATTCCAGGTACAATAGCTTCTTCTCCCGCTGACAGCGCATCACAGAACATCCCAGTTGTGATGGTTTCTCGGCTGCATTTGGCTCATTTCAGAAACGATGAGCTATTTATGCAAGACACATATCTCTGCTAAGAGTGGCATGCCAGTGGCTATGGATTCACAGCTAATATGTTCAGGTAATTTCCCAATATAATTCACATGACTCAAAGGTT
This sequence comes from Neomonachus schauinslandi, assembly GCF_002201575.2. Taxonomy (NCBI): domain Eukaryota; kingdom Metazoa; phylum Chordata; class Mammalia; order Carnivora; family Phocidae; genus Neomonachus; species Neomonachus schauinslandi. Next base: position 3,727,874 of record NC_058405.1, read on the forward strand.
ACTTTTTGATCAGGTTGATCTACATAGTTAATTGTCACCATCCTCTGCTTGGTTTTGCTCCTGGGTTTCAAAGGATAACAGAGCAGCATGGTCCAGTGGACATCCACGGTCATGAGACCTGTGGGCTGAATATTTTCCAAACAAATCCTGCTTGAGGGGCAAGGACTGGAAGCCGGACAAGAGTATTTGGTCCAGACATGTTTCTATTACCTGCATCTCTGTTTCCAGATCGACATAATTCAGAAACTAATGAATTGCTATTGTTTTTGGTTTTTGTCTAGAACGTCACCAAGAGGCGAATGATGGAGGCTTTTTCGAATGTCTTTCTCCCATCCCAATCATGGGGGCTGTTGAAAATCACTGAAAAGACAGAGTATGCCCTCTTCCCATATCTTTCCCTGGTCAAGAGTTTCCATTTAACTTCAGAAAGGGATGATTCTCTCAGACAGAGACTTTGTAGCAGTTAAAATTTGTAATCGTTTGTGGAGACTGAGAATGGCCTCACGGAACAGAAATAGAAATTTCTCCTGAGTTTCGGAGAAAGGAGCCGTGTCTGATTCCTGACTCTGGGATAGGTTAGTTCCTGTGATTATGGGAGAGTCACTTAATCCCTCAAACTCTCAGATTGCTCATTAGCCAAGGGGGAGGCTAGCACCTGCTTCACTCGCCTCACACAGGGCCGAGGGTCTGGGGACATCTGCGTGCTTGGCCAACAGGAAAGAACCACTCACAGACGTTGGCTATTAATATTATTAACAGAATACCATTAACAAATGTTCCATCGCATTTCCGAGTATTTTCCATTACAGGAGGTCATATGCGCATACCCCGAAGTGCTACTAACCCTCTGGGTCATCCCCCTCCTCCGGCTCTTTGCAGTCTTTGTTGGGGAAGATCCGAAGAGTTCCTGCTGAACTCCCACGTGGCGAGGAGACACAATGGAGCGCATTCAGAGCTGTGTTGTGGACCTTCCAGGTAGAAAGCTCGCCCTGCCCTGATCCCATGCAAGGCAAGGAGTGCCCTCTGTTCTCTCTCTGCCTTTTCGGCAGCCTTCACTCCCGTGCTCTAATGGGGCCCGTGTACCCTGAGCTCACATGTCCCCACGCACACATGATGCCTCTCCACCAAATCAGGAACAAGCCCAGCACTGGACTCATGGGCCACCTGGAGCTCAATTATGGACCCACCGGTGGTTTATGACCCTCCGGCTAAAGCCTCTCTCCTCCACTAGAATTTCACTCACCAAAACCGGACGGACCCGCCTGTGTCCTATAGTCGGTGAGAGAGCAGGGACAACACGAATTTCTCCATTTCTCGATTCCCAGTAGCAAGCCCCGTGCTTCCACTAGGTAAATGTATTAGGGAATTAGCTCTGCGAGTTAATGCAAGTCCGTTACGGGCCCCCAGTTGCACAACTGCCCTGGAGGAATTCTTGGGCACTTATAAAGAGAAGGTGCTATAAATTGCGAGAAGAATGTCACAAACGTGCACAATAAATATTAGACATTTTAAAAAAAACTGTCCCATTCATATAGAAGACAAAGAGCTTTGTGCTGTTAACGTAGGTAAGTTTGGCTACTGATCAATCTATTAAAAATGAAAGCTTATTTCTAAGTGGAGATGAGCTAAGTATGATTTGGGAGATTAGAAACACTGCAAACACATCCCAAATACAGAGGTTCCCTGTTACTGCAGAGGGGCTGAGAACTTGGTGAACACAGTCCTTTTCTCACACAGAGGTAGCTTCTCCTCCTGTCAAAGCTCGGGCTCATTTGCACGGGGAAAACCTACACAGCACGTCCTTGCCTCCTAGCCACTTAGTGAGAGACAGAGAACTTGCTTCTCTGGGGTGTTAAGCTCATCTTTCCAAAGGACTTACTCATTTGGAAAATAAGGGACATTTAGTGTTGACTCAAAATTGTTCCAGAATGCAGAGGAATGCCTTGTTTGCATGGGAGGCAGACTCTTATGTGAGGCAGGAAGGCAGACACATCAGTAAACTATGTGCTTGTCTGTCCACGCCCTTCATGATTTTCAAGATGCCTCAGGCCACCCCCCCATCTCAAGCCCTCCCCCCAAATAAATCATGACGGAGAGAAACTGAGCAGGGAGGGAGGAAGACAAGCAGCCCCTGCACAGGACAAAGTGCTAGAAGAACCCGCATAGAGGCAGGAAGCCTATGGGATGCCAAGCTCTGCATCCCATTCTGGGAGGTCAAGATTTGCATGAAACAGAGCAGTTTCCTCTGCTGTGATCTCACTAGCATGAGGCAGAGATTGAATGAAGATGGTGTCCAAATTTGTGCTTCAAACACAAGGACAGAATGGCAGCTTACAGACATCGCCCTCGAGCAAGTCAGACTTCTGCCAGCAATTTCATGACATTTCAGTGATTTTAAAGCATTCTTCTTGTTACTAAACAATGAATAAGTAGCTACTTAACTTGGCATGGAAGCATCTAAACCTCATAAAATATTGATTTCAGAAGCAACTGTATGTCTTTTGCAACGTTGGTCTTTTAGTTCTGTTTGGGTGTAATATTTAGAGATCCACCCTTTTTAATTTTATCTTTTGTGGTAGTACGGGGGGCTGCCTGCACCAGCTGCCCACCTCAGGGGCTGCCCTCGAAGCCCGTGTAGAAGATCTCGCAGGCCAGTGTTCTTTCAGTAGAAAGCTAACCCCTGAGAATCATTTTGTCTCTATCGTGAAATATGATGCCCTGGTTTCCAGAAGCGGGTTTCTCTTAGGAGCCTCAGGCTCAGGTCAGTGAAGGCTGAAATGGATCCACTGGTCTGGACAAATTAAGGTGATGTAAATCTTTTATTTTTTTCTAAAGGACTTTTTAAATTAAATATTTGTAAATATTTATTAATAAACTGACTTGACAATGGAATGCACTTCAGAATAGTCCCGTGGGGAACAAGGTGGGTGGGAAAGGCTGGAGATGAAGCAAGATTGGCCATGGAGAGAGTTCATTCATGTATTCCCTCTACTTTTGCGTATGTTTGAAATCTTCCATAAGGCCAACTGTAAAAAGAACTCCCTTTTAAACAAATGGCCCTAAGGGATAAAATACTAAACTGTGAAAGTTCAGCTATAGAACGCTGATTTAAAACTCAAAATATTCTTACTCAGAACGTGTATGCAATAAAATAAAGCATTTGAAATGAACAGTGATTTCCATTTGGCTTAGGTGATTTTCTTTAAGTAAAAATACCTCAAGGGCGAGGTCTATTAAAAACAGTCATATGTCAAGCTGCCTTTTTTCAGGTAGGTTTTCATGAAATAGGTATTTAATAAACACCTATATGCAAAGAAATTCTGTACATTTTTTGTTGTTATTTACATCATTTTTAACCACCTATTTATATCTTATAAACTATGGATGAGAAATATCAAAAGTAATAAAACAATTTTTGTAAAAGTATTCTGCAAATCAGACTTTTTCTTAATTCAGCCGGGTTCTCCTCCTTCCTTCTCCAGATGTTGGAGGTGTGCTGCGTTTTTGTCAAAGTCCTATCAGCCTGGTCTTTTCAATGAGTGGAGAATGACATGCTCATTTTATTTCACGTTCTAGATAAACGCAACCGGACTCTGGGATACCATTTGGAACAATGGAGCACCCTAGTGGCCTACACAAGCCAATGAATCTCTCCTTCCATTCGAATTAGGTCTCACGATTTTTGAAACAAAGCAACTAGAAATAATTGGCATAATATTAATCATATTCTATCAGATGAAAAACATTTTGTGACCGAATGGGATAACTGCATCTAGAAAGGCATAGGTAATTAAACATTTAGTCACTCTCAACGTTAAGGGCCAAGTGGCCCACATACGCTATTCCAAAACTGTATATATACTCCCAAGCTGTCACGTACATGTTTCGCATTTTTAAATTTGTGAAACTGTTTTCTCCAACCCAACTCTAGGACTCCGACTTGTTGTACCTCAGGCAAGCAAACGTGAACGTTTAAACCCTTGTCCTCTGTTTCCTGTTGTCCGAGGCACCGCCGTGCTGGTCGACAGAACTGCTTCTGCAGCAGAATCACTGCACTCGAGTCATGTGATGTCGTGCACAGTAGGATGGCGCTGAGAGCAAGGGGGTCTGCTCTGTGCCTCATCTTTCCCATCTGTGAAATGGGGATCATAGTAGCAGAGAGCTTCTCGTCTTGAGAGAATTAAATGGGTCATGGAAACAATAACTGCCCAGTAGGCACTACAGCCATTGGCTGTCAGCATCATTCCTCTGGGGCTGTGGGCCCATCACCATCTGCATCCTTCTGTCTGCACGCGTGCATCCTGAATTCTTAGAATCTGAGTGACTTCATATGCCTCAGGTCACATGCCCTCAAGTCAATAGAAAATCAACCGTTTGGGGGAAGATAATATTTGTGAAATCCTATATCTAAGTCTGCAGAATAGTGATGGAGCAGAATTACACACCATAGGACTTCATGACTTCGTTACTACACACAACTCATTGTCCTTTCTATTTTAACTGGAAATGCCCACAGCAGGGTAATAGGGAGCAGTGTAATCTCCTCAAGGTCACTTTCCAAAGAAGCAAGGGGAATATCCTGAACGCTTCTGCAAAATTTGCAGAACAATTTCCCCAGACCACAAATCCAAGAAATGAGCTGTAATTAATTTAGGTGCCTGGAGGGTGAATTAGCCGCCCACTGGATTATTTGGTAAGAAAGCCATTTCAGGTGAAAATAAGAACATCTTTAAATATAAAGAGGGTAAAGTAGACGATTTAAAGCCTTAAAGGGAAGAAATCCCAAGACTACAGTAAATCATTAATAAGAGCCATTCAACTGATTCAGAAGAAAATGGATTACTGACTTCAGGATCAAACTGTGTAAACCTTAATCATCATATAGCAGCTCCAGTGATTAGTTTCAGCATGAAGACCTTTTCTCTTCCACATCTTATCTTTAGCCCCTTTTATTCTAAAAGAACAACCTATAAGATCCCACGAGAACATGCCATGCAAACGCACAAACCTATTTCCCACATCACGGACCATCAAGAATTACCAAGTTCTCAAATGTGGAGTTGGAGCTCCAGTAATCTGGTGTGTGAGGATGACCTGGTCTCATACTGTTAAATTTTTGGTTTACAGCTACCGTGCTAGGGCAGAAGTTGCCAATTCATGTATTTATGAGAAAGTCATAAGTGACTCAAGCCAATTTTTTCAAACAAAGAGTGTTTTGTAAAAGCCCACGGTAGAAAAACAGGTATTTTATAATTTTAGATTTGAACTAACAGTACTGTACTTGAGGTTTTGATATGTGTTCTCAAATACTGGCTTATTCCACCACAGGGAAATACAATTAGCAAATTCACGCACCATGCCTGGAGGCCCCACTGTACTTCTCACTACACTGAGTCCTCAGCTCAGGGATTTCCAGATGACAAGGTGTGTCTAGAAATCCATTCACTTCACTTTCCTGAATAGAGTCAAGAAGAATTCACCCAATTCCTAACTACGGTAAAATGAGCTTTATGAAGTTTTAATTAACTTTTAGTTCTAAAAGCAAATATTAATTTGTGCATTTAATGCTTTTCTCGTAGATTCCATTTTGTTCCTTCAAATATAATATATGACTTGTGAAATTCAAACATTCTTCTACTTACAAAGACAATTTCATTTATTAATGGCTCTATACTTAAATTGTTAGTAAAACAAACAACTGGCATATTTATCTGAAGAATAAATAGGGAGTAGGTTATTTATTCATTTGCTAAGTGTTGTTACCTCGATCTACTTTTCACTTATTCAGATTGCTTTCTAGATTATTTCTAGAGTTTTTCTAATTTTCCTAAATGGAAAAGTAATTTTCCTAATCAAATGATGAAAGCTAACATGTTTATATATTTTCTTTTGGAGAGACAGCAAGTGAATGTGTGTATTAAAATGTTACATCATCAAGCAACATTTTATTTCCAATCCTACCACTTGACCTTGAGGGGGCCTTTACCTCTTCACCTCAAAGTTTCCCATCTGTCTGTAAAGTGAGGCTGTTGATAGTTGCCTTTTACCGGAAGGGGTGGGTATTAATGGCATCAAGACTAAGGAGACCTGTTAGAACTTCCTTAAAGAGAAGAAGCTTTATATTAATGTAATTTTTCCTCAAAACACAGAACATTGGAAAATACCTTGCTTTTGTATAAAAGCCTTAGGAGGTTTTTTCTGGGAAGATGATTTATGTCATTGGTGATTATTATGTGAACCTTCGCCAAACAACACCATTGGCACAAAGGTTACCTTATCTGAATGAAGTAGCATGTGGTTAGCAAAAATTCCTTATGGGGATCTTTTTGTTAGCTATCTTCTGCTTTTATAGGAACACAAACTACAGGCTCTTTTTTTTATACAGGCAACAGCCGGTGGCTGCAGTAGCAGGGGGTTTTGCTCACTAAGTGAGTGGACTGTCAGTGCAAGCCACGCCTTAGGCTGAGCTGCTCCATGAGAAGATACAGGAATTCACAGATGGGAGTTAAAATGCTCCGTGGGTGGTACATGAACAGAAGAAAAATCATTCATCCAAAGCAATATCAAGGTGAGCAGTATTAAGTGCAAGGTAGTGATGGGCAGGTCTTCACCCCAGACACCTGGCCTGGAAGTGAGATGGACAGCCAGACAGAAGGACACTCAGGCATTCATGGTGAACCCTGAATCAAATGGGAATCGGCCAGATAATGCTACAAAAATGTCCACTTCCGCGTTAGCAGGGAGCATTATTAGAGAAAAGAGAACAACAGCTCAAATTTAATCTTGCTCCAATCCTTACAAGTCATAAAAACGTACTGAACCCAGTTTTAGCACTGTGTGTTTTTATATCACGAGCCTTTCCGTGCAAAATGGAGATGTGAATTCTTACCCACTTGACCACATGGGCCGCATACGACTTTTCACGCTGTCATCTGCCCTGAATGGCCAGCCACTGGCCTCCCGCAGTGTGTGCACGTGTGTATGTGCGCGCGCGCGCTTCAGTCCGCGGACACCGAGGCCGAGACCGACGTCCATCTCAGTGTGCCCCCCCGGGTGTCGGTTCCCCTACCTTCGGGCTCCCGGATCCTCCGCCCCGCCGCGGACTTCCGGAGCACGCTCCTTCCAGAGCTGAAGAGGCTGGTGAGCTCGTCCAGAGGGCTGCCGGGCGCCCTGCAGTTCGGGGGGCTGTAGGGCCCCGGGGAGGAGGGGCTGGCGCTGGCCTTCCGGTGCTCGGCCCTGGCTGCCCGCCCGGGGGAGTAGGGGGCCTTGGAGAAAGAGCTGCACGGGCCCCCCAGGGGCGCCGAGCTGGGCGGCTGGGGCGCTTTGGACACGTCGGGGCCGGCCGCCGCCGCTCGGCCCGCGTTCCCCGCGGGCTCCGGGGGGAAGGCGAAGTGCGTGGGCGGCCGGGGGGCCGGAGGGGGCGGCGGCGTAAGGGGGGACCCGCTCGCTGCGGGCGGGCCGGGGGACGCGGGCCTGTCCCCGTCGCCTTTTTGGTTCTTGGCGTGCTGTGGAGACAGGGGGCTCGAGCCTTCGGCCTGCACCGGGTACTTGAGGTTGGTCTCCAGCACGGGCAGCTTCTTCACCTCCAGCGGCGTCAAGGGCGACTCGTCGGACGCCGGGGAGCAGGTGACAGGGGTCGGGGGAAACACCAGGAGCGGGGGACGGTGAGGGAGCAGGTTGGGGAAAGGGGCCGGGATGTCGCACGCGTCTTTGCAGGGCCCAGCGGCCTGGCCGTCCTCCCAGGTGACGGGGTTCCGACTGTCGCTCAGCAGAGGGGGCGACGCGGACGCCTCGGGGGGCACGAAGTACTTCATCTCCTCGTACACGGCCTCGGCCTGCTCGGGGCTGCCGGCGCGGCCCGCCATCTCGATGTAGACGGGCTCGGGCTCGGGCTCGGGCGGGGGCCGGGGCTCGGGCGGGGCGCGCGCGGGGGGCGCGGGGGG